>NC_041393.1:734259535-734292336 GCF_002162155.2 Triticum dicoccoides | reverse complement strand
CGTCGCCGCCCGCTCCTCGTCGCCATCGCCCTGCCCCCTGCCCCGTCCCGCCCCGCGCGCCGGCGCCCTCGCGCCTGCCCCCGCGCTGTGAGCCGCCGCCCGGCTCTTTTAATGTTTAAGCTCTTTTTTTTATTTTTATGCTCTGTTTTTTTATGTTTTAATTTTTTTGTTCATATGTGATGTATATGTGTATGTGGCTATAATGTATATGTGTATGTGAACAATGCAAAAGATAGTTTTTTAGAAAAATTAGGATTTTTTTCTGTTCATAGTTTTTTTGGTGATATTAATTAGTGTAAATATGCAAATGTTTGTATATTCATATGAACAATGAATTAGGCAATACTACTTCATGTATTTTGAAGAAGGAAGAAGAAGAAAAAGAATGAGAGGAAAAAGGAAATAAGAAGAGGAAGAAAGGAGAAGAAGAGGGGAGAGGAGGAGAAATAAATAAGAAGAAGAAAAAAGAAGAAAAAGAAGAGGAGAAGAAGAAAGGAATAGAGGAGAAGAAGAAAAAATAGAAAAAAATTCTATTTTTTCTTCTTCTCCTCTATTCTTTTCTTCTTCTCCTCTTTTTTTTTCTTCTCCTTTTTCTTCTTCTTCTTCCTTCTTCCTTCTTCCTCTTTTCTTCCTTTTTCCTTATTTTCCTTTCTCGAGGGATAAGAAGAAAAAGAAGAGGAGAAGAAGAAAGAAAGGAATAGAGGAGAAAGAAGAAACTTTGACACGAGGGGGGGTACCGATACCCCCTCCCCGATAACATTATTTTCCCATGTATATGTATGTTGCTTCGTTGTCGATATAATGAGGGTGTCGAGGATCACCGAGGGGTCGAGGGTCGGGAACTAGGGTAGAGGGTCGAGGGTCGTTAAGGGGTCAAGGGCCGAAGGTTTCAGGGTCGAGGGTCGTTAAGGGGTCAAGGGTCGAAGGTTTCAGGGTCGAGGGTTCCTATAGTGTCAAAGTATTGAAGAAATCCATGGCTTCATCATTAGCCGGAAGTAACCATGGCATGATGGTACGAAGTCCTCCAAAGTTATTCTGGAATGGAGTCCCGGATAGGATAATTTGCCTTTTTGTACGAATTTCAGCAAAGGCCTTCCAAATAACGATATTCGGAAGGTTCTTGCTGAACTTTGTACCAAAAAGCGAATTATCCTATCTGGGACTCCGTTCCAAAATAACTTTGGAGAGCTTCGTACCATCATGCACCTGTTACTTTCACCTAATGATGAAGACATGGTTTTGTTGAATCCTTTGACACTAGGCAACCTCCCGACCCCTCGGCGATCCTCGACCCCTTGACCCTCGACCGCTCGGCGATCCACGACCCTCTACCATACCGCAGGCGTCGATGCCCACGTCACTTGTGGGACATAGATGTAGTGTTCAACGCCGACCCCCTCCTGATAGCTTCAACACGTGGGGGGGGGGTCGATATTACCCCCTCCTAGCTTGAAGCGTTCTCGAGGCCACCCCCTAACCCTTGAAGCGTTGTCGAGGCCACCCCAAACCCTAGAGAAGCAGCGTCGAGGCCACTAATATGATTTCTTATTGTGATTAGCTAGCTAGTTCTACATTTGCCACTAATATATCCATATCTGTCATGTTTGAATAATAATTGCCATGTTGTAAATATTTGTAGAAACTATGGACACCCCCCGAGACGAAGCACAAGAAGCGTTGTTGAGGGACATAATCGCACAAGGAAGTGATGCCGTCTCCTCGTTGATGTTTCTCAACGACAACGATGGTCTGGAAGGAGAGGGTGAAGAAGCAGCTGGCTATGATTTACATGGCTCCGATGACCCAATGCCGGTGCAAGAAGGAGAGGGTGAAGAAGTAGACCGTGAGGACGGCTCCGGTGATCACCAAACCGAGTCCGGCCAGGTATATATGTTAGTTAAGCCTGTGCTGACTAGCTAATTGATGCATTCGTTGTTTTGGTATGTACACATATTAATTAACTCTCGTCTTTGTTCTTTTTTCTAGCCCTCCGGATCGAGCACAACTTCGGTAAAGAGACGAGGCCCGAAGAAAAAGTTGAGCTGGGATGAAAAGTTTGAGATCATACAAATCGTGCGCGACGGCCAACCGATTGAACCCTACCAGACAAAGAAGGCATTTGTTGCTCAGTGCGGGGTTCTGGTTAGGGACAAGATCCCGATCAGCATCCAGCAATGGTATAAGCCTAAGAACGAAGACCCTGAGGTGTCTTATGTCAATGAGATGCAGAAAAAGAATCTTTGGACTGAGCTGAAGTCAAATTTCACCCTACCGCCAGAGGATGATCCGGAGAAGCCAGTTATAGAGCCATTAATCAAGTCTTTTGCTTTGAGGAAGATGGCAGACCTATTCAGGAATTGGAAGAAAGACCTCAATAGGTATGTCGAAAAAAATGAGACACCATAATTCATTGGCAAATATGAGAAGATCAGAGATGACTGGCCCGCATTTGTGGCCCACAAGACATCGGAAAAGAGTAAAAAGATGTCGGCGACAAACAAGAGAAATGCTGAGAAGAAGAAGCTTCACCATCGCACGGGGTCAGGTGGCTACCTCGTAGCCCGACCTAAGTGGGCCAAGGCTTAGAATGATCTTCTTGATAAAGGGATCGAACCAGAGACAATGAACTGGCCAGAACGTTGCCGGACTTGGTTCTTTGGGGCCGGCGGATCCTTGGACCCTATAACAGGGAAGTGCATATGGACGGACGAACAATTGGACATACCAGTCAAGAGGCTTCAGCAATATATCGAAGCAGCGCAGCAAGGGACGTTCGTTCCAGACAGGGAGAAGGACGAGCTCACAATGGCCCTCGGCAATCCTGAGCATCCTGGACGGACACGAGGCACGCCAGGCTCCGTTTCGTGGAAGGCTGGATTTCCGGACGCAGGGGGTTACAAAACCCAGGAGAGGAGGAAGAAACTGGAGCAGAGCCAACTGCAGGCGCTGCACAAAAGGGTAATGGGGCTAGAGGAACGAGAAGCAGATCGCAGCAAACGACCTGCCGAAGCTTCCCCCGAAGCTACCCCGCCATCTCGGCGGAGAAGCAGCGTGGCTTCCACCGAGCTGCTTCAGCCAGAGCATGCCTTGACGGCTCCTGCCAACTATCCCGTGGATGCTATCACGGATGCTGAAAATTGCCACCTTATGGCGCAATGGAGCAATTTGAAGGTCAAGGCGGCTGTTGGCTCTGTTTATCCTACTAAACCCGACTCAACTTTTCACTGCCGGCCGATTCCAGAAGGATATGCTAAGGTGATGGTCGATGAAATAACGGAGGGATTTGAGGACCTCCGGCTTGACCACCCTACCGGTGAAGGGGAGTATCGACTGGGTTCTGCTCTGAAGACTCCATGCCTATGGCGGAAGGATCTCATCCACCTTCCGAACTGGACGCCTCCGCCTCCTCCTCCTCCTCCGGAGAGTCAGGGCACTCCGCCTCCTCCACCGCCTCCTCCTCCGGCGAGTGACGATCAGGGCACTCGGCCGGCTCCTTCTCCGACGCATGGCGGCACTCCGCCTCCTTCTCCGCCTGCGCCGGCGCACCCGAGCAGCCAGCCTCCTCCTTCTCCGCCTCGTCAGCAAGGGCTGAAGAGACCCACCGCCGCTCCGGCTGCTCCGGTGCGTCGCAGTCCTTCTCCTCCGCCTCGTAAGCAAGGAAAGAAGACATCCGCTCCGTCTACTCTGCCGGCGTCTAGCATTACAGCCAAAGGCGGGAGGAGATACAGATTCGGTCCTTCTCTGAAGACTCCAGAGAAGTTACCGTACGAGAGGAGCAAGGAGGAAAACGCGAAGATCACGCAGACCGAAGTGGATGACTAGTTTCAAGGGTTGAAAGCAAAGATACATCCACCTCCGGAGGAGAAGGTAGATCCGGTGAAAGCGAAGTGCACTCTGGCTGCCCTGACAAAACCACCCAAGTCTCCGCCGAAAGGCAACTATGAGCTCATTATTGGAAAGGCATTTGCCGAATCGGAGAGGTCGGGAAGTACTAAAAGTGATCAAAGGATGAAAGAACGACGAGCTGGGAAACAAATTGCCCAGCTCAGCGAACAAGCGAAGCAATCGTGCCCCCCGCTCAAGGTGCCTGCTAGCGACATCGTCGATCCGAGGATGGTGCCCGGTTATGGCAATCCTGCAGATTACCTGCCCGACGATGTACATTATGATATCTTGGAGGTGCAGATACAAAGATACGAGTACGGGAAGCCTCTCGTCAAAGATGAAAGTTCTCTATCAATGATGATGCGAAGATTGCATGATTGGTACATGAAAACCTGCAAAGAGTCTGAGGGGAGGAGTACTTTGTATCTGAGAGTTAAAAAGGAGCATGACCTCCTTGGAATTGAACTGTTGCCTATTCCATTTGAGGAGTTCTATCAGTTTTTCAATCAATTGGCCATCGATAAAGCAACGGTCACCTCCTACTGTCTGTAAGTAGTACTACTTCCGTCATTAAGTCTCTCTATATAACTCAGCCGTTTCATCGCATGTATTTATAATTATCCTCACTATATTATGCAGATTGAAGATCGCCGAATTGAAGAAAAGACAAGTGGGAGATATTGGGTTCATTAACACGTATCTCATAGATGCAACTGAGGTTCAATATCGTGCCCAAGAAACCAAGGCCAACTTGCTACGATCGTTGGAAATAAATGAACACAAAGATATAATACTCTTTCCTTACAACTTCAAGTGAGTGTTACTGTCTTGTGGCATATTCGGTTTCCTTATTAGTCCAGGTTATAGAAATGTAATATTGATGAGTTATGCATGTGTGCGCAGCTACCACTATATTCTCCTAGAGATTAAGCTTGAGAAGGGAGTAGTAACTGTCTTAGACTCCAAGCGAAAAGATCCCAAGGAGTATGCGGACATGACTGAAATGCTCGAGAAGTAAGTTAAATCGATCATTATCCACCATATCAGCAACTTTGTTCATTTCTGATATCAAGTAATTGTTTTCTTTGTATGGCAGGGCTTGGAGAAAATTCACCAAAAAAGCTCCGGGACTACCGAAGAAGCTGCAATTTAGGCACCCGAAAGTAAGTACTATATAGCAGCATATTCCAGGCATCTCCTAGTGATTCAAGCGCTAGTTTCATCAATACCATTTAGCATGCTTGCTAATTATCAGTTTGATTGACCTCTATTTCTTGTAAAGTGGTTGTGGCAGGAACAAGGGAATGATTTCTGTGGATACTACATTGGCGAGTCCATCCACCACACGACCTGTGAGCGGGGCTACTCCGACAAACAATATGAAGTGCGTAAATAACAATATTCACAACTTTATTTTATTACCATCATTTGTGTTGAGTTTCATTCATTCATATATATATATATATATATATATATATATATATATATATATATATGTATTGACCCCCTTCTTAAAATTAGATGTTTCGGATGCGGGATGAACTCCTAGCACCAGATCGCATGCGAGCAATTCAAGAGGAATTGGCGGCATTCTTTCTTGACCACGTGATCGCTGAAGACGGAGAATACTATGTGGACCACGCGTCCGTATTTTAGGAGATTATATATTTGTAAAAGATAATTATTGTATATATGTAGCCGGTAGTGTCGGATAGATATACGAGAACTTGTTG
The DNA here is from genome assembly GCF_002162155.2 of Triticum dicoccoides. Classification (NCBI taxonomy): domain Eukaryota; kingdom Viridiplantae; phylum Streptophyta; class Magnoliopsida; order Poales; family Poaceae; genus Triticum; species Triticum dicoccoides. The sequence continues at coordinate 734,286,718 of NC_041393.1, read as the reverse complement.
TTCGACCAATCTCTCGGAGAAGGAGAGGTGGTCGATATCACTTCTCTCTGTATGCATATATGTTCATGACGATCTTCTGTTTGCTTTACTAGCTAGCTAGTCCTCTCTATACGTATGTATGGTACGTAGCGTCGACCAAGCACGGACAAAAGAGAGGACACTTCTCTCTATTAATTAGCTAGCTATAGCACAATATATGAAACACCTAAATTAACCCCCCAAACCCCCCCCTTTAAAAAAAAAACAAAAACCCCATCCACAGAAATGTTGACGCGTGGATGCCTATTGGTCCCGGTTGGTGCCACCAACCGTGACCAAAGGCCCTCCTGCCTGGGCTCAGCGGATAGGCCACGTGGAGGCCCATCTGTCCCGGTTCTGGATTGAACCGGGACTAAAGGGTCAGGGCATTAGTACCGACCCTTTAGTCCCGGTTCATGAACCGGGACTAAAGGCCCTCACCAACCGGGACTGTAGGCCCTTTTTCTACTAGTGAATTCGTCATCCCAGAAGAACCTTTAGAACAAGAGCACCTCCATAGGAGGCTCATCGCCACCGCAAGGAGCCTGAAGAAGCAGAAGCAGAGGCTTAAAGCCACACAGGATACGCTCAATGATAAATGGAACGAAGTGCTAGACGCTGAGGAAAAATATGGCGGTAATCGCCAAACAAAGGACTATCCTAAGCGTAAAATGCTGCCCGAATTCAACGACGATGCTATCGCACCTGTACCACCGAAGAATAATACCACCAACAAGCCGGACCGACCAGCTCATGGACAGGACAAAGTGGCTAGTAATGTCATACCGAAGACCACACCCCCTCCCCGTAAAGGAAAAAAGGCTGCGACTCAGGGCTAGAAACACGATCTACGTGAGGACCTAAACGAGAGGGCTGGCAAGTCCGGATCGATCTACGGACCCAGAGACCACGGCTCGCGTGGGACTGTGATTATCAAGCCACCTATGCCGGTCATATACTAGTTCGGAGCCGATACCAAACACCACAAATGTCTGACTCACGCCATGACACAACCAAATACAGGGGTGCTGCCCACCCCCTGTGCTTCACTGATGAGGTGCTGGATCACGAATTTCCAGAAGGGTTTAAACACGTAAATATCGAGGCATACGATGGAACGACGGACCCTGCTCTTTGGATAGAAGACTTTATTCTTAACATCCACATGGCTCGCGGAGATGACCTCCACATCATAGTGTACCTACCACTCAAGCTGAAAGGACCAGCTCTGCACTGGCTGAAAAGCCTCTCTAAAAACTCCATTGGAAGCTGGGAAGAACTTGAGGACGCTTTTCAGACCAATTTTCAAGGGACCTATGTCCGGCCCCCGGATGCAGACGATCTAAGTCACATAATCTAACAACCCGGGGAGTCAGCCCGTAGGCTTTGCAACAGGTTTCTCTCTAAGAAGAACCAAATCGTCGATTGTCCGGACGCCGAAGCCTTAGCGGCCTTCAAGCACAGTGTCTGGGATGAATGGCTAGCTAGACACCTCAACCAGGAAAAGCCAAGGACAGTGGCAGCCCTAACTACACTCAGGACCCGTTTTTGTGCGGGCGAGGAGAGCTGGTTAGCCTGTAGCAGCACCAGTGACCCTAGCACATCCAAAGTCAGGGATGGCAATGGAAAGCCATGACGCAACAAAAACAAACGCCGAAACAATAAAGGAAGCCCAGATGATACAACGGTAAACGCCGGATTCAGTGGCACCAGACCCGGTCAACGGAAGAAGCCATTTAAAGGCAATAAGGACGGTCCATCCAGCCTGGATAAAATTTTAGATAGGCTCTACCAGATCCATGGAACCCCCGCTAAACCTGCAAACCATACCAACCATAGTTGCTGGGTCTTCAAGCAGGCCGGAAAACTCACCGCCGAACACAAGGGGAAGGGACCTCAGAGCGAAGACGAGGATGACTCTCGCCTGCCGAACACGGGGGACAGAAGAAATTTCCACCAGAGATCAAAACAGTGAACATGATCTATGTCACTCATATCCCAAAGAGGGAGCGCAAACGCGCACTCCGAGATGTCTATGCCGTTGAGCCGCGTTGCCCCCAAATTCTACCCATGGTCGGCCTATCCGATCACCTTTGATCGCAAGGATCATCCAACTAGTATCCGTCACGGGGGTTTGACTGCCATAGTACTCGATCCAATAATCGATGTTACCATCTCACTCAAGTCCTTATGGACGGCGGCAGCAGTCTCAATTTGTTATATCAGGACACTGTCCGCAAAATGGGGATAGACCCATCAATAATCAAGCCAAGCAACACAACCTTTGAAGGAGTTATACCGGGTGTCGAGGCCCGCTGCACGGGCTCTTTAAAATTGGAGGTCGTACTCGGCTCTCCTTATAACCTTTGAAGTGAAGAATTAATCTTCAACATAGCTCCGTTTCAAAGTGTCTATCATGCACTACTCGGAAGAACGGCCTTCGCTCGCTTTAATGCGGTCCCGCATTATGCTTATCTAAAGCTCAAAATGCTTGGACCATGGGGCGTCATTACAGTCAGTGGAAACACCAAGCGCTCTCTTCGTACAGAAGAATACATGGCGGCTCTAGCAGCCGAATTCCAAAACGGCCTATTCAAGACGAACAACTCATCAGTTGTTAAGACCGCGGACACCACTAAACGTGTCCGGCGCACGCATCAGTTCGGCAGCTTAGATAAACCCGAGCTTGATTAGCAGTTACGCCCCCATCAACCGCCCCATAAGGGGATAGCATACGTGCCTCGTGTCGACAAGTATACCCTCAAAATCCCTGGGGCAGCGCTGGGGGCACACTGCACACAAAAGTCCATAGTTCGAATCGACACTATTCAGATTCTAGAATTTATTTTTTCAAGGTTCATTAAAATGAACCAGCTTTGTTTACGGCCACACCGGATTCTTTTTCCCGGTTTTTTCTTTTTTTTTTACAGATGGCCATCACACTCCCCCCTTCAAGGACACTTCGCAACGGAGAAAACGACGCAGACGTGCAGCAGGGCCCCGCATTAAGGTTTCTTTTTAGATTAAGACCCTGTGTAAACCTTTTTATCTCCTTTTCTTTTATACTTTCCTGGCATGTAAAATGTCCAAGGAAGCTATCGGCACTATTTGTAAGTCTACGGCTTCCCATACTAAAAGTGGATATTACAGAAGCATCTTGGTTCATATTGTGTTTGGAGTTCTATTCTCTCACCACCTGTGTTCTTTCCCCATGTCAGATTGCCACACGTGCCTTGATGCCAGGGTCCATTACCAGGGGCTGTATTCAGCCCGGTATATGTTGAAAAAGTCCGAACACCTATAGGGAGTGTTTGGCATCGCAAGTTTGGCCTTATATGCATCAGCTCTGAATCATGTCGTTTGTCAATAGTTGGGTTGCCCGGCTCCTGTGCTTACTACCTTACGTTCTGCTCTATCGGCTAATGTAGTAAAGGGAGAACTACTGCGATTGTGTCCTGGTTCATCCGGATGAGCACCTCAGTAGAGAAAGCCAAAAACTGACTGTCATGATGCGGCGAGAGCTGGTCAACCACTCAATGACTCATTGGAGTCTTCGCGATTCGTTCCGTGTTACACAAAGCACCATTCTTCCGGTCACATATGTAATCACACTGTATTTGGATAACCGCGCACGTACCAGGGGCTATATCATAGACCCACCGCCAAACTCCTATGGCTAAGTGAAAGTGTTAAAGCCCTATAGTCCGATTGCCTGGTTCCCTGCATTGACACCTCCTTAATGGACCAAGACGTTGGGTCAAGAGTGATCAAGTACCTTCCCGAACACCCCCGCATTATATGCGAGGGGGCTGAAGCTGACGACTGGCAAACTTCCAGATTATACAAAAACGGCCGCACAGGAGGCACCAAAAGCTTTTTAGGCAAAAGTATAAAAACGTAGCCTTCCATATATCATAATATTGTTTTTTACAATTTCATTACACTTCACTCGAAGATAATGTCTTTCGAGCACTGACCCTCTATTAAGCAGGAACCCTCTAGGACATCTTCAAAATAATGTTCTGGCATATAATATTCCTTACCCTCGGGTGGACTTCTCGCTACAATACGTGGCCCTCATCTTCGCTCAGCATGTCTTGACATGGGTAAGGGCCATCCGTGCACCTTCTATGCACGTTGACCGCTTAACAGTGTCAATACACAACACCGCGTTGACAAGTCACCCCACCAAACCAAAATAACTAAGCGGAATTGGCTCAGTCAGCCACAGCCGGACTACGACGTCCCTCATGGCAGATCCGGACAGCTTATGGAGCTCGACCCATAGGGTCATCTGTTCGTTCAACAACAATGGACGCTTTGGCATGCTGAATTGCGACCAGAAAATCTTTTCCGTCGCGTATCCCTCTTGCGCTTGGAAAAACTGCGTCGCATTGGAGACACACTTCGGCATGTCCAAAAATGCGTCTGGAGAACTCCACACCTGGTTAAGCGGGGCATACATCGGAGCGCCGAATTTAGTTTTTAATAAGAAGGGCTTACCAGCCGCGATCTCCTCAAAGAGCCCAAAATAAAAGAAAAGAAAAGAAAAAATGAGATAAAAAGAGAGAAGGGGCAATGTTACTATCCTTTTCCACACTTGTGCTTCAAAGTAGCACCATGTTCTTCATGGTAGAGAGTCTCCTATTTTGTCACTTTCATATATTACTAGTGGGAATTTTTCATTACATAACTTGGCTTGTATACTCCAATGATGGGCTTCCTCAAATTTCCCTATGTCTTCGTGAGCAAGCGAGTTGGATGCACACCCACTTAGTTTTATTTTGAGCTGTCATACATTCATAGCTCTAGTGCATCCGTTGCATGGCAATCCCTACTCCTTGCATTGATATAAATTGATGGGCATCTCCATAGCCCATGGATTAGCATTGTCAATGTGAGACTTTCTCCTTTTTGTCTTCTTCACACAACCTCCACCATCATATTATATTCCACCTATAGTGCTATATCCATGGCTCACGCTCATGTATTGCGTCAGAGTTGAAAAAGCTTAAGAGCGTTAAAAGTATGAACCAATTGCTTGGCTTGTCATCGGGGTTGTGCATGATAAATACTTTGTGTTATGAAGGCCAATCATAGCAAGATTATATGATTTTGTAGGGAACTTTCTTTAGTCATAATATTTGAGAAGACACGATTGCTTTATTAGTATTCTTGAAGTATTGTTTTTTTCTGTCAATGTTAAACTTTTGTTTTGAATCTTATGGATCTGAATATTATCCGATGCGCTCCGCTGCCGGCTCTCATGGCAGGCACTCCTCCGTCGACTAGAACATAGCGCGCCTTCGGAGGAGCCATGGGCCTCCGGGCTTTCACCCCTACCCTACGGCGGGTGCAGTGGCCACCCAATTTCAGGCCGGAGCTGCCGCCCCGCTATGACAGTGCGGCGGACCCGACAGGCTTCCTCCAAGCGTACGAGGAGGCAGTATGGGCAGCCGATGGAGACGACAAGATCATGGCCAACTGGCTCCCCATGGCCCTCATGGGCGTACCGCGCGCCTGGCTGCTCATCTTGCTAGAGTCTTCTGTGGCCTCTTGGGGGGAGCTACGCGGCCTCTTCACCGTGCGCTTCGCGGCACCGGCGCCCCATGCCGTCGCAGCCCTCCTCGATGCCTCGCAGGCGCCACCCTCGGACCGCCACGCCAAGCAGTTCTTCCGCCAAGTTAGTGCCGCCTGCATGCTGCTGGGAGCTTCCCCAGGCTGGGCGGCGCCCAAGGGCAACCTCACCTTCGATTCGGAGGATCACCCTTCTACCACAGCAGGCGCAGACGCGCTCCCTATTCTCTGCACCCCCACCATCTACAACATGGCGGTCACCAAGACCCTCATCAACGGCGGAGCCGACCTCAATGTGCTCTCTGTGGAGGCATTTGGCTCGCTTCACGTGCCCCATGGCCGGCTCCGCCCCACCAAGCCCTTCTCTAGGGTCGGCGATGGCTCCACCTGCCCCCTATGGCAAATCCGCCTCCTCGTCACCTTCGGCACCCATGACAACTAACGCACCGAGCTTATCGACTTCGACATCGCCCGGATCGGCCTCCCGTACAACGCCATCCTTATGTACCTAGCCCTGGCCAAGTTCATGGCAGCAACTCATCTATCCTACAACCTCATGAAGATGCTAGGAAGCAGCGGCGTCCCCACGGGCAGGGGACACCAAGGACGCGTTGCTGGCCCTCAAGCTTGTCTCAAGTCCGTGGCGGCCACGCAGTCGAGCGAAAAAGGAGCCTCAGAGGCTCAGGGGGCTGCGCCAGCCAAGAAGAAGTAGGTGTTTTCCCAAGATTGAGCCGAGACGAAGCAAGTACCAGTTGACAAAGACGGAGCGTCAGGCGCCACCTTCACCATAGGTGTCGGCCTCCCTCCGGAACAAGAAAGGGCATTGGTCAACTTCTTGCGCACCAAGAAGGAATTGTTCGCATGGGAGCCCAAGGACCTGGTTGGAATCCCGAGGGGAATAATCGAGCATCACCTGAGGGTGTGCCCTAACATGCGCCGGGTGAAGCAGAAGGCACGGCGGCAGTCCACAGAGAAGCAGGCGTTCATCATCCAAAAGACCCGCAAGCTACAGGATACCGGTGTCATTCGGGATATGCGGTACCCGGAGTTGCGAACCCAGTTATTGTCCCTAAGAAGGGAGGGAAGGAGCGCATGTGCGTCGACTTCACCAACTGCAACAAGCCTTGCCCACAGGACCCCTTCCTGCTCCCACGCATCGATCAGATCATTGACTCCACCACCGAGTGTGACGTGTTGTGCTTTTTGGACGCCTTCTCGGGCTACCACTAGATCAAGATGGTTGTGCAAGATGTGGAGAAGATGTCATTCCTGACCCCATGCGGGGTGTGCTGCTACACCTGTATGCCATTCGGGCTGCATAATGCTAGAGCCACCTTTCAGAAGCTAATGCATATCGCTCTGGGCCAACAGCTCGGGAGGAACACTGATGCTTACATCGATGACATAGTAGTGAAGTCTCGGGAGGCAAAGACCCTGATCGGGGACCTAGAGGAAACATTTGCCAGCCTGCGCAAGGTGGACCTGCGGCTCAACCCCGAGAAGTGTGTGTTTGGCGTCCCCTCCGGCAAGCTGCTGGGTTTCCTGGTGTCACACAAAGGAATCGAGGCCAACCCAGAGAAATTCAAAGCCATAGAAGACATGAGCCCGCTGCAAACCCTCAAGGAGATGCAGAAGCTGGCGGGCTGTGTGACCTCGCTGCGGCGCTTCATCTCCAAGTTAGGGGAGCGCGCCCTCCCATTATTCAAGCTGATGAAAAGGAAGGGGCCATTTGAGTGGACCCCTAAAGCTGATGCGGCTTTCCAAGACCTCAAGATATACCTCACCACCCCACCGGTGATGGTGGCACCGCACCCCCTCGAGCCCTTGGTGCTCTACCTGAACGCCACACCTCACTCCACCAGCGCGGCTCTAGTGGTGTTGAGGGAGGAGCGTCCGATCGAAGATCCATAGCCGGGCACCTCGTCGCCACACGAGACACCGCGACCCTAGGATGGTGCTCCTGAGGCCTCAACTGCACCACCGGACAATGTCGCTCCTAAGGCCTCAGCCGATCTCCCAGCCAGCAGGGCTCCTCAGAATGGGGCTCATGAGGCCGCAGCCGATGCAACAAACAACAAGACCCCTGAAGGCCAGCACTCTCAAGAGATACAATACCTCACCAACGCCTCCTCCCTCGTCGAGCATCCAGTCTACTTCGTTAGCACGCTGCTGTGGGAGGTGCGGGCGCGATACTCCATGCCACAATTGCTCTTTCTCGCGCTCCTCGTCGCCTCTCGGAACCTGCGCCACCACTTCCAAGGCACCCCATCAAGGTCGTCTCGGCCTACCCACTGGAGAGGATACTCTGGAGCCCTAACACTGCCGGGAGGGTCGCAGAGTGGAACATCGAGCTGCAGGTGTTGCAGCTGGAGTTCAGCACCACCAGAGTCATCAAGGGTGCGGCCCTCGTAGATTTCATGGCAGAGTGGACCGACGTCCCCGACCGTGAAGTATGCGAGGATTGTTCCCTCTTGTCCGGAGACGAAGTGTCGGACGGGTGGATCATGTACTTCGATAGCGCATTCGCATGTCAGGGTGCGGGGGCTGGAGTAGTGCTCATTTCGCCCACGAAGGACAAGCTCTACTACGATGTATAACTCTTCTTCCAGCAGGGTGAAAAGGTCTCCAACAACATTGCAGAGTACGAGGGCCTAATTGCCCGCCTCAAAGCTACAGCAGCATAGGGGGTGAAGCGCCTCACCATCAGGGGCGACTCCCAACTCCTCGTCAACTTCTCCAACAAAGAGTACACCCCGAGGGACGAGCACATGGAAGCGTACTTAGAAGAGATACGCAAAATGGGAAAACAATTCTTGGGTTTGGAAATGTAGCACGTACCACGAGGCACAAACAAGGAGGCGGATGACATCGCCAAGAGGGCGTCCCGGTGGCTGCCTCAGGAGCCAGGCATTTTGAGGAGCGGCTCTTCAAACCGTCGGCAGCTCCCCCTACTTCGGAACCAGCACAGCCTTAGGAGGATCTCCCCCGAGCCCCTCTGGCGGGTGCCCCTGCTTGCGGCCCAACCTCGGGGGCCCGTCTGCTCCTCGCGCTCGAGCCTTAGGAGGGGTGATGGACCAAGGAGTTTAAGGTGTACTTGCTTCAAGGGACCCTGCCGGAGAAGGAGGAAGATGCCAAGCGCGTGGCTTGCCAGGCCACCGCGTACTGCATCCAGGACGGTGAGCTATACTATAAGCGGCCCAACGATGTTTCTTTGCGGTGCATCTCCGGAGAGCAGGGGCTCGAGCTGCTAGCCGACATACATGGCGGGGACTACAGACATCACTCCTCATCACGCACCCTCGTGAGCAAGGCATTCCGCATCAGGTTCTACTAGCCCACGGCACTCAACAATGCCATTGAGCTGGTGAAATCCTGTGAAGCCTGCCAGTTCCATGCCAAGCAGATCCATCAGCCTGCTCAAGGCCTCCAGACCATCCCACTCACATGGTCATTCGTGGTCTGGGGGATGGACATCTTGGGACAATTCACTCGAGCGCCTGGGGGCTACCGCTACCTCTATGTCGCCATCAACAAGTTCACCAAGTGGGCGGAGGTAGAATTTGTTCGCACCATCCCGGCCGGCTCTGTCGTCAAGTTTATCAAGGTCCTCGTGAGCCGGTTGGGGTTCCTAATCGCATCATCACCGACAATGGCTCGCAACTCACCAGCAACCTTTTCAAAACATACTGTGCTAACCTTGGAACGCAGATATGCTACGCTCCAGTGGCACATCCCAGGAGCAACGTCCAGGCCGAGCACGCCAATGCAAAGGTCCTGAGAGGCCTCAAGGCAAGGACCGTCAAGAAGAAGCTCGAGGCCTGCGGCAGGGGCTATCTTGACGAGCTCCAGTCCATGCTGTGGTCCATCCGCATAACCGCAACCAAGCCGACGGGCGAGACCCCGTTCTTCCTCATCTACGGAGCTGAAGAGGTTCTCCCACACGAGGTCAAGCATCGATCCATGTGGGTCTTGGAATTTGACGAGGCACGCCAGGACGCCACACGGGGGATGGATCTCGTGCCGGGGGAGGAATGCTACCGTCAAGCCTCGCTCCGAGCGGCAAGGTACCTGCAGGCGCTACGGTGGTAGCACTGCCGCAGCGTCCGCCCCAGGACGCTCGAGGTTGGCGATCTCATCCTGAGGCAGGTGCTCTCCAGGGAAGGGCTGCACAAGCTCTCACCCATGTGGGAGGGCTCGTTTAGGATTGCCCATGCCTCTAGGCCTAGCGTCGCATGCCTGGAGACACAAGACGGGATCCCCATCCAGAACGCCTGGAACATCCAGCACCTTCGGAAGATCTACCCATGAAGCAAGGCTCATGCCTGTGAAGGTCTCCATCGTGACACTCTCACGTAATAATGAGTGGGGTTGTACATGTCCTGGAGTTTCCTGAGTGTCACCCGCGGGCCTCATGGGGGCTCCCTCCCACGTCCTAGTGGCAGCACTTAGCTCCGCACTACTGAGAAGACTAGACTAGGTGCCGGACGCGGCTGTTCTTTTGCTTGCTTTCTGTAGTTGGTTTGCAGTTTCCTAATGAATGTTAAGTTTTCGCGTTTTGATTCGCCAAGTTGGATTTTCTCTCCTCTCGCTTCGCTCGTTCCCAGACTTGGCCAGGAAAGAGCGGCAGTTGCCCGTCGCTCCTCTTCGCGCGTCCCGCGCGTAGGGGCTAGGCAGGTGTGTGTGCTTGGGTTCACCCGAATGCAAGCACGCCTCGCGAAAACCCCATTTCCCCAGTGCTTCGGCCTTCTTAATCCCCGCGATACGCCCTTGATCGAGCTCGTGAGCATGTGCGCCCTCTTATGTCCGTGCCTCCCAGGCAGCATGACACAGTGCATCAAGCGACAGCTAAACCCGCGGCAGGGGGCTCGCGCAAGGAGGAATGAGATGCCCCACCAAGGTTTTTTAACAATCCTGTAGCAGCTCTACAACGCCTCCCGAGACCAACGGCCCCCGGTTCATCAGGAAGGGGGGCTCCGCCAGCAATCAAGGGTCGTGCCCTTGCGAGGTGGGAAGCTACCACGAGCATATTGTCGGATTTAGGGATCCGGCAACCCTTGAGAGGTCTGAACTCTGGGGTGCGTGCGGAGATCTCAACCTACCTAGCCTGCCTACTCGCGATCCTCCAAGGCCTAGCGCGTCGAGCTCAAAGAGACACGAGGACATAGAGATTTATACTGGTTCGGGCCACCGTTGTGGTGTAATACCCTACTCCACTATTGTGTGGTGGATTGCCTCGAGGGGCTATGGATGAACTAGTACAAAGTATGAACAAGCCTCAGGAGGTGAGGTGTTCTTGAGCTGGTGTGGTGCTCTACTTGTTCTGATCTCGGTCCCTTTCTATGGTGGTGGCTAAGTCCTATATATAGTGGCCTTGGCCCTCTTCCAAAATATGAGCGGGAAGGGATTCCACAATGGAGGGATTTGAAAGAAGCCTAAACTTCTTGTCTGGCTTGTCGTTCCTAGTAGATTTATAGGTTACCACACTTTGGTTTGAGCTCAGATGCAGTGAACATGCTTTTTACTTCACTGCAAGTTACTGGACAGTAACTTTGAGAACTTACTGTGGTTAAACGGCTGGGAGTTGGGAGCTGTGCTTTGGTGGTTAGCAATGAGCTAGGAGGGTAGTGATGCACAAGAAAATACAGCACCAATGAAGCAAGTAAAATGGTAGTTGCTGTAGAAACTACCATTTCTGTCCAGAACAGAAAATAATTTCTGTAGCAAAAATATTCCAAAAAGTGGTGTGATATTTTTGCTCAGGTAGGTGCCCTAGGGTTCAAATGATTTTTGTGAATTTTCTCAGATTTTTGTGGGCAAGAAAAATAGAGGTTGCTTTGAAGCACAAGTTTCTGTTTAGGGTTTTGGAGAGGAAAATGAATATTTTTCATTAAAGAAAAAAATCCATGACATTATTTTGAGGTAGAACAGAGAGGAAATGATGGTTCGGAGGAGGAGTGAGCCACTTGGGTGGAAGCCAAGGTGATGCCCAAGTGTTTTAAGTCCAACTGAAATGATTCAAACTCAAAATTCAAATCAAAGCCCAATAGAAAACCAGAAGAGAAAAGAGGGGAAAACCAGGCTGTCACGAACCTCCCCCACTTAGGATGAATCTCGTCCTCGAGATTCGGTTGCTCGGGAAAATAATTCTGGATAATTTGTCTTTAGAAATTCTTGTTGCTCCCAGGTTGCTTCTGCCTCTGTATGATGCTCCCACCGGACCTTTTAAAATTTTCTCGTCTTGCTTCGAGTGACCCTTTCCATTTCATCCAAAAAATTTAAGGTCTCCCTTCATATGTTAAATCCTTAGCCAACTCTATTTCTGTCATAGCAGTCCTTTTCTCGGGCGGTGATATGCATCGTCTCAACTGGGAGACATGGAACATGTTGTGCACTTCTGACAACTCTGGCGGCAACTCTAACTAATATGCAACAGTACCCACTCTGGACATAACCGGGAATGGACCAATAAACCTGGGTGCCAATTTTTCACGAGTCTGAAACCTTTTTATTCCCTTCATAGGAGTGACTCTGAGGTACACTTGTTCTCTGGGCTCAAAACTGACCTGTCGGTGCTTTGCATCATAATAGTAGTCCTTTTCTATTATGAGAGTCTGAAACCTTTTTATTCCCTTCATAGGAGTGACTCTGAGGTACACTTATTCTCCGGGCTCAAAACTGACCTGTCGGTGCTTTGCATCATAATAGCAGTCCTTTCCATTTCATCCAAAAAATTTAACGGTCTCTCTTCATATGTTAAATCCTTAGCCAACTCTATTTCTGTCATAGCAGTCCTTTTCTCGGGCAGTGATATGCATTGTCTCAACTGGGATACATGGAACATGTTGTGCACTTCTGACAACTCTGGCGGCAGCTCTAACTGATATGCAACAGTACCCACTCTGGACATAACCCGGAATGGACCAATAAACCTGGGTGCCAATTTTTCGCGAGTCTGAAACCTTTTTATTCCCTTCATAGGAGTGACTCTGAGGTACACTTGTTCTCCGGGCTCAAAACTGACCTGTCGGTGCTTTGCATCATAATAGCTCTTTTGTTGGGATTTGGCCAATAGTAGACGGTCTCTGATTTCTTGTACTTGCCTTTCCGCTTCCATCATGAGGTCTATTTCGAAGAGACGGCTATCCCCAGTTTGAGAACAATTCAACGGGGTGCCGCACTGACGGCCATACAAAGCCTCATATGGTGACATTTTTAAACTAGCATGGAAACTGTTGTTGTAGGAGAATTCAGCATACGATAGACAGTCTTCCCACTTAGTCCCTTGGGCCAAGGCACATGCTCATAGCATATCTTCAAGTATTTGGTTTACTCTTTCAGTCTGCCCATCGGTCTGAGGATGGTAAGCGGTACTATATTTCAGTGTTGTTCCTAAAGCTTGATGGAGACGGGACCAGAAAGCGGAGGTAAACAGGGACCCCTCAGAAGTGATCGTTCGAGGAATGCCGTGTAAACTGACTATTCTGGACACATATAATTGTGCGAGCTGATCAGCACGGTATATGGTTTTGATGGGAATGAAATGTGCTACCTTGGTTAACATATCCACTATGACCCATACTACGTCATTGCCTCGCTGGTAGCCCGGTGATAAAATCCATGCAGATGTCATCCCACTTCCATTGTGGAACGGGTAATGGTCGGAGGAGTCCGGCTGGTTTCTGGTGCTCTGCCTTTACTTTGTTGCATATGTCGCAGCAAGACACAAAATATGTTATGTCCTTCTTCATTCCATCCCACCAAAATATTTGACGAAGGTCTTCGTACATTTTAGTACCATCGAGGTGGATAGAATACAAGGATTTGTGTACTTCGGATAGTATTTTCTTCCTTAAACCGTCTTGACTTGGTACACAAATCCTCCCGCGGAACCGTAGTGTACCTAGATGGTCCTCAGAAAAATTCGAGGTCTATCCTGCTAGCATTTGCTTGACATATTTTTATAAGATTGTGTCATCCGGCTGGGCCTTGCGAATCTCATCCTCGAGGGTAGGAGTAATTTCCATAACATTAGCAAGACCAGCTTCAACTATGACCAGATTGAGCTGAGCAATTTCTTCTTGGAGTTCGGAAGGCATGGTTGCCATCATGGCATTTAAACTGACAGGCTTTCTGCTGAGTGCATCGGCCACCACGTTGGCCTTACCTGGATGGTAATTAATTCCAAGGTCATAGTCCTTGACTAACTCAAGCCATCTGCGTTGGCGGAGATTCAAATCTGGCTGAGTGAATGTATACTTGAGGCTTTTGTGGTCGGTAAATATTTGGCACCTTATTCCAATGAGATAGTGCCTCCAGATTTTTAGAGCATGAACCACCACGGCCAATTCCAGATCATGAGTAGGATAGTTCCCTTCATGGGGTCGCAGCTGACGAGAGGCATAAGCTACTACCTTGCCATCTTGCATAAGTACGCATCCAAGACCCTGTCTGGAAGCATCACAGTATATATCAAAGCTGAGGTAGATGTCTGGAAGTGTCAACACAAGGGCTGAGGTCAATCTGATTTTTAGCTTGTTGAAAATTTTCTCACAATCCTCAGTCCATTCAAATTTATTATCCTTTTTGAGAAGCTCTGTCATTGGCTTGGCAATTTTAGAGAAACCTTCAATGAACTGGTGATAGTATCCGACTAATCTAAGGAAACTCCGGATTTGAGACACTGTTGTGGGTTCCAATTAATCAAGCACGTCTTTTACTTTGCTAGGATCCACGGCTATACCTTCCGCAGATAGTATGTGCGCAAGGAATCCAACTTGATTGATCCAAGACTCACATTTACTGAACTTGGCGTACAGTTGATGGTCATGGAGTCTTTGTAAGACAGATCGGAGGTGTCCTTTGCGCTCGTCTTCACTTGTTGAGTATATGAGAATATCATCGCTAAAAACCACCACAAATTTATCAAGGAAATCCATGAATACTTTATTCATCATGTGCATGAAGAAAGCAGGGGCATTGGTGAGGCTGAAGGACATAACAATATATTCATAAAGACCATACCGAGTAGTGAATGCGGTCTTAGGAATATCTTCCTTTTTAATCTTGAGTTGGTGGTATGCGGTCCTCAAATCAATTTTGGAGAATACTTTGGCCCCACTGAGTTGATCAAATAAGTCATCAATCCTGGGCAGTGGATATTTGTTTTTGATGGTGACATCATTCAGCTGACGGTAATCTACGCACATACGGAGACTTCCAACTTTCTTATCCACGAATATAGTAGGTGATCCCCATGGCGAGGAACTGGGACAAATATAACCTTTTTGGAGCATGTCATCAAGCTCTTTCTTTAGCTCCAATAATTTTGATGACGGCATTCAATAATATTTCTTGTATAATGGTGCAGTTCCGGGCACAAGATCGATTGAAAACTCGAGCTCTCGGTCTGGTGGCATGCCTGGCAGCTCTTCTGGGAATACATCGGGAAACTCACTAACTACATGAATTATTTCCAACTCAACCACAGTGGAAAAAACCATTTCTTTGTGTGGTATGCTCCTGCGGGCATGGAATTTTGTAGCTTGCCCTTCTGGACTGGTCAAGGTGACTTCTCGGGTTGCACAATTCATATAGACTTGGTATTGTGTCAACCAATTCATTCCCAAAATGATGTCCAGCTTAACAGACTCAATGACTATCAAGGAAGCAGGAAAGTGGACTCCGTTGATATTTATTTCCAAATTACAGTAGACCAGATTGCTTCTGAGCAAAGATCCCGGGGATTGTACCAGCATATTCTTGCTCAAAATCGAACAAGGAAAATTGTTTTGGGCAACAAAACTCCGCGAAATAAAAGAGTGGGAAGCCCTAGAGTCAAATAAAATTATGGCAGGTACCAGCCTTTTGCATAGGCCGGACCTCCTTCCTTGGTTCAAACTTGCGCTTGTGATCATTGTTTGAAGTCTTGTTGTCATGTATCTGTTTGTGCCCCCTCTTAGCAATGAGGGCCTTGTTTACCAGATTTTGGAAATCGGTGAAATCAAACATGCTGAGGGTGCATCGGAGATGTTGATTTAGTCCTCCAAGAAAACAGTCAATCTTCCTTTCTTCGGTGGCCACATCATGAAGAGAATAGCGGGCCAAATGATTGAACTTATTCAAATATTCGCTCATCGACTGACTCCCTTGGAGGAGTGCGAGGAATTCATGCTGCTTGACCTTCATAACTCCAGCAGTAATATGGTATTTACGGAACTGATCCTTGAATTTTACCCAGGTGATTTCTTCATCGGCAGGCCACATAGCTTTTTCATTTTCCCACCATATTGCGGCAGCGCCTTCAAGATAATGGGTTGCAAATGGGACTTTTTCATTTGTATTAGTACTGGCAATCTCAAGTTTCTTATCAATGGTTCGCAACCAGTCGTCTGCATCCAATGGATCAATAACTTGACTAAAACTGGGAGGGTTGGTTCTCTGGAAGTACAAAAGTTTGGAGTGATGACCATTCTGATTTCCATTCTGTCCAACCATAGCTTGCGCACTTTTCAACATTTCAAGCAGATCATTATTTCGCCTTTCTTCAAACATACGGAGAATTTGCTCGGTGGAGGGTGGATTTGGTGGTGGAGGCGATGGTGGAACGTACGGCTCGAGGGATTGTCCTGCCTGTCATGCGGAACGACGAATAGGGGTATCCTCACAAGTGTCGCTACTGCTGCCTCCCCGCGTCATCCTATTGTTTTTTCCCAAGACAACACGATCGAGATGGGTAACATCCAAAAAGAAACACAGTGAGGAAAACCAGCGATAAAAACCTGAAAGAAAGCGAAAATCCGAAGGAAACCCATCGAATAAGAGAAAGTCCAATATAATTATACATAGACCCGTACATAAATGACATAATAAGTTCAACTACTCTCATACATCAAACGGAACATCATGACTTGTACGACTACATCCGTACATCAACCAGACAACTGCGAATACTCGAGCGCTCTAATGCTCTGCTGGTGCTGCGATGTCCTCTCCTGAAGCGGACTCGGATCCTAAACTGACGGTGTTAACCACGACCTCTAGGTTAAATGTAACACGACGACGCTGCCTCGAGGGCTCTCCCTCAGGAGCAGGTGCAGGATGAGGCTGAAGCATCGGGGCTACAGGGGTAGCGAGAAGAGAAACCCACTCAGCAGGAGCACTAAGAGGGTTCACAGTCGAGGTGCCCGTGCTACTAAGGGGAGCAACTGGTGAAACTGGTGAGCTAGAACTGGATGAAATATAAGGAGTAAATCCCATAGATGATGGAGTAGTGACAGCTCTAGTAGCGGCTAAAGCAACACGGGCACGAGTCAGCTATCGAGCCAGCTCGTGGATCAGAAGGTAGCTAGCAGTAATGTATCGAGAAAGGTGGCTAGCAGTACTATCGGACTCTGGATCAATGTTAGGAAAATGGACACGACCATTGTCGTGTAGGGAGGGATAGTAGTAGAAACCTGGATGGTTCTGCATTCGGACCTCGTTATAGTGTAGCTCGACGAGGACCTCAAATGCAGCAAACTGGACATCCTGAGAAGCGGTAGAAGTGTAACCGCTCCTGGAAGTGCGAGTGTAAGAGGTGGAAGATGAACTGGTGCGCAGAGTAACCACGGCGAGATACTCATACACTGAATCTGACAAATGCTCCCGGTACACACGATAGACTGGGTCGTCACCATGAGGATACAGTCGACGCCACACGTTGCGAAGGAGATGCGGCGATGTGTACGACATCATCTGCAACTGGCACGGATACGGCACCAGAGCCATCTACACTCACAGCTATTAGTAGTTTAGAAATAAAATAACCAAGTGCATGTAATGCAATAACCAGCTAAAAATACTATCGCCACTCAACTTTTACGCTAACTAACATCCAGTAACGCGACGGGAGTCTAGCGTGTCCTACAGTCAGCGCGTGCTGGATTTAGGGTTCCGCCAGACCCTTGAGGTTCGAACACTGGGGTGCGCGCGGAGGTTTCGCCTTCTACCTACTTGTTCCTCGCCGAATCGCTAGGGTCTAAACTACGAGAAGAACAACACAAGAGACACAGGATTTATACTGGTTCAGGCCACCATTGTGGTGTAATACCCTACTCAAGTGTGTGGTGTGGTGGATTGCCTCTTGGGCTGATGATGAACAATACAAGGAAGAACTGCCTCGTGAGGGTCTGTTCTTGTGGTCTCTCTCTTTTTGCCGGCCGGATGGATTGATCGATGGATCCCTCTACCCTGTGTTGGCTAGTCCTATTTATAGGCGATGGACCTGGGCCTCTTCCCAAATATTGAGCGGGAAGGGTGCCAACAATCGGCCAATTTGAAGGGGAACATCTAGTACACTTATCCTGACTAAAGTTGGTCCTCGCCTGTCAAAGGCTCTGGTGGTGACGCCGACTTGGGCTCGACGGTGACCTCCATCCTGCCGTTGGACTGGTCTTGGTCTTGTTCCACCGAAATGGATGCCTTTGCTTGATGCTCTCGCCTGCGCTTGCTCCCCTTGCACCAAAGAGGAAAGAAGGACACTGCGCGGGCTGGCGCCCGGCTGGCGCCCTTGGTCGTCATGGCTTGCATCATGGGCACCTCGCGAGGTACCCCACCTTGAACTCTCTGCCTCCTCGTGAGCCAGCCTGACGAGGCCGTGCCTGAGGAAGCTCCTTGTCGTCCGCCCCGCGAGGCTTGGCCCCTCGCGAGGGTCTTGGGCTTCTGCTGATGATGATGGGCCATGCTGGGCCCCCTTTGAGCCACGCCGCAGGCCGCAGGCAGGCAAGTCTGGGGACCCCCGTTCCCAGAACGCCGACACTAGCCCCCGGGCCCAAGGCGCGCCCGGACTTGGCCGAGCAGAGAGGCGAAAGGGCAAGTGCGAAGCGTCGCGGGCCCTAACAGCCTGCGGCCTTGGGCGCCGCGTGGCGGTCGATTGGACGTGGGCGCCTCCACTTCCCCACGATGCCTTGGCAACCGCATAGTTTCGACAAGTCCCTGCATGCGAAACGAGTCATAATTACCTGTGGTCGCGGAGGCCGATGGTTGGCCTCCTCTGGCTTTAAGTACGGCACGCCGCGTGCTCTTCCAGTTCATCCCCTCTTGCTTCTCCTTCTTCCTCATGGCCCCGCCAAGGAGGCTCTCGGCCGCAGAGAAGGGAAAAGCTCGCCATGCCGAGCCTGTCTCTTCCCTCCCAAAGCGCGGTCGAGGCAGCCCTCGCAAGCACCCCGTGGCCTCCATGGTGGTTCCTCGCGTCAGCGGAGGTGACTTCCCGCGTGGCGCCGGGTGGCGTGCCGCGGCCGGGGGGTGCGTTTGGGCTGTGCGGCCCCTGAGGCCGCGCTCTCGCACTGCGGAGGTGCTGCCGGAGTTTGTTGTGTGGGCAGCGGAGCCGGCCAGCGCCCGGCTTCAGCTCCCTTGCTTCCTCCTAGGTGAGCTCCCGGCTGGCGCCCCGGGCGGCCTCTGGCTTCAGGCAGACGGCTGCTGCAGCCGGGCCTCGTGGGCTTCGCTGGAGGTCTTCGTGTTCGGGAGCCTGGCCTTGACCCGCGGCTGGCAGATGTTTGCCCGTGCGCGAGGCCTGGGCCGCTGGTGCACCCTGCACTTTCGACGGCGACGCCACCCTCTACGTGAGGATGTTTGGGGAAGATGGTCGCCGCGCTGGGTGCTGCCCTGAAGACGACGGCCACGGCCAGGGATCTGGCCCCGGCGAGGATGGAGAGGGCAGCGAGCGTGCGGCCGGTGGTGCCCAGGATTCCTCAAGCTTCACTGGTTCCTCTTCGGGTAGCGACTCTTCTAGCAGCGGCCGCGGTCTGCCTCCGCGCCGTCGTGCCCGCTTGGAGGGCGGTAGCGAATCCGCCCGCCGTCGCCCCCTGGTGAAGCGCAATAGGGAGTCCGCCTGAGCTCCGGAGGCAGCTCAGGCCCGGCGCCTGGCGAGCTTTGCCTGATTTGTTCCTTCCTCTCCCTTTTTCCTGCGCAAAAAGACAACTATGTGTGGGCCCCGTGGGGGCGTGTTTGTGTTATCGTTGTCAGTCGTCGTAATGTTTCCATTATTCTGGTATTGTTCCTTCGCGTTGAACGCCTGTGCGTAGGTAATCCCTAGCCTTGGCCATGGGGCGACCGACCTAGGTCCTGTATTCGTGTCGCGATGCCCGTGAGGCATGTACTGGAGGGATGCTCCTGTAGTGGACCCGGGTCATGAGGTCTTGACCGAAAGGATCAAAACACCCGCGAGGGCGCCAGGGCCGTCCCCTCGTGAGACCTCGCGCAAGAGAAATCGGGTCCGGAGGGCGAAGAAACCGAAGAGCCAAAGGACAAAAGATAGGGATAGTTTCAATAAAACCTCAAATGAGAATGAACTAGCCAACTGCAGAAAGCAAATGGAAAAAGCCGCGTCCGGCACCTAGTCTAGTCTTCGACGTCTTCTCACCAGCGTGGAGCTAAGTGCTGCCACTGGGCGTGGGAGGGAGCCCCAGGGCCTGAGGCCGATGCTCCTGAGACTCCGGGGCGTGTACAGCCCCAACTCATTATTACGTGAGAGTGTCACGGGCGGCGAGCTTCACAGGCGTTGGCCTTCTTCACAGGCTCCGGGACTTTCTTCGGGGAAGCAAGCTTCACGGGCATTGGCCATCTTCATAGGCTCCGAGCCTTTCCCAAAACGCGATAGCTTCACAGGCGTTCGCCTTCTTTACAGGCTCCGGGCCTTTTCCAAAAAGATGGTCTTCATAGGCATTCGCCTTCTTCACAGGCTCCGGGCCTTTTCCAAAAAGATGGTCTTCACAGGCATTCGCCTTCTTCACAGGCTCCAGGCCTTTTCCAAAAAGATGGTCTTCACAGGCATTCGCCTTCTTCACAGGCTCCGAGCCTTTTCCAAAAAGATGGTCTTCACAGGCATTCGCCTTCTTCACAGGCTCCGGGCCTTTTCCAAAAAGATGGTCTTCACAGGCATTCGCCTTCTTCATAGGCTCCGTGCTAAACCTCCGGAGGTGCTGGATGTCCCACGCATTCTGGACTGGCACCCCCTCCTGAGTCTCCAAGAGCGCGGAGCCGGGCCTAGAAACATGAACAACCTTGAACGGGCCCTCCCACATGGGAGAGAGCTTATGAAGCCCCTCCCTGGAGAGAACCCGCCTGAGCACGAGGTCCCCTACCTCGAGAGTCTTGGGGCGGATGTTGCGGCAGTGGTATCGTCGCAGTGCTTGTTGATATCTCGCCGCTCGCAGCGCCGCTTCTCGACGATGCTCCTCCCCCAGCACAAGGTCCATCGCCCGCATGGCGTCCTGTTGCGCTTTGTCGAACGCCAGGACCCGTGCGGACCGACGTCTGACCTCGTGAGGGAGGACCGCTTTGGCTCCATAGACCAAGAAGAAAGGGGTCTCTCCAGTCGACTTGGTTGCGGTCGTGCGGATGGACCACAACACGGATTGGAGCTCGTCGTACTAGCCTCTGCCGCAAGCCTCCAGCTTCTTCTTGAATGTTCTGGTCTTGAGGCCCCTCAGGACCTCTGCGTTGGCCCGCTCGGCCTGGCCGTTGCTTCGGGGGTGCACCACTGAAGCGTAGCATATCTGCGTTCCAAGGTTAGCACAATATGTTTTGAAGAGGTTGCTGGTGAACTGCGAACCATTGTCGGTGATGATGCGGTTCGGCACCCCGAACCGGCTCACGATGCCCTTGATGAACTTGACCGCTGAACCCGTGGGGATGGTGTGGACGGCCTCCACCTCGGCCCACTTGGTGAATTTGTCCACGACGACGTAGAGGTAGCGATAGCCCCCTGGTGCCCGGGGAAACGGGCCCAGGATATCAAGCCCCCAGACTACGAATGGCCACGTGAGGGGTATGGTGTGCAGACCCCCCGCCTTTGACATGGAATTGACAGGCTTCGCAGGCCTTTACCAGTTCGACCGCGTCATTGAGCGCGGTAGGCCAATAGAAACCGCTTCGGAATGCCTTGCCCACGAGTGTTCGCGATGACGAGTGGTGCCCGCAGTCTCCATCGTGTATGTCCGCCAGCAGCTCTTTCCCTTGCTCCCTGGAGATGCAGCGTAGGGATACATCATTTGGTCGCTTCCGGTAGAGTTCCCCATCCCTGATGCAGTATGCTGTGACCTGCCGTGCCACGTGCTCTGCTTCCTCCTCCTTCTCTGGCAAGATCCCTTGTGTCAGATAGCTCCGGAGCTCCGTGACCCAGCATCCCTCCTGAGGCTCCGCTGTCAAGAGCAAGCGTGCCCCCGAGGCCGGCCCGCAGATTGGGGCTCCCGAGGCTGGCGGCTGGGGGAGCTCCTCCCGAGGCTCCACCGCGCTTGACAGTGACAGCGTGGCCGAGGGCTTGAGGAGCCGCTCCTCGAAGACGCTAGGTTCCTGAGGTAGCCGCCTGGACGCTCGTTTGGCGATGTTGTCGGCCTCCTGATTGGTGCCACGGGGCACGTGCTGTAACTCCAGCCCCCAGAACTGCTTCTCCATCCTGCGGACCTCTGCAAGGTAGGCTTCCATGTGCTCATCCCTTGGCTCATATACTTTGTTGGAGAAGTTGACGAGGAGTTGTGAATCACCTTTGATGGTAAGGCGCTTTACTCCGAGGGCGGCCCCGGCCTTCAGGCCCGCTATCAGGCCTTCATATTCTGCTATATTGTTGGAGACCTTTTCTCCGTGTTGGAAACAGAGCTGCACGACGTAGTAGAGCTTGTCTTGGGTAGGAGATATAAGTACCGCGTCAGCCCCTGCGCCGTGCCTGGAGAACGCCCCGTCGAAGTACATGACCCAACCGTCCGGCGCCTCACTTCCCGGGGAGAGGGATCGATCCTCACCAGCCTTTAGGCCCGGTGCCTCTGTCCACTCTGCCACGAAATCTGCTAAGGCGGCCCCCTTGGTGACTCGGGTCATGCTGAATTCGAGCTGGAATGCTTGCAGCTCAATGTTCCACTCGGCGACCCTTCCGGCTAAGTTAGGGCTCCGGAGCACTCTTTCCAAGGGGTACGCGGAGACAACCTTGATAAGGTGACCCTGAAAGTAGTGCCACAGCTTGCGCGAGGCCACCAGTAGCGCGGGCAGTAGTTTCTGAGGCATGGGGTACCGTGCCCTCGCATCTCGCAACACCGTGCTGACGAAGTACACCGGGTGCTCGATGAGACTTGGAGCGTCGGTGCTGGTGGCGTCCTCCGGAAACCGTGGTGCCTCCTGAGGCGGCGGAGCCTCCAGAAGCTGGTTGCCTGGGGGAAGGGCCTTTCCCGCTCCTGGTGCGTCCCCCTGCAGCGGCTGATCTTCCTCAATCGTGGTGGTGATCTCTGCGAGTCCTTTTTGGTCCTGTTTTGCCTTGGCGCGGGCAGCTGCCACAACCTTGGTCCGACGCTCCTCCCTAACCACCACCAGGGACGCGCTGGCTGAGTAGGGAGTGGCGGCGAGGTAGAGTACCAAGGGCTCTTGTGGGCGTG
This sequence comes from Triticum dicoccoides, assembly GCF_002162155.2. NCBI lineage: Eukaryota > Viridiplantae > Streptophyta > Magnoliopsida > Poales > Poaceae > Triticum > Triticum dicoccoides. The sequence goes on along the minus strand of NC_041393.1, from coordinate 734,263,724 downwards.
GGGCCACCATCACCGGTGGGCTGGTCAGGTATCTCTTGAGGTCTTGGAATGCCTTGTCGGCCTCTTCAGTCCATTCAACAGGCCCCTTTTTCTTCATCAACTGGAAGAAAGGCAGCGCCCGCTCCCCCAACCTGGAGATGAAGCGCCCCAGTGCAGTCACGCGTCCAGTGAGCTTCTGCATCTCTCTGAGGGTCTTTGGCGGGCTCATGTCCTCGACCGCCTTGACCTTTTCTGGGTTGGCCTCGATGCCTCGGTGGGATACGAGGAAACCCAAGAGCTTGCCCAAGGGGACTCCAAACACACACTTCTCCAGGTTGAGCCTCAGGCTTACTGCGTTGAGGCTTGCAAAGGTTTCCTCCAGGTCTTGTATCAGGGTCTTGGCCTCGCGAGACTTTACCACAATGTCGTCGACGTACGCCTCCACGTTCTTCCCGAGTTGCGGGCCCAAGGTGATGTGCATGAGCCGCTGAAAGGTTGCCCCCGCGTTGCGCAGTTCGAAGGGCATGCACGTATAGCAGTATACCCCACACGGGGTCAGGAAGGCCGTCTTCTCCACGTCTTCCACCGCCATCTTGATCTAATGATACCCACAGAAGGCGTCCAAGAAGCATAATAGGCCACACTCAGCAGTGGAGTCGATGATTTGATCGATGCGTGGGAGCGGGAAACGATCTTGCGGGCATGCTTTGTTGAGGTTGGTGAAGTCGACGCACATGCGTTCCTTCCCTCCCTTCTTTGGAACCACCACAGGGTTGGCCAACCAATCTGGATATCGAACCTCGCGAATGACCCCCGCGGCCTCTAGCTTGCGGGTCTCCTGGACGATGAAGGCCTGCTTTTTAGTGGACTGCCGCCTTGCTTTCTGCTTTACGGGGCGCACGTTGGGGCACACGTTGAGGTGGTGCTCGATCACGCCCCATGGGATCCCTGCCAGCTGATCGGACTCCCAAGCGAACATCTTGTTTGCACGCAAGAACTTGACCAGGGCTTCCTCCTGCTCGGGCCCAAGGTGGGCGCGTATGGTGAAAGTGTTGGAAATTTGCCCTAGAGGCAATAATAAAAGGATTATTATTATATTTCCTTGTTCATGATAATTGTCTTTATTCATGCTATAATTGTATTATCCGGAAATCATAATACACATGTGAATACATAGACCACAATACGTCCCTAGTAAGCATCTAGTTGACTAGCTCGTTGGTCAACAGATAGTCATGGTTTCCTGACTATGGACATTAGATGTCGTTGACAACGGGATCACATCATTAGGAGAATGATGTGATGGACAAGACCCAATCCTAAGCATAGCACAGATCGTGTAGTTCATTTTGCTAGAGCTTTTCCAAATGTCAAGTATCTCTTCCTTAGACCATGAGATCGTGTAACTCCCGGATGCCGTAGGAGTGCTTTGGGTGTACCAAACGTCACAACGTAACTGGGTGACTATAAAGGTGCACTACAGGTATCTCCGAAAGTGTCTGTTGGGTTGACACGGATCGAGACTGGGATTTGTCACTCCCTATAACGGAGAGGTATCACTGGGCCCACTTGGTAGTGCATCATCATAATGAGCTCAAAGTGACCAAGTGTCTGGTCACGGGATCATGCATTACGGTACGAGTAAAGTGACTTGCCGGTAACGAGATTGAACGAGGTATTGGGATACCGACGATCGAATCTCGGGCAAGTAACATACCGTCTGACAAAGGGAATAGTATACGGGGTTACTTGAATCCTCGACATCGTGGTTCATCCGATGAGATCATCGAGGAGTATGTGGGAGCCAACATGGGTATCCAGATCCCGCTGTTGGTTATTGACCGGAGAGCCGTCTCGGTCATGTCTGCATGTCACGCCCAATATGCGACCCTATCCAAAAGGAACTCGAAGGTCCCACCAAGGATAGACCCGCATATTGAAACACTTTTGCAAGGTGGATATCATTACATCAACATTACATAATAGATGGGGATACATACATAAGGCATACAATGCCACTCGAATACAACATCACAATACATCAGAGCATCATCCGACTAGGGAAGAATCACAAACAGAAACTCAAACGACATCCACCCTGCTAGCCCAGGCTGCCGACCTGGAACCTATCCCCTGATCGAAGAAGAAGCATAAGAAGAACTCCAATACAAGCAAACATCGCTCTCGCGTCATGATCATCGAAACCTGTACCTGCAACTGTTGTTGTAGTAATCTGTTTGTCCCGGTTATCGTTCTCTATTTATCCCGGTGCTTCGTTCAAGTGTTCTTTAATCAGCTCATGTTCTCTTTGTCTTTTTGCATCTGAATCCCCTCTAGCTTATTCGTTCCTTCTAATTCTTCCCGGTGATTCAGTCTCTTTCATCAGTCATTTTTGAATTCTTACGGTGGTTCATTCAGATTCTTTTTCCTTTGTCATCATTTTAATCCTTTCGTTCTTTTCAATCCTACCGGTGGATCAGGAAGATTTTCTCAAGTTTGCGACATGTCACTTCTCAGTCCTTTTCAAGAAGAATAAGTAGTATGTGAAATCCATTGCTAAGTCATCAATTTAATTTGATGAAGGGTAAGCATACAATAAATCTCATTCTTATTCCATCCAAGTGAGTAATCCCTTTCTTTGGAGTTTGTTCTTGATGAATAAATTCTAGTTCCAAGTGTTTTCATCTTTCTTTTTCCGGAGTTCAAATTTCCTCAGTCATTTCGTTGGTACCTCCATCTAAATCATCGCAAGGCTTTAATCTTATTCTTTATTCCCTCTTCCTATTTCATCATCCTTTTTTTACCGGAGTTCTTCACGGCGGTCCGTCAGTATTTAATTCATTCTTCAAGTGTTCATCAAGATTCTTATCGAAGGAGTTCTAGTATCTTTCCTTCTTGCCTTTCGAAGTGCAATTAATTCTCTGTATTTCTTTTGAAGTGGAGTTTTGCATTCTTTCGTTCTTCTCAGCTATTCAATCACTTCCGTTAGCGGCTGGTTATCACCTCATATTTTCTGAGATATTATCCATAAGTCCACGACAAGCTTATTCTTTCCGTTGTTGAATTTTCTCAACAACTCCATTCGATCTTTTCTTCTAAGGTTGCTTTCTATTTCATTCGTGGCACAAGTTGTCATGTTCTTCTCCGTTCTTTTCAATCAATTCTTTCAATTCTTTCGGAGGTATTGTGTTGTTCCTCTCGTCAAGTATCATTCCATCTTCCCTAGTTCATGATTCGATCTTCTCCTTGTTCAGTCAGAGTTCTGCCTAAATCCTTTCAGTCTTATTCGTTTCTTATCTCGTTCTAACCGGAGTGCTTTCAGAGTCTATCTGATTCCGTGAGTTTTCGATTCTCGTCATTCTTGTCATTCCTCTCTTCTTCTCGAGTGCTCTCGATTCTTTGCTTCTTCTCTTACGCTCTTGTTTCTCCTCATCCCTTTTCCCTTCCGTCTCGGTCCTAAGATCTCGGGACGAGATCTCTTGTTAGTGGAGGAGTGTTGTAACGCCCCGGATCTGATGCGCCAGGTGTCCGCTAGTTATTCGTCGTTGTTGCCATGTCATTTGCTTGCGTGTTGCATTTGTCATGTCATCATGTGCATTTCATTTGGCATTCGTGTTCGTCTCATGCATCCGAGCATTTTCCCCGTTGTCCGTTTTGCAATCCGGCGCTCCTATGTCCTCTGGCGTTCCCCTTTTGTCTCTCGTTGTGAGTGGGTGTTAAACTTTCTCGGAATGGACCGAGGCTTGTCAAGTGGCCTTGGTATAGCACCGGTAGACCGCCTGTCAAGTTTCGTGCCATTTGGAGGTCGTTTGGTACTCCAATGGTTAACCAGGTAACCGTAAAGCCTCCTTCTCTTCGCAGCCCAACACCCCTCCAAAGTGGACCAAAACCCATCTAACTCCCCTCCATGCTCTCAGTCGTTCGATCACGATCGCGTGGCCGAAAACCGCTCCTCATTTGGACTCTCCTAGCTCCCTCTACCTATATATATGCCCTCCCCGTCCAAATTCGCGGTCTAATTCTCCCCCTAACCCTAGCTTTTCCCTCTCCGCCGCCGGACGCGTCCGCCCCCAGCCGGACACGTCCAGCCTCCACCTCACCCCGACCAACCACGACGCGCCACGTCACCCCGCCGCCGTTCCCAGCCTCTCCCGTCACGCCACGTGGCCCCGGCCTCCGCGCACCGCCGCCGCCCCCGCAGCCGCGGCCC
>NC_041393.1:734211501-734258973 GCF_002162155.2 Triticum dicoccoides | reverse complement strand
TAGCCGCGCCACTCTCCCACGCCAGCGACCGAGCGCCGCCTGCGCTCTCCTCCGTCGCCCCCGCGCCGAGTCCCGCCGCCTAGCTCGCCGGATCCGGCCACCGGAGCCGCCGTGACCTCCTCCCTCGCCGGATCTGGCGGGTGGATGAGATCCACCCGTCCCCCGATCCAAACAGCGCCCCCGCGTCCCGGTTCCCTTCGTCCCGGATCTCTCTGTCCACCGTTGACTTTCTCCGGGGTGAGATTTATCACTAAGTCCCTGATTTTTGCCCATTATCATGCCATGTTTGACCTGTTGTATCTCTGCATCCTTAGCTCCGTTTCATACGTGTAATATGTCAAACTGTTCGTCTCGACGATTACATAATTTCATTCCATTGCATCATATTCATTTGAGCTCATCTTGATGCCTGAATCATCATTGTAAGAGTGCTTCATGATGTTTTCTGCTGTCTGTTATGAGAACGAGCTCTTTTGTCATTTTTGCCATGATTGATGTGTGCATCCTATGAGGTTGATGTCTTCTTGTGTTTTGAACTATGTCATGTCTTCTTTCCAGAGGTGCTTACCATGTATTTTTGTGATCAATGTGGTGACTATCACAAGCATGCAAACTAGGCTTCATGGTATTGCTGATTTTAGTCCCTGTTTTGCTGTTATTTTGATGCCATGTAAACTTGATGCTACAGAAAGATCCATGCATATTTTGAGATACTTCAGTAAGGGTGTTTTGAACATATGGTTATTGTATATCCATTCAAGCCCTTGGTTGTAATTATGGAGTAGTCTAGCATGTCATTTGAGTGCTCTACTTTTGCTTCAAAATGTTTCCTGGCAGATTGTTTACATGTTATTCAATTTGGCCGAGGTTGCTATAGTTGATCCTTGCATGCTATGAACTTGTTCTTGAGTTTTTTTGTTTCACAAACATGTCTTATTGATGATGCTATGCTTATCTTGTCATGCAATGACTTGTGGTGAGTGAATCGAGCTTGTTAAGTAGTGTACATGATGTTGCTGTTTTGCTAGGCTGAATCTGTTATTTCGTGATGCGATGTAAACCTGCTGCTACTAATCATTCTATGCACAATCTGGAGATGTTATATAAACATGTTTTGATCTACATGCCATCCTCTATCCATCCATGCCCCTGGTTGCATTTATAGGTTGCTGTAGCTTGTTGTAATCTTGCTCTAAAGTTGCTTCATAATGTTGCTGTCAGCTTGTTAACATTAAGTTCAGTTGTTTCCATGTGTTTTCCTAGTGATCCATGCACCCTATGACCTTGCTATTGCCATGCTTAGCTTCAAAAATATGCCTTCTTACTGTTGGTTACCTTACCATGCCATATATTGCTCTGTAGTGAGTTACACAAGCTCATCTACATGCCTTCATGATTCTGTTTCTGCCATGTATGAATCTGTAATATAACTTGCCATGTTTACGTGGGTGCCATCATATTTTCTGATCCTTTTTTGCTTATGGTCAGTAAGGTACATTTGATCTATGGTTTTAGTAGATTCATGCCATTCCTTTGTTTGCCATTATAAGTTCCTGTAACATGTTGTTTGATAGCTCTAAATATTGCATCGTGATGTTATTTTCTGCAAAGTCTGAATTGTAATAACTTGCAATCTTACCATGTGTGTTTGATCATGTTCTAGTGATTTCTGGAGATAGCTCAGTGTTCATATTTTGTTATGCTTTACCTTTACATCATGACCATGTCTTTTGTTTTCATGTTGAGATCCTGTAGCATGTTGTTTTGATGCTTGCAATATGCCTAGTTGCTATTTCGGACAGCTTGTCCTTTAAACTTGTTTAGTGTTTGTGTGTTGAACCGTTGCTCCGTTTTGAGTGTGCTCTATATGAAACTTGCTTAGAATTGCATGTAGTTTCATATTATCATGTTGCATCCATGTTTTGGGGTGTTTGCTTGATGTTTGGGTGCATTTTGCATCTATTCCATGTTTAACTTGTGTTGCTCATATCTTCTAGGCCATAGCTCCGAACTAAATGAACTTTATATGTAACTTGACTAGAATCTCATGTAGATCATCTTTGTGCATCTTAACTTGCTGTTTATCAACTTGAACATAAGGTTTATTCAGATCTGGACCAATTTCGAAATTTGCATATGAGGACTTACCGAAATTGTTATATGTTGTTCCCGGCCTCAATTAAACTTGCCTTGATGTGTTGCTCTTGTTTGCATCATCTCTTGCCATGGGTAGCTTCATGTAGCTTTGTCATGCATCATGCTCGTGTGTGCATCATGCCTTGTTCATGTGTGGTGTGTTTACCTTGTTGTGTGCTTCTTTTCGATAGTTCCTGTTTCATTGCGATCGTGAGGATTCGTTCGTCTACGCTTGGTTCGTCTTCGTGGCTTCATCTTCTTCATGGACTCATTCTTCTTCCTTGCGGGATTTCAGGCAAGATGACCGCTACCCTGGATCTCACTACTATCATTGCTATGCTAGTTGCTTCGTTCTATCGCTATGTTGCGTTACCTATCACATGTTCTTCAAGCCTCCCATATTGCCATGAACCTCTAACCTTGACACCTTTCCTATGCAAACCGTTGTTTGGCTATGTTACCGCTTTTGCTCAGCCCCTCTTATAGCGTTGCTAGTTGCAGGTGAAGTTGAAGGTTGCTCCATGGTGGACAGGATTTTGGTTGGGATATCACAATATCTCTTATATTATTAATGCATCTATATATTTGGTAAAGGGTGGAAGGCTCGGCCTTTTGCCTGGTGTTTTGTTCCACTCTTGCCGCCCTAGTTTCCGTCATACCGGTGTTATGTTCCCGGATTTTGCGTTCCTTACGCGGTCGGGTGATTTATGGGACCCCCTTGACAGTTCGCTTTGAATAAAACTCCTCCAGCAAGGCCCAACCTTGGTTTTACCATTTGCCTCACCACCACCTATCCTTTCCCTTGGGTCGGCCAACCCGAGGGTCATCTTTATTTTAGCCCCCCTGGGCCAGTGCTTGTCTAAGTGTTGGTCCGAACCGGGCAGACTGCGGGGCCACCTCGGGGTAACTCGAGGGCTGGTTTTACTCGTAGGCTAACCTATCCGGTGTTGCCCTGAGAACGAGATATGTGCAGCTCCTATCGGGATTGTCGGCGCATCGGGCGGCTTTGCTGGTCTTGTTTTACCATTGTCAAAATCTCTTGTAAACCGGGATTCCGAGTCTGATCAGGTCTTCCTGGGAGAAGGTCTATTCCTTCGTTGATCACGAGAGCTTGTCATGGGCTAAGTTGGGACACCCCTGCATGGTATAATCTTTCAAAAGTTGTGCCTGCAGTTATAGGCAGATGGGAATTTGTTAATGTCCGGTTGTAGATAACTTGACACCAGATCCGAATTAAAACGCATCAACTGAGTGCGTAGCCGTGATGGTCTCTTCTCGGCGGAGTCCGGGAAGTGAACACGGTTTCTGCGTTATGTTTGACGTAAGTAGGAGTTCAGGATCACTTCTTGATCATTGCTAGTTGACGACCGTTCTGCTTGCTCTCTTCTCGCTCTTATTTGCGTATGTTAGCCACCATATATGCTTAGTCGCTGCTGCAACCTCACCACTTTACCCCTTCCGTTCCCATTAAGCTTTGCTAGTCTTGATACCCATGGTAATGGGATTGCTGAGTCCTCGTGGCTCACAGATTACTACAACAACAGTTGCAGGTATAGGTTATGCGATGACCATGACGCGAGAGCGATGCTTACTTGCATTGAGTTCTTCTTCTGCTTCTTCGATCAGGGGATAGGTTCCAGGTCGGCAGCCTGGGCTAGCAGGGTGGATGTCGTTTGAGTTTCTGTTTGTGTTTCATCCGTAGCCGGATGATGCTCTTATGTATTGTGATGTTGTATTCGTGTGGCATGGTATGCCTCTTGTATGTATCCCCATCTATTATGTAATGTTGATGTAATGATATCCACCTTGCAAAAGCGTTTCAATATGCGGGTCTATCCTTGGTGGGACCTTCGAGTTCCTTTTGGATAGGGTCGCATATTAGGCGTGACACTGCATGTCTCCCGAACCCATAGGGTCTACACACTTAAGGTTCGGTGACGCTAGGGTTGTATGAATATGAGTATGCAGCAAACCGAATGTTGTTTGGAGTCCAGGATGAGATCCCCGACGTCACGAGGAGTTCCGGAATGGTCCGGAGGTAAAGAATTATATATAGGAAGTGCTGTTTCGGCCATCGGGAAAGTTTTGGGGTCACCCGGTATTGTACTAGGACCACCGAAAGGGTCCCGGGGGTCCACCAGGTGAGGCCACCTATCCCGGAGGGCCCCGTGGGCTGAAGTGGAAGGGGGAACCAGCCCCTAGTGGGCTGGTGCGCCCCCCCTTGGGCCCCCCTGTGCCTAGGGTTGGAAACCCTAGGTGGGGGGGGGGGCGCACCACTTGCCTTGGGGGGCACTCCACCCCCCTGGCCGCCGCCCCCCTTGGGAGATTGCATCTCCCAGGGCCGGCGCCCCCCCTCGGGGCCTATATAAAGGAGAGCAGGGGGAGGGCAGCCGCACCCTGTGCATTGGCGCCTCCCTCCCCCTGCTACACCTCGTCCTCCTCCCGCAGCAGCTTGGTGAAGCCCTGCCGGAGTTCTGCTGCATCCACCACCACGCCGTTGTGCTACTGGATCATCATCAACCTCTCCTTCCCCCTTGCTGGATCAAGAAGGAGGAGATGTCATCCGCTCCGTACGTGTGTTGAACGCGGAGGTGCTGTCCGTTCGGCACTTGGTCATCGGTGATTTGAATCACGGCGAGTACGACTCCATCATCACCGTTCTCTTGAACGCTTCCGCATGCAATCTACAAAGTGGTATGTAGATGCAATCTCTCTCCCATGACTCGTTGCTTAGATGAAATCATAGATGGATCTTGGTGAAACCGTAGAATTTTTTTAAATTTTCTGCAATGTTCCCCAACAGTGGTATCAGAGCTAGGTCTATGCGTAGTTCTCTATTGCACGAGTAGAACACATTTTTGTTGTGGGCGTAGATCTTGTCAACTTGCTTGCCGCTACTAGTCTTTTCTTGCTTCAGCGGTATTGTGGGATGAAGCGGCCCGGACCGACCTTACACGTACGCTTACGTGAGACAGGTTCCACCGACTGACATGCACTAGTTGCATAAGGTGGCTAGCGGGTGTCTGTCTCTCCCACTTTAGTTGGAGTGGATTCGACGAAAAGGGTCCTTATGAAGGGTAAATAGAAGTTGACAAAATCACGTTGTGGTTATTCGTAGGTAAGAAAACGTTCTTGCTAGAACCCAATTGCAGCCACGTAAAAGATGCAACAACAATTAGAGGACGTCTAACTTGTTTTTGCAGTAATTGTCATGTTATGTGATATGGCCAGAAGTTGTGATGAATGATGAATGATATATTCTGATGTATGAGATGATGTTCTTGTAATAGGAATCACGACTTGCATGTCGATGAGTATGACAACCGGCAGGAGCCATAGGAGTTGTCTTTATTTTTTGTATGACCTGCGTGTCATTGAAGAACGCCATGTAAATTACTTTACTTTATTGCTAAACGCGTTGGCCATAGAAGTAGAAGTAGTCGTTGGCGTGACAACTTCATGAAGACACGATGATGGAGATCATGATTATGGAGATCATGGTGTCATGCCGGTGACGAAGATGATCATGGAGCCCCGAAGATGGAGATCGAAGGAGCTATATGATATTGGCCATATCATGTCACTACTTTATATAATTGCATGTGATGTTTATTATGTTTATGCATCTTGTTTACTTAGAACGACGGTAGTAAATAAGATGATCCCTTATAATAATTTCAAGAAAGTGTTCCCCCTAACTGTGCGCCGTTGCTAAAGTTTGTCGTTTTGAAGCACCATACGTTCACATACAACGGGTGTAAGACAGTTTTACACATGCAGAAACACTTAGGGTTAACTTGACGAGCCTAGCATGTACAGACATGGCGTCGGAACACAAGAGACCGAAAGGTCGAACATGAGTCGTATGGAAGATACGATCAACATGGAGATGTTCACCGATGATGACTAGTCTGTCTCACGTGATGATCGGACACGGCCTAGTCGACTCGGATCATGTGACACTTAGATGACTAGAGGGATGTCAATTTGAGTGGGAGTTCATTAAATAATTTGATTAGATGAACTTAATTATCATGAACTTAGTCTAAAACCTTTGCAAAATATGTATTGTAGATTAAATGGCCAACGCTCATGTCAACATGAAATTCAACTCGTTCCTAGAGAAAACCAAGCTGAAAGATGATGGCAGCAACTATCCGGGCTGGGTCCGGAACCTGAGGATCATCCTCATAGCAGCCAAGAAAGATTATGTACTAGATGCACCGCTAGGTGAAGCACCCATCCCAGAGACCCAAGATGTTATGAACACTTGGCAGTCACGTGCTGATGATTACTCCCTCGTTCAGTGCGGCATGCTTTACAGCTTAGAACCGGGGCTCCAAAAGCGTTTTGAGCGACACGGAGCATGTAAGATGTTCGAGGAGCTGAAAATGGTTTTTCAAGCTCATGCTCGGGTCGAGAGATATGAAGTCTCCGACAAGTTCTATAGTTGTAAGATGGAGGAAAACAGTTCTGTCAGTGAGCACATACTCAAAATGTCTGGGTTGCACAACTGCCTGTCCCAGCTGGAGATCAACCTCCCGGACGAGGCGGTCATTGACAGAATCCTTCAGTCGCTCCCACCAAGCTACAAGAGCTTTGTGCTGAACTACAATATGCAGGGGATGGTGAAGACCATTCCTGAAGTATTTTGAATGCTGAAATCAGCAGAGGTTGAAATCAAGAAAGAACATCAAGTCTTCATGGTCAATAAGAGCACTAAATTCAAGAAGGGCAAGGGTAAGAAGAACTTCAAGAAGGACGGCAAAGATGTTGCCGCGCCCGGTAAGCCAGTTGCCGGGAAGAAGTCAAAGAATGGACCCAAGCCTGAGACTGAGTGCTTTTATTGCAAAGGGAAGGGTCACTGGAAGCGGAAATGCCCCAAATACTTAGCGGACAAGAAGGCCGGCAACACTAAAGGTATATGTGATATACATGTAATTGATGTGTACCTTACCAGTACTCGTAGTAACTCCTGGGTATTTGATACCGGTGCCGTTGCTCATATTTGTAACTCACAGCAGGAGCTGCGGAATAAGCGGAGACTGGCGAAGGACGAGGTGACGATGCGCGTCGGGAATGGTTCCAAGGTCGATGTGATCGCCGTCGGCACGCTACCTCTACATTTACCTACGGGATTAGTTTTAAACCTCAATAATTGTTATTTAGTGCCAAGCTTGAGCATGAACATTGTATCTGGATCTCGTTTGATGCGAGATGGCTACTCATTTAAATCCGAGAATAATGGTTGTTCTATTTATATGAGAGATATGTTTTATGGTCATGCCTCGATGGTCAATGGTTTATTCTTAATGAATCTCGAATGTAATGTTACACATATTCATAGTGTGAATACCAAAAGATGTAAAGTTGATAACGATAGTCCCACATACTTGTGGCACTGCCGCCTTGGTCACATTGGTGTCAGGCGCATGAAGAAGCTCCATGCTGATGTACTTTTAGAGTCTCTCAATTATGAATCATTTGACACATGCAAACCATGCCTCATGGGCAAAATGACCAAGACTCCGTTCTCCGGAACAATGGAGCGAGCAACCAACTTATTGGAAATCATACATACTGATGTGTGTGGTCCAATGAGCGTTGAGGCTCGCGGAGGATATCGTTATGTTCTCACACTCACTGATGACTTAAGTAGATATGGGTATGTCTACTTGATGAAACACAAGTCTGAGACCTTTGAAAAGTTCAAGGAATTTCAGAATGAAGTAGAGAATCAACGTGACTGAAAGATAAAATTCTTACGATCAGATCGTGGAGGAGAATATTTAAGTCACGAATTTGGTACACACTTAAGAAAATGTGGAATCGTTTCACAACTCACGCCGCCAGGAACACCTCAGTGTAACGGTGTGTCCGAACGTCGTAATCGCACTCTATTGGATATGGTGCGATCTATGATGTCTCTTACCGATTTATCGCTATCATTTTGGGGATACGCTCTAGAGATAGCTACATTCACTTTAAATAGGGCACCATCTAAATCCGTTGAGATGACACCGTATGAATTATGGTTTGGGAAGAAACCTAAGATGTCGTTTCTGAAAGTTTGGGGATGCGATGCTTATGTCAAGAAACTTCAACCTGAAAAGCTCGAACCCAAGTCGGAAAAATGCGTCTTCATAGGATACCCTATGGAAACCATTGGATATACCTTCTACCTCAGATCCGAAGGCAAGATCTTTGTTGCCAAGAACGGGTCCTTCCTAGAGAAAGAGTTTCTCTCGAGAGAAGTAAGTGGGAGGAAAGTGGAACTCGATGAAGTACTACCTCTTGTACCGGTGAGTAGCGCAGCTCAGGAAGATGTTCCTGTGGTGCCAGCACCAACTGAAGAGGAAGTTAATGATGATGATCAAGGTACTTCGGATCAAGTTACTACTGAACTTTGGAGGTCCACGAGGACACGTTCCACACCAGAGTGGTATGGCAACCCTGTCCTGGAAATCATGTTGTTAGACAACGGTGAACCTTAGAACTATGAAGAAGCGATGGCGGGCCCAGATTCCAACAAATGGTTTGCAGCCATGCAATCCGAGATAGGATCCATGTATGAAAATGAAGTATGGACTTTGACAGACTTGCCAGATGATTGGCGAGCGATAGAAAAAAAATGGATCTTTAAGAAGAAGACGGACGCGGATGGTAATGTTGCCATCTATAAAGCTCGACTTGTCGCTAAGGGTTATCGGCAAGTTCAAGGGGTTGACTACGATGAGACATTCTCTCCCGTAGCGAAGCTAAAGTCCGTCCAAATCATGTTAGCAATTGCCGCATACTATGATTATGAGATATGGCAAATGGACGTCAAAACAGCATTCCTTAACGGCCATCTTAAGGAAGAACTGTATATGATGCAGCCGGAAGGTTTTGTCGACCCTGAGAATGCTAACAAGGTGTGCAAACTCCAGCGATCCATTTATGGGCTGGTGCAAGCATCTTGGAGTTGGAACATTCGCTTTGATGAGATGATCAAAGCGTTTGGGTTTATGCAGACTTATGGAGAAGCCTGCGTTTACAAGAAAGTGAGTGGCAGCTCTGTAGCATTTCTCATATTATATGTAGATGACATACTTTTGATGGGAAATGATATAGAACTCTTGGACAACATTAAGGCCTACTTGAATAAGTGTTTTTCAATGAAGGACCTTGGAGAAGCTGCTAACATATTACGCATCAAGATCTATAGGGATAGATCGAGACGCCTCATAGGTCTTTCACAAAGCACATACCTTGATAAGATATTGAAGAAGTTCAAAATGGATCAGTCCAAGAAAGGGTTCTTGCCTGTACTGTAAGGTGTGAGATTGAGCTCGGCTCAATGACCGACCATGGCAAAAGATAAAGAAGAGATGAGTGTCATCCCCTATGCCTCAGCCATAGGATCTATTATGTATGCCATGCTGTGTACCACACCTGATGTAAACCTTGCTGTAAGTTTGGTAGGAAGGTACCAAAGTAATCCCGGCAAGGAAAACTGGACAACGGTCAAGAATATCCTGAAGTACCTGAAAAGGACAAAGGACATGTTTCTCATTTATGGAGGTGACGAAGAGCTCGTCGTAAAGGGTTACGTCGACGCTAGCTTCGACACAGATCTGGATGACTCGATGTCACAAACCGGATACGTGTATATGTTGAATGGTGGGGTTGTAAGCTGGTGCAGCTGCAAGCAGAGCATCGTGGTGGGATCTACATGTGAAGCGGAGTACATGGCAGCCTCGGAGGCAGCGCATGAAGCAATTTGGGTGAAGGAGTTCATCACCGACCTAGGAGTCATACCCAATGCGTCGGGGCCGATCAGACTCTTCCGTGACAACACTGGAGCTATTGCCCTTGCCAAGGAGCCCAGGTTTCACAAGAAGACCAGTCACATCAAGCGTTGTTCCAGCTCCATCCGTGAAAATGTTCAAGATGGAGACATAGATATTTGTAAAGTACATATGGATCTGAATGTCACAGATCCGTTGACTAAACCTCTTTCGCGAGCAAAACATGATCAACACCAGAACTCTATGGGTGTTCGATTCATCACAATGTAACTAGATTATTGACTCTAGTGCAAGTGGGAGACTGTTGGAAATATGCCCTAGAGGCAATAATAAAAGGATTATTATTATATTTCCTTGTTCATGATAATTGTCTTTATTCGTGCTATAATTGTATTATCCGGAAATCGTAATACACGGGTGAATACATAGACCACAATACATCCCTAGTAAGCCTCTAGTTGACTAGCTCGTTGGTCAACAATTAGTCATGGTTTCCTGACTATGGACATTAGATGTCGTTGACAACGGGATCACATCATTAGGAGAATGATGTGATGGACAAGACCCAATCCTAAGCATAGCACAAGATCGTGTAGTTCGTTTTGCTAGAGCTATTCCAAATGTCAAGTATCTCTTCCTTAGACCATGAGATCGTGTAACTCCCGGATGCTGTAGGACTGCTTTGGGTGTACCAAACGTCACAACGTAACTGCGTGACTATAAAGGTGCACTACAAGTATCTCCGAAAGTGTCTGTTGGGTTGACACGGATCGAGACTGGGATTTGTCACTCCGTATAACGGAGAGGTATCACTGGGCTCACTCGGTAGTGCATCATCATAATGAGCTCAAAGTGACCAAGTGTCTGGTCATGGGATCATGCATTACGGTACGAGTAAAGTGACTTGCCGGTAACGAGATTGAACGAGGTATTGGGATACTGACGATCGAATCTCGGGCAAGTAACATACCGTTTGACAAAGGGAATAGTATACGGGGTTACTTGAATCCTCGACATCGTGGTTCATCCGATGAGATCATCGAGGAGTATGTGGGAGCCAACATGGGTATCCAAATCCCGCTGTTGGTTATTGATCGGAGAGCCGTCTCGGTCATGTCTGCATGTCTCCCGAACCCGTAGGGTCTACACACTTAAGGTTCGGTGATGCTAGGGTTGTATGAATATGAGTATGCAGCAAACCGAATGTTGTTCGGAGTCCCGGATGAGATCCCGGATGTCACGAGGAGTTCCGAAATGGTCCGGAGGTACAGAATTATATATAGGAAGTGTTGTTTCGGCCATCGGGAAAGTTTCGGGGTCACCCGGTATTGTACCGGGACCACCGGAACGGTCCCGGGGGTCCATCGGGTGGGGCCACCTATCCCGGAGGGCCCCGTGGGCTGAAGTGGAAGGGGGAACCAGCCCCTAGTGGGCTGGTGCGCCCCCCCTTGGGCCCGCCTGTGCCTAGGGTTGGAAACCCTAGGTGGGGGGGGGGGCGCACCACTTGCCTTGGGGGGCACTCCATCCCCCCTGGCCGCCGCCCCCCCTTGGGAGATTGCATCTCCCAGGGCCGGCGCCCCCCTGGGGGCCTATATAAAGGAGGGCAGGGGGAGGGCAGCCGCACCCTATGCATTGGCGCCTCCCTCCCCCTGCTACACCTCGTCCTCCTCCCGCAGCAGCTTGGCGAAGCCCTGCCAGAGTTCTGCTGCATCCACCACCACGCCGTTGTGCTGCTGGATCATCATCAAGAAGGAGGAGACGTCATCCGCTCCGTACGTGTGTTGAACGTGGAGGTGCTATCCGTTCGGCACTTGGTCATCAGTGATTTGAATCACGACGAGTACGACTCCATCATCACCGTTCTCTTGAACTCTTCTGCACGCAATCTACAAAGTGGTATGTAGATGCAATCTCTCTCCCATGACTCGTTGCTTAGATGAACTCATAGATGGATCTTGGTGAAACCGTAGATTTTTTTTATTTTCTGCAACTTTCCCCAACAGAAAGTGGCGCTGGTGGACCCGTCCTTGTCGACGGGTATCTGCTTGGTTTCCGCCTTGTCTTGGGTGAACAATTGTTTCTTCTTGGCTGGTGCAGCCCCCTTGGGCTCTGGGGCCCCCGCGTTGGCGGGCTGTGCCGACGCTGCTATCTTGAAGGCGAGCTGGAGCGCTTGCAGCGCGTCCCCGGTGTCCCCAGGCACGGTGAGGACTCCGCTGCTCTCGGGCATCTTCATGAGGTTGTATGTCGGGTGAGTCGCGGCCATGAATTGGGCCAGCGCTGGGTAGCCAAGGATGGCATTGTAGGGGAGGCCGATGAGGGCGATGTCGAAATCGACCAGCTCCGTGCGGAAATTGTCGTAGGTGCCGAAGGTAATTGGGAGCCCGATCTGTCCCAAGGAGCTGGATGACCCGCCCCCGATGCCCATGAGGGTTGGCTCGGCCGCAGCGGCCCCCGAGGTATGCGCAGGAGGTCGAAAGTTTCGATTGACAGCACGTTGAGGCCCGCGCCACCGTTGATGAGGGTCCTGGTGACAGCCACCAGGCAGATGGTGGGGGTGCACAACATCGGGATCGCACCCGAGCAGGCCGAGTTGGAGGGGTGGTCTTGCGAACTGAAAGCCAGCCTGGCCTGGGGCTCCGGCCGGTCCCGGGAAGCCCCCTGCCGCGCGGAGGTGGCGCTGACCTGGAGGATGAACGGCTTGACATGGTGACTGGAGGGCGGCGCCTGCGAGCCGCCCAGGAGGGCCGCGACGACCGAGGAGGCTGGAGCGGCGTGGCTGGCGAGGAAGAGGTCGCGTGGCTCTTCCCAAGAGGCCATAGAGGGATGTAGGGGCGATGCTCGTTGCTTGTTCCCCGCCGGGCCAGTGGCGGTGTTGACGGCGGGCGGCGGGGAGCGACGAGGGCGCACGCCGTCGGGAGCCGTCCGGGCAACTCGAGCGGCGCGAGCAGCCCGACGAGCGTAAGCCATGGGCGCGACGGTCGGAGAATAGTAGGGCGACGGAAGGCGAATTCCGGCGCACCCCTACCTGGCGCGCCAAATGTCGAATTTAGGGTTCCGGCAGACCCTTGAGGTTCGAACACTGGGGTGCGCGCGGAGGTTTCGCCTTCTACCTACCTGTTCCTCGCCGAATCACCAGGGTCTAAACTACGAGAACAGCAACACAAGAGACACATGATTTATACTGGTTCAGGCCACCATTGTGGTGTAATACCCTACTCTAGTGTGTGGTGTGGTGGATTACCTCTTGGGCTGATGATGAACAATACAAGGAAGAACTGCCTCGCGAGGGTCTGTTCTTGTGGTCTCTCTCTTTTTGCCGGCCGAATGGATTGATCGATGGATCCCTCTACCCTGTGGGTGGCTAGTCCTATTTATAGGCGATGGCCCTGGGCCTCTTCCCAAATATTGAGCGGGAAGGGCGCCAACAATTGGCCAATTTGAAGTGGAACATCTAGTACACTTATCCTGACTAAAGTTGGTCCTCGCCTGTCAAAGGCTCTGGTGGTGACGCCGACTTGGGCTCCACAGTGACCTCCATCCTGCCGTTGGACTGGTCTTGGTCTTGTTGCACCAAAATGGACGCCTTTGCTTGATGCTCTCGCCTGCGCTTGCTCCGCTTGCACCAAAGAGGAAAGAAGGACACTGCACGGGCTGGCGCCCGGCTGGCGCCCTTGGTCGTCATGGCTTGCGTCATGGGCACCTCGCGAGGTACCCCACCTTGAACTCTCCGCCTCCTCGTGAGCCAGCCTGATGAGGCCGTGCCTGAGGAAGCTCCTTATCGTCTGCCCCGCGAGGCTCGGCCCCTCGCGAGGGTCTTGGGCTTGTGCTGATGAAGATGGGCCGTGCTAGGCCCCCTTTGAGCCACTCCGCAGGCAGGCAAGTCTGGGGACCGCCGTTCCCAGAACGCCGACAGCGCGGCTCTGATACCAAGCGTTGTGGCACCCCGGCTCAGAGCAACTGGTTTACCCTGCATTGCCAGCCCAGAGACCATGTCTTCTGGCAACACACAACATCTTGGTATAGAATACAACCGCTTTATTGATGATAGCGGAACATAGCTCATATTACAACAAGTTAGGAGGCCAAGCGGCACACACGGTGCAGCTAAACAATACGTACATTAATTAATGAACATAAGGGGGCCTCGATCATGATGACTACACGGCAGCGGAACGACGACGAAGCGGGACTCCATAGCACAGGGACACCAATGTGAACACGATCTAGACTCGAACAGCACTCCCTTCCAACGAACCTTTCCTGAACTCTGGCATGACACGCCAGGTCAGTACATTGAATGTACTTGCAAGATCACAACAAGCATAAACATAATGACAAACAATATCATGATATTAACCAATTTAATCATCAATGCAAGATCATGCTATGGATGCAGTGAATCAAAATCTCGTGCCTCAAGTCCCACGGACTTCCATACCAACGAGTTACCACGTAACCAACGGTGATCTCTCTCAGATCACAAAACAGACCAACCACGTGGTCATCAAACGGGTTGCCACGCAACCAAACGGTGATCTTTCTCGGATCACAAACGGACCAACATCGTGGTCATCAACCTCAACATGGTTCTTCAACCATCCTCTTTCCAACAGTGCCATGTTATTTTAGTGTGCAAGATTTATTTAAAACATTGACCCATGGTGTGACCTACTTTCGAGCGTGTCCGTAACCGTGGACTCGGATATCGATAGATTTAATACACTCTGCAGAGGTAGCGCATTGTACCCATACCAAGGAACCCATGGCCTCGCACTCCCATTCAGGTGGACCAATGACATTCCAACAAAACCCCTCCATTGCCACCACCCTCTCTCGGCCACTCCGACTAACTCCCCACTGGGTTAAGTCATGGGTGGCCCCGTGTCTACCCCATACACCAACGACCACCGTCGTGGCAAAACGGCCACATCGTGACAAAACGGTCCCAAACAGGGACAAGGTACCATAACAACATCAAGGGGCACACAAGGTTGTGTCTGCTTACCAGGCCAGGGTACCGCACGCCCATAACCTTCCCTCGTTGGAGGTACCAACCAGAGGCATGACAACGGACCGAATAAAGGCCTTCCCATAAAAGCAAATGTGGTTGCGCCGGGAAAAACTCGATCTACTGGCACCATGACCCAATCAACGATATGTTCAAGTTGATTTATTATCAGGTTTAACTTAAAATAAAAATGACCGGTGTCATGACATGCCATGCAAATGCACTCATATAACATGCTTCACTAATCATTAGAACCATACTGGGTCAACTTATATGAAGCACTAACCAAACATTTCAGAAACTCATGGCACTATTCTGGTCATGTTTATGCAACAACTAATCATGGCAATAACTTAGCAAACACATTTTATTACTCTAGAAAATATTATCCAAACTAGTCCTTTTTATAAGAAAATTAATTCTCCATAACCTACCATTACTTATAATAACTCAAATCCAACTTAGTTAACTTTTAACTTTCTGCTAATCGACATACCCACATGAATAAGCTTGCAACAGAATGTGAATAATTATTTAACTAGGTGATTTAAATGTATGAACTAATTTAACCATTCAAGTTGAAAATAAATCACAAATATTGCAATGGCACCGTGAAAATGTTGATGTGGCTTGCCTTAGTGCAGATGAGGGTCACACTCCTCCTGGTGATCCTCAAGACAAGCTTCACTCTCTGAAAACAATTATAAACACAAAAAGAAAACATCAAGAATCCTTCTGAAACTTACTAGAAAATCTAGGCATTAGGGAAAAATCCCATCTTTGGTGTGCTGCTAGACATTTTCATACAGAACACAATGCAAAAAGAATCAATTCATTTGGACTTATGGTTAAAAAGTTGTGGCTGTTTGAAGTGTTCTGGAATTATTTAAATTTTGAATTTAAATAAACAGAATAGGGGGGCTTGACGTCGAAGGCGTAAACCCCGTGGGGCGCCACCACTCATACCGCTTCGGGCGCGTACAGAGTGGCTGACCAGCGGGCCCCGCTAGTCAGGTGAGAGGGAGGGGGAGAAAGAGACATAGGGCGACGGGGCTCCGCCGAAGCACACGCCGGCGAGGAGGGCTGATACGTCTCCAACGTATCTATAATTTTTGATTGTTCCATGCTATTATTTTACCTGTTTTGGATGTTTATGGGCTTTATTTTATACATTATTATCATTTTTGGGACTAACCTACTAACTGGAGGCCCAACCCGTATTGCTGTTTTTTTTGCCTATTTCAGTATTTCGAAGAAAAGGAATATCAAACGGAGTCCAAACGGAATGAAATCTTTCGGAGCGTGATTTTTGGAACGAACGTGATCCAGAGGACGTGGAGTGCAAGTCAAGAAACAACCGGAGCCTCCACGAGATAGGAGGGCACGCCCCCCTGTAGGGCGCACCCCCTGTCTCGTGGGCCCCTCGGGCGTCCGCCGACGTATTTCTTCCTCCTATATAATTCTACGTACCCCGAAAACATCCAAGAGACACCTGAAGAAATATTTCCCCCACCGTAACCTTCTGTATCTGCGAGATCCCATCTTGGAGCCGTCGCCGGCGTTCTGCCGGAGGGGGAATCCACCACGGAGGGCTTCTACATCAACATCCTTGCCCCTCCAATGATTTGTGAGTAGTTTACCACAGACCTACGGGTCCATAGTTATTAGCTAGATGGCTTCTTCTCTCTTTTTGGATCTCAATACAATGTTCTTCCCCTCTCTTGTGAAGAACTATTCGATGTAACCTCTTTTTGCGGTGTGTTTGTCAAGATCCGATGAATTGTGGGTTTATGATCAGATTTATCTATGGATAATAATTGAATCTTCTCTGAATTCTTTTATATGATTGAGTTATCTTTGCAAGTCTCTTCGAATTATCGGTTTGGTTTGGCCTACTAGATTGATCTTTCTTGCCATGGGAGAAGTGCTTAGCTTTGGGTTCAATCTTGCGGTGTTCTTACCCAGTGACAGAAAGGGTTGCAAGACACGTATTGTATTGTTGCCATCGAGGATAACAAGATGGGGTTTATATCATATTGTTTGAGTTTATCCCTCTACATCATGTCATCTTGCTTAATGCGTTACTCTGTTCTTATAAACTTAATACTCTAGATGCATGCTGGATAGCGGTCGATGTGTGGAGTAATAGTAGTAGATGCAGGCAGGAGTCGGTCTACTTGTTGCGGACGTGATGCCTATATACATGATCATGCCTAGATAATGTCATAACTATTCGCTTTTCTATCAATTGCTTGACTGTAATTTGTTCACCCACCGTAAAATTTATGCTCTCAAGAGAAGCCTCTAGTGAAACCTATGGCCCCCGGGTCTATCTCTTATCATATTTGCTTCCAATTTACTTTTATTTGCATCTTTACTCTTTTTGCATCTATATTATAAAATACCAAAAATATATTTATCTTATCATACTATCTCTATCAGATCTCACTTTCACAAGTGGCCGTGAAGGGAATGACAACCCCTTTATCACGTTGGTTGCGAGTTCTTTGTTTGTTTGTGTAGGTTCGTGGGACGTGTTGAGAAGCCTCCTACTGGAGTGATACCTTGGTTCTCAAAAACTGAGGGAAATACTTATGCTACTGTGCTGCATCACCCTCTCCTCTTGGAGGAAAACCAATCAAGCTCAAGACGTAGCAAGAAGGATTTCTGGCATCGTTGTCGGGGAGGTCTTTTCTCAAGTCAAGACATACCAAGTACCCATCACAAACTCATCTCCCTCGCATTTACATTATTTGCCATTTGCCTCTCGTTTTCCTCTCCCCCACTACACCCTTGCCATTTTATTCGCCCTCTCTTTCCCATTCTTCTCCTCTCGTTTCCGTTTGCCGTCTCTTTTCTGTTTGCTCATGTGTTATATCGCTTACTTTGTCGTTATGGCTAGTCCTCCTATCCTCTTTGTTACTCCCGAACATGAAATCCTCAATTTCAAACAAAGGGGGGGGGGGAGAAAATTTAAAAGATGCTTGGCACAGAATTTGCAATGCTCAAAATAGATCTACTAGGAAGCTTTCTACTCGATAGTTCAGTGTGCCATGCTTTACGGCTTAGAATCGGGACTTCAAAGACGTTTTGAACGTCATGGAGCATATGAGATGTTCCAGGAGTTGAAGTTAATATTTCAAGCAAATGCCCGAGTTGAGAGATATGAAGTCGCCAACAAGTTCTACAGCTGCAAACTGGAGGAGAATAGTTCTGTCAGTGAACACATACTCAAAATGTCTGGGTATCATAATCACTTGACTCAACTGGGAGTTGATCTTCCAGTTGATTGTGTCATTGACAGAGTTCTTCAATCACTGCCACCAAGCTATAAAGGCTTCATGATGAACTATAATATGCAAGGGATGAACAAGACTATTCCCGAGCTCTTTGCGATGCTAAAGGCCGCGGAGGTAGAAATCAAAAATGAGCATCAAGTGTTGATGGTCAATAAGACCACTAGTTTCAAGAAAAAGGGCAAATGGAAGAAAGGGAGCTTTAAGAAGAACGGCAAAAAGGTTGTTGCTCAAGAGAAGAAACCCAAGTCTAGACCTAAGCCTGAAACTGAGTGCTTCTACTGCATAGGGAATGGTCACTGCAAGCAGAACTGCCCCAAGTATTTGGCGGACAAGAAGGATGGCAAAGTGAAAGGTATATTTGATATACATGTCATTTATGTGTACTTAACTAATGCTCGCAGTAGCGCCTGGGTATTTGATACTGGTTCTGTTGCTCATATTTGCAACTCGAAATAGGGGCTACGGATTAAGCGGAGATCGTCTAAGGACGAGGTGACGATGCACATGGGAAATGGTTCCAAAGTCGATGTGATCGCGGTCGGCACGCTACCTCTACATCTACCATCGGGATTAGTTTTAGACCTGAATAATTGTTATTTGGTGCCAGCGTTGAGCATGAACATTATATCTGGATATTGTTTAATGTGAGATGGTTATTCATTTAAATCAGAGAATAATGGTTGTTCTATTTATATGAGTAATATCTTTTATGGTCATGCACCCCTGATGAGTTGTCTTTTTTTATTGAATCTCGATAGTAGTGATACACATATTCATAGTGTTGAAACCAAAGGATTGAAGTTTAATAATGATTGTGCAACTTATTTGTGGCACTGCCGTTTGGGTCATATCGATGTAAAGCGCATGAAGAAACTCCATGCTGATGGACTTTTGGAATCGCTTGATTATGAATCACTTGGTGCTTGCGGACCGTGCCTTATGGGCAACATGACTAAAACTCCGTCCTCTGGAACATTGGAACGAGCTACTGACTAGTTGGAAATAATACATACCGATGTATGTGGTCCAATGAGTATTGAGGCTCATGGTGGGTATCATTATTTTCTTACCTTCACAGATGATTTGAGCAGATATGGTTATATCTACTTAATGAAGCATAAGTCTGAAACATTTGAAAAGTTCAAAGAATTTCAGATTGAAGTGGAAAATCATCGTAACAAGAAAATTAAGTTTCTACGATCTGATCGTGGAGGATAATATTTGAGTTACCAGTTTGGTCTTCATTTGAAACAACATGGGATAGTTTCACAATTAACATCACCTGGAACACCACAGCAAAATGGTGTGTCCGATTGTCGTAACCGTACTTTATTAGATATGGTGCGATCTATGATGTCTCTTACTGATTTACCGCTATCGTTTTGGGGTTATGCTTTAGAGACGGCTGCATTCACTTTCAATAGGGCACCATCAAAATTCGTTAAGACGACGCCTTATGAACTGTGGTTTGGCAAGAAACCAAAGTTGTTGTTTCTTAAGGTTTGGGGCTGCAATGCTTATGTGAAAAAGCTTCAACCTGATAAGCTCGAACCCAAATCGGAGAAGTGCGTCTTCATAGGATAAACAAAGGAAACTGTTGGGTACACCTTCTATCACAGATCCGAAGGCAAAATCTTTTTTGCTAAGAATGGATCCTTTCTAGAGAAGGAGTTTCTCTCGAAAGAAGTGAGTGGGAGGGAAGTAGAACTTGACAAGGTAGTTGTACCTTCTCCCTTATTGGAAAGTAGTTCATCACAGAAATAAGTTCCCATGATTCCTACAACAATTAGTGAGGAAACTAATGATGATGATCATGAAGCTTTAGATCAAGTTACTGCCGAACCTCGTAGGTCTTCCAGAGTAAGATCCACACCAGAGTGGTATGGTAATCCTGTTCTGGAAGTCATGTTATTGACCATGATGAACCTACGAACTATGAGGAAGCGATGATGAGCCCAGATTCCGCGAAATGGCTAGAGGCCATGAAATCTGAGATGGGATCCATGTATGAGAACAAAGTGTGGACTTTGGTGGACTTTTCCGATGATCGGCAAGCCATAGAAAATAAGTGGATCTTTAAGAAGAAGACCGACGCAGACCGTAATGTTATTCTTTACAAAGCTCGACTTGTTGCTAAAGGTTTTCGCCAAGTTCAAGGAGTTGATTACGATGAGGCTTTCTCACCCGTAGCGATGCTGAAGTCTGTCCGAATCATGTTAGCAATTGCAACATTTTATGATAATGAAATTTGGCAAATGGATGTCAAAACTGCATTCCTGAATGGATTTCTAGAAGAAGAGTTGTATATGATGCAACCGGAAGGTTTTGTCGATCCAAAGGGTGCTAACAAAGTGTGCAAGCTCCAGCGATCCATTTATGGACTGGTGCAAGCCTCTCGGAGTTGGAATAAACACTTTGATAGTGTGATCAAAGCATATGGTTTTATACATAATTTTGGAGAAGCATGTATTTACAAGAAAGTGAGTGGGAGCTCTGTAGCATTTCTAACATTATATGTAGATGACAATTGTTGATTAGAAATGATATAGAATTTCTGGATAGCATAAAGGGATAACTGAATAAGAGTTTTTCTATGAAAGACCTCAGAGAATCTGCTTACATATTGCGCATCAAGATCTATAGAGATAGATCAAGACGCTTAATTGGAATTTCACAAAACACATACCTTGATAAAGTTTTGAAGAAGTTCAAAATGGATCAGTCAAAGAAAGGGTTCTTGTCCATGTTACAAGGTGTGAAGTTGAGTCAGACTCAATGCTTGACCACTACAGAAGATAGAGAGAAAATGAAAGTCATTCCCTATGCTTCAACCATAGGTTCTATCATGTATGCAATGCTATGTACCAGACCTGATGTATGTCTTGCTATAAGCATAGCAGGGAGGTACCAAAGTAATCCCGGAGTGGATCACTGGACAGCGGTCAAGAACATGCTGAAATACCTGAAAAGGACTAAGGATATGTTTCTCGTTTATACAGGTGAAAAAGAGCTCGTCGTAAACGGTTACGTCTATGCTAGCTTTGACACTAATCCGGATGACTCTAAGTCGCAAACCGGATACGTATTTTTATTGAATGGAGGAGTTGTTAGTTGGTGCAGTTCCAAGCAGAGCGTTGTGGCGGGATCTACGTGTGAAGCGGAGTACATTGCTGCTTCGGAAGCAGCAAATGAAGGAGTTTGGATGAAGGAGTTCATATCCGATCTAGGTGCCATACCAAGTGCATCGGTCCAATGAAAATCTTTTGTGATAATACTGGTGCAATTGCCTTGGCAAAGGAATCCAGATTTCACAAGAGAACCAAGCACATCAAGAGACACTTCAATTCCATCTGTCATCAAGTGCTTCCATCTGTCATCAAGTGTCGGAAGGGGACATAGAGATTTGCAAGATACGCACGGATCTGAATGTTGTAGATCCCTTGACTAAGCCTCTTCCACAAGCAAAACATGATCAGCACCAAAGCTCCATGGGTGTTAGAATCATTACTATGTAATCTAGATTATTGACTGTAGTGCAAGTGGGAGACTGAAGGAAATATGCCCTAGAGGAAATAATAAAGTTATTATTTATTTCCTTAATTCATGATAAATGTTTATTATTCATGCTAGAACTATATTAACCGGAAGCTTAGTACATGTGTGAATACATAGACAAAACATATAGTCCCTAGTATGACTCTACTTGAATAGCTCGTTAATCAAACATGGTTCTGTTTCCTAACCATAGACATGTGTTGTTATTTGATAAACAAGATCACATCATTAGGAGAATGATGTGATGGACATGACCCATCCGTTTGCTTAGCATTATGATCGTGTTAGTTTCATTGCTACTGCTTTCTTCATGACTTATACAAGTTTCTCGGTCTATGAGATTATGCAACTCCCGAATACCGCAGGAACACTTTATGTGATACCAAATGCCACAACGTAAATGGGTGATTATAAAGGTGCTCTACAGGTGTCTACGAAGGTGTTTGTTGGGTTGGCATAGATCAGGATTAGGATTTGTCACTCCGTGTTTCAAAGAGGTATCTCTGCGCCCTCTCGGTAATACTCATCACTATAAGCCTTGCAAGTATCTATCTATCTATTATATACTTAAAACAAGAGTAAAACAAGCCATCACGTTCGTCCACATATGCTAATCTTTTTTAAGCCGTTTGATTAGAATAACAAGGGCCGAGATTTAAAGATTCTTATGTAACACGTAAAAATATATGTACGAGTAGTATTGGACTTTCATGTTGTCACGTTAGATGCAACTCTTGGTTTGTACAATATATAAAGAAAAGAAAATTGGTGCCATGTTTAGATGGAACTTGCCCCGGAGTACAAAAAAAAAAGACGTGCACAGGAAGGATTCCTCAATGCGCACGCACATGGAAAACTTGCAAATCGGACAGACTTTGGGCAAACTACCAGACATCCGGACAACATGTGTCACCACGTCCTCTCTTACACAAGAAAGCAAACACACTAACCGGACTATATGTGTCTCTTTTTCTTCTTCTTTCCTTTCTTGAGTGAACTATGGGGAGGAGTACGAAAGGCAAAACTAATATACGTTCGAAATATGTTACAAAATTTTCGTATTTGGAATTGTAATTTATTCACTGATGTATGCAAATTTGTATGAAAAATTCACATATTTGGAATTATAATTTTTTCACTGTTGTATGAATATTTCGTACGATGGTCATTATCCAACAGATTACTACATGATGATGTCATCTATGCAGCATATTAATCAACTTGGACTATTTTTCGTGTGAAAATAAAATCAATCTAGGCTCCAACAATACTGCTTCACGTCATGATAACAAACTTTTCTATATCCAAATGTCCAAACCATCCAAATAAAAGAAGTTCAAGGACACGTACATAGCATAGGATGGGGCAAATAAGTCACAAAAATATATTTCTAATAATGACATACTATTCTTTCTTTTTTTGCGAGTGCAAATCGGACAGACTTTGGGCAAACTACCAGACATCCGGACAACATGTGTCACCACGTCCTCTCTTACACAAGAAAGCCAACACACTAACCGGACTATATGTGTCTCTTTTTCTTCTTCTTTCCTTTCTTGAGTGAACTATGGGGAGGAGTACGAAAGGCAAAACTAACATACGTTCGAAATATGTTACAAAATTTTCGTATTTGGAATTGTAATTTATTCATTGATGTATGCAAATTTGTATGAAAAATTCACATATTTGGAGTTATAATTTTTTCACTGTTGTATGAATATTTCGTACGATGGTCATTATCCAACAGATTACTACATGATGATGTCATCTATGCAGCATATTAATCAACTTGGACTATTTCTCGTGTGAAAATAAAATCAATCTAGGCTCCAACAATACTGCTTCACGTCATGATAACAAACTTTTCTATATCCAAATGTCCAAACCATCCAAATAAAAGAAAGTACAAGGACACGTACATAGCATAGGATGGGGCAAATAAGTCACAAAAATATTTTTTTAATAATGACATACTATTCTTTCTTTTTTTGCGAGTGAATACTGATGTATTTTTACAATAGGATGTTAGCGGTAATAATAATGAATAGACAGCTAAGACTCAAAATAAATGAACATCCAGGTGTCAAAATTTTATATTTGTATTCTCCCAAAAAAATACAAATGAATCATGTCGTGTGTTCTAATTACAATGGTAAAAATACACCATCATTCCCAAAATATAAGGCATACAATGAGTGTTTAAAATATAGGCAAAATTATATGGATTGGAAATGTAAGTGTAACAACATTTCGTCAAATACTTTTAGTGTATATGTCATTTTACTATTTTTGACCGATTATAAAAGAAAATCATAAGCTAAAATCCTGCAAAAAGACTGTATGCGATAATTTGGAACATATGGAGCAATATATAGTTATATTAGGGGAATGATACTTAGAAACGTCATGTCAAATTCATCCAACTCTAGGAGAAGTTATGAATATCACGATCATGAATGCTCAATTGAGTTTGTATGGAGTTTCTACCAGAGCAGGGCACAATGGAAGTTCATCCGGTTCAATCGTGCTATATGGTTGTTGTACCAGATTTACTTATGTTAACTACAGATCCTACATAGGATTAGGAAATATTTCACATACTGACATGCAACCGAGAGGAACCAGTCTGTACCACTAAATTGAATAAGATATAAAGGTGTTACAAAATACACATACAATTGGTAGGATTTATACCTGTGATTATATTATTATACTATCAACAGTCGAAAAACGAACGACATAATGTCGGTAACTACTTCATCAGCAGAAAACAAATGCCCACACAGGTCATAATGATCAAGTCCAGGACTAAAGCTTTTGTCGTATATATAATCTCACATATATGGGTGAAATCTATGTGCATACGAATATCTATATGAAATGCTTACCTAATCAGTATGAAAATGACACATAGAGTGACCATGGGCATGTTCCGAGGCGCACATAGAACCAGATGACCACTACAAACCTTGCCCCTGTAATAACGTATCTTGGAACAAAATGATCAAATAATTTAATAATATGGAATAAATTTCTTTTAGAGTAAATGAAGTAAACATTTAGTGATTTTATTGTAACACATAAAATATGAAAATCATAGTTTTTAGATAATAAGGAGTAAAACACCAATGTACGTACATACACATGAACATTGTCACACACACAATGTCCAATGAATAAGGTTTACGATTGTCTGACGATTGAAACAACTTCTTCAATAGAGTAAATAATCTACCTTCATTTGAAATAATCTAAATCTAGAGTTTGATGTGCTAGGAGTGCAATCACCTCTGCTAGCTGTGCAGCATACGGTCTGTTCTCTAATACTACAAAATTGTTGTGGCTACATAGAATAGTATGTCATGGCAATTTTCAATAAATTACATGGATAATTATAATGTCTTACATGAGAAAGCACCAACATAATCAGGTTTAAATGAGAAGAAATGCTAATGCATATAGAGGCATCCGATTGTAAAAAAAGGAAAACAATAGGAATACATAGAAACTATATAGTGAATCTAGCCGCGCAAACGCGCGGGACACACCGGTAGTTGTTACTAATGAGTTAGTTGCTGATGAAGTATTATGGAACAAGTAAAGAGACTTGCCGGTAACGAGATTGAACTAGGTATTGAGATACCGACGATCGAATCTCGGGCAAATAACATACCGATGACAAAGGGAACAACGCATGTTGTGATGCGGTTTGACCAATAAAGATCTTCATAGAATATGTAGGAACCAATATGGGCATCCAGGTTCCGCTATTGGTTATTGACCGGAGATGAGTCTCGATCATGTCTACATAGTTCTCGAACCCGTAGGGTCCGCATGCTTAGTGTTCGGTGACGATCGGTATTATGAGTTTATGTGTTTTGATGTACCGAAGGTAGTTCGGAGTCCCGGATATGATCACGGACATTACGAGGAGTCGCAAAATGGTCGAGACATAAAGATTGATATATTGGAAGACTATGTTTGGACATCGGAATGGTTCCGCGTGGGTTCTGGCATTTACCGGAGTACCGGGGAGTTACCGGAACCCCCCGGGGAGTGTATGGGCCTTATTGGGCCTTAGTGGGAGAGAGGAGGAGGTGGCCAGGTGGAGGGCTCACACCCCCCCAAGCCCAATCCGAATTGGGTGGGCAGCCGCCCCCCCTCTTTCCTTCCCTCTCTCTCCCCCTTCCTTCCTCTCCTACTCCAACTAGGGAAGGGGGAATCCTTACTAGTAGAAAAAGGGCCTTTCGTCCCAGTTCGTAAGGGCCTTTATTCCCGGTTCTGGAACCGGGACTAATAGGACGTTACTAATGCCCTTGGCCTTTAGTCCCAGTTCTTACACGAACCGGGACAGATGGGTCTCCACGTGGCCGGTGCGGCGAGCCCAGGCAGGAGGCCCTTTGGTCCCGGTTGGTGGCACCAACCGGGACCAATAGGCATCCATGCGTCAGCATTTCAGGCGCTGGGGTTTTTGTTTTTTTTTGAAGGGGGGGTTAGGGGGTTTTGGGGGGTTAATTTAGGTGTTTCATATATTGTGTTAGCTAGCTAATTTACACGGAGAAGTCTCCTCTCTTATCTCCGAGCTTGGTCGACGCTACGTACTATACGTATAGAGAGGACTAGACACGCTAGCTAGTAAGCAAATGAAGGAAACAGAAGATCGTCATGAACATATGCATACAGAGAGAAGTGACATCGACCACCTCTCCTTCTCTGAGAGATTGGTCGAACAACAAGTTCTCGTATATCTATCCGACGCTACTAGCTACATATATACAATATAAGTATCTCTTACAATGTAATCTCCTAATTAAAAACGAACTGATCAGGGTCCACATGGTATTCTCCGTCTTTAGTGATCATGTGGTCAAGAAAGAATGCCACCAATTCCTCTTGAATTCATCGCATACGATCTGGTGGTAGGAGTTCATCCCGCATCCGAAATATCTAATTTGAAGAAGGGGGTCAATACCTATATATGAATAAATGAAACTGAACACAAATGATGGTAATAAAATAAAATTGTGAATATTATTATTTACGCACTTCATATTGTTTGTCGGAGTAGCCCCGCTCACAGGTCGTGTGGATGATGGACTCGCAAATATAGTATCCACAGTAATTATTCCCTTGTTCCTGCCACAACCACTTTACAAGGAATAGAGGTCAATCAAACTGATAATTAGCAAGCATGCTAAATGGTATTGATGAAACTAGCGCTTGAATCACCAGGAGATGCGTGGAACATATATGCTACTATAGTACTTACTTTCAGGTGTCTAAATTGCAGCTTCTTCGGCAGTCCCGAAGTTTTTGAGGTGAATTTATTCCAAACCCTGCCAGACAAAGAAAACAATTACTTGATATCAGGAAATGAACAAATTGAAGTTGCCGATATGGTGTGATAATGATCGATTTAACTTACTTCTCTAGAATTGCAGTCATGTCCGCATACTCCTTGGGATCTTTTCGTCTCGAGTCTAAGACGGTTACTAGTCCCTGCTCAAGCTTAATCTCTAGGAGAATATAGTGGAAGCTGCGCACGCATGCATAACTCATCAACTACATTACTATAACCTCGACTAATAAGGGAAACCGAATATGCACAAGACAGTAACACTCACTTGAATTCGTAAGGGAAGAGTGTTATAGCTTTGTTTTGATTTAATACAAACAATTGTAGTAGCTTGGCCTCGGTATCTTTGGCCTGAAATTTAACCATATATGCATCTATGAGATTTGTGTTAATGAACCCAATATCGCAGATTTGTCTTTTCTTCAATTTGGTGATCTTCAATCTGCATAATATAGTGAGGATAATTAAAAATACATGCAATGAAAGCGCTGACCTATACATAGAGACTTAATGACAGAAGTAGTACTACTTACAGGCAGTAGCTAGTGATCATTAACTTATAGAGGGCCTTTAGATTGAAAAACTCGAAGAACTCCTCAAATGGAACATTCAACAGTTCAATTCCAAAAAGCTCATGCTCCTCTCTAACTCTCAGCGTCAAAATATTACTCCCCTCAGACTCTCTCCAGGTTTTTCATATACCAATCATGGAATCTTAGCATCATCGTTGTTAGAGATCTTTCATCTTTGACGAGAGGCTTCCCGTACTCGTATTTGTGTTCGTCCACCTCCATTATATCAAAATGTGCATCGTCGGGCAGGAAATCTCCAAGATCGTTATAATCGGGCACCATTGTCCCGCCCGGATGATTCAAGACGATGCTAGACACCTGGAGCGGGGGGAATGATTGGTTCGCTTCTTTGCCGAGCTGGGCAAATTTTTCCCAGCTCGTCGTTCTGCTAACCTTTGACCACTGAGAGTACTTCCCGACCGCTCCGCTTCGATAAATGACTTTGTAAGAATGCGCTCATAGTTGTCTTTCGCCGGAGACTTTGGTGGTTTCTTCAGGGCAACCAGAGTACGCTTCGCTTTTACCGGATCTATCTTCTCCTCCGGAGGTGGATTTTTCTTTGCTTTCACCCCTTCAAAGAAGTTGGTCACTTTGGCTTGCACGATCTTCGTGTTTTCCTCCTGGCTCCTCTCGTATGGTAACTTCTCCGGAGTCTTCAGAGAAGGACCATATCTGTATTGCCTGCCTCTGGCTGTACTGCTAGACGCCAAAGCAGACGGAGCGCTTGCGGCTGTCTTTCCTTTCTTACGAGGCGGAGGAGAAGGACGATGCGCCGGAGCAGCTGGAGCGGCGGCGGGTCTCTTCCGCCCTTGTTGACGAGGCGGAGAAGGAGGAGGCTGGCTGCTCGGGCGCGCCGGCGCAGGCGGAGAAGGAGGCGGAGTGCCTCCACGCGCCGGAGAAGGAGGCCGAGTGCCCTGATCACTCGCCGGAGGAGGCGGAGTGCCCTGACTCGCCGGAGGAGGAGGAGGAGGAGGAGGCGGAGGCGTCAAGTTTGGAAGGTTGATGA
The DNA here is from genome assembly GCF_002162155.2 of Triticum dicoccoides. Lineage (NCBI taxonomy): Eukaryota > Viridiplantae > Streptophyta > Magnoliopsida > Poales > Poaceae > Triticum > Triticum dicoccoides. The sequence continues at coordinate 734,230,251 of NC_041393.1, read as the reverse complement.
GCTCTGCTACCTCTTGAGCACTGCGTTGGATTTCCCCGAAGAGGAGAGGATGATGCAGTAAACTAGCGTAAGTATTTCCCTCAGTTTTTGAGAACCAAGGTATCAATCCAGTAGGAGACCACGCACAAGTCCCTCCGGTTAATAGGTTAGTCCCAAAAGTAATATAAAAGTGGAAAATAAAGCCCAATATAGTCCAAAACAGTAGATAAAGTAGCATGGAGCGATCAAAAATTATAGATACGTTGGAGACGTATCAAGCTCCTTCTGCCATAGGCATGGAGTCTTGAGAGAAGAACCCAGCCGAATCTCCCCTTCACCCGTAAAGTGGTCAAGCTCAAGTTCCTCAAATCCGTCCGTTATTTGATCCACCATCACCCTAGCATATCCTTCTGGAATCGACCGGCCGTGGTAGGTTGTGCCAGGTCCAGTAGGTAAAACAGAGCGAATATCCACCTTCACTTTCAATGTCATCCATCGCACCATAAGGTGGCAATGTTGAGACTCCGTCATAGCATCCACGAGGTAGCTAGCAGGAGACGTGAAGACAAGCTCCAGCTGTTGAGTCTACTCAATGGAAGCCATGCTGTTTCTCCGCTGAGATGGCGAGGTAGCTTCAAGGGAAGCTTCGGCAGGTCGTTTGGTGCGATCTGCTTCTCGTTCCTCAAGCCCTTGTACCCTTTCGTGTAGCGCCTGCAGTTGGCTATGCTCCACTTTCTTCCTCCTCTCCTGGCTTTTGTAACCCCTGCGTCCGGAAACCCAGCCTTCAACAGAACGGAGCCTGGCGTGCCTCGTGTCCGTCTAGGGTGCTCAGGATTCCCGAGGGCCATTGTGAGCTCGTCATTCTCTCTGTCTGGAACGAATGTCGCTTGCTGCGCTTTCTCGATATACTCCTTAAGCCTCGTGATGGGTCTTCACAGTTGCTCTTCCGTCCAAACGCACTTCCCTGATACAGGGTCCAAGGTTCTGCCAACCCCGAAGAACCAAGTCCGGCAACGGTCTGGCCAGTTCAATGTCTCTGGTTCGACCCCTTTAGCAATCAGGTCATTCTCAGCCTTGTCCCACAAAGGTCGGGCTTTGAGGTAGCCACCTGACCCTGTGCGATGGTGATGCTTCTTCTTTGCAGCATTTATCTTGTTTGTCGCTGACATCTTCTTACTCTTTTCCGATGTCTTATGGGCCACAAATGCGGGCCAGTGATCTCTGATCTTCTCATACTTTCCGGTGAATTATGGTGTATTTTCTTCGTCGACAAACTCTGTTTTCAGCTCATTCTTCCACCTCCTGAATAGTTCTGCCATCTTCTTAAGAGCATGAGACCTTATCAATTGCTCTTTAACTGGCTTCTCCGGATCCTCCTCTGGCGGTAGGGTGAAATTTTCCTTTAAGTGTTGTCCAAAGATCTTCTTTTTACATATCGAAGACATAAGACACCTCAGGGTCTTCTTTCTTAGGCTTTAACCATTGGTGGATACTGATCGGGATCTTGTCCCTAACACGAACCCCGCACTGAGGAAATGCATCCCTTGTCCGGATGGGTTCAATCGGTTTGCCATCGCGCGCGATTGCTACGATCTCAAACCTTTCATCCGAGCGCAACTTTTTCTTCGGGCCTCGTTTCCTTACCGAAGTTGTGCTCGATCCGGAGGGCTAGAGAAAAGAAGAAAGACGAGAGTTAATTAATATGTGTACATATGAAAAGAATGAATGCATTAATTAGCTAGTCAGCATGGGCTTAACTAATATATATATATACCTAGCCGGACTCGGTTCGGTCACCGGAGCCGTCATCACGGTCTCCTTCTTGTACCTGCATTGGGTCACCAGAGCCATCATAATCATAGCCCTCTTCTTGTACCGACATTAATGGGTCACCGGAGCCATCATAATCATAGCCTTCTTCACTACCCCGTCCTTCCAGACCATCGGTGTCGTTGAGAAACGACGCAACGACATCACTTCCTTTTGCGATTATGTCCCCCAACATCGGTTCTGTTGCTTCGTCTCGGGGGTGCTCCATAGTTTCTGCAAATATTTACAACATGTCAATTATTATTCAAACATGACAGATGGATATATATTAGTGGCAAACGTAGAACTGGCTAGCTATCACAATAAGGAATCATATTAGTGGCCTCGATGGTGCTTCTCTAGGGTTTGGGGTGGCCTCGACAACGCTTCAAGGGTTTGGGGTGGCCTCGACACAACGCTTCGAGGGTTTGGGGTGGCCTCGACACAACGCTTCAAGGGTTTGGGGTGGCCTCGACAACAACGTTCTTTTAACTTGGTAAATTTGGGTGGCCTCAAGAGAGTTTGTCGAGTAGGGGCACGGCGGGAGGGGGTAGGAGACCAACATCATTTTTTTCTAGTGTTCGGGTGTCCTCGAGAGTTCTGGTTGAGTGAGAGAGCCGGGGGGGGGTGCTCACGTGGTATAATTAAGTTATCACGGTCGAGAGGGGTTATATATATATCGACCGCCCCTCATGTCGAAGTTATCCGGGAGGGGGTTATATCGACAACGACGACATACATACATGGGAAAATAACGTTATCGGGGAGGGGGTATATCAACCCCCCCCTCGTGTTGAACTTATCGGGAGGGGGTATATCAACAACGACATATACCCGATAAAAAATAAGAAGACAAAAGAAGAAATAAAAAGAGGACAAGAAGAAAGGAATAGAAGAGAAGCGATCGAAGAACAAAAAGAAGAAAAAAAAGGAGAAGAAGAAAGGAATAGAGAGTACCTAAGGCCCCTGTGCTGCCCGCGTCGCGGCCAAAGTTTAGTCCCACCTCGCTAGTTGAGAGGGGCGCGCAGTGGTTTATAAGCCCCACTGCCGCACCCCTCTCGAGCTCCTCTCTATTCCAGGCTTACACGCCTAATTGTTACAGCTATGCTTGATGGGCCTTCTGGGCCTTCTGCGGGCCTGAATCCTGGCCCATGGATGGGTTTCTAGTCGTATTCATGCCGTGGTGGCCCAGTTGGTGGCAATTTTTTTATTTTTTCCCAGTTTTTTTGTTTTCTTTTTTGCTTTATTTATTTTGTTTTGTTTCTACTTACAACAAAATACTTATTTATTTTATTTTATTTTGTTTATAATTACTTATTAATTTTATTTTACGATAATTCTTTTTGCTATCAAAGTTTCTAACAAAAAAAGTTCTTTATGAAAATTATTTTTTCTTTTAATGATTTTGAACAGAAATACTTTGATAATTTTAGTTGCATCAATTTTATATAATTTTAATTTCAATAATACTAGAGGTTGCTTATAATGTTTTGAATAGAAAATACTTTGATAATTTTAGTTTAATAAATTTTATTTATGTTATTAGAGTTTATTTTATTTTGTTTCTACTTATCTATTTTATTAAAGTTTATATTATATTGTTTCAAATTAATTATTTATTTTATTTTATTTTGTTCCTGACTTCTTTTGTTATTTTTCATGCATTTACTGATTATTTTGAGCTATAAGACCATGAAAATGAAAAGCATTTGAAATGAACTCTGAAAGGTTCCAAGTTGGCATGGTATCATCATTTCACCCACATAGCATGTGCGAGAAAGTACAGAGGCAAAAACTGGATGCACTTCGTGTACAAAAAAGACAATCTCTTTCGAAGTATCAGGGTTTGATACGGAAACTCGTCTGTTACAAAGGGATTTCATTTTTTAAACTTATTTGAACTCCATAGTTTATCCGTGTTGGAAATGCACCATTCAAAGCCACATAATCAATTTACAACCCTTTCTGACTTCATTTGTTATTTTTCATGCATTTTCTCATTATTTTGAGCTATAAGACCATGAAATCGAAAAGAATTTGAAATGAATTGTGAAAAGGTTCCAAGTTGGCATGGTATCATCATTTCACCCACATAGCATGTGCAAGAAAGTACAGAGGCTTACGGCAAAAACTGGATGCACTTCGTGTACAAAACAGACAATCTCTTTCCAAGTATGAGGGTTTGATACGGAAACTCGTCTGTTACAAAGGGATTTCACCGACATAGCATGTGCAACATATAGCTCTCCGGAGCATCTAATTAAACTATAGATTGCAATTATGTAAAACATTTATATGCAAAAAATAAATGCGATCATAATCGCAACCAAGGTAACAACTGATCCAACTGCATAATGATACCAAGCCTCGGTATGAATGGCATATTTTCTAATCTTTCTAATCTTCAACCGCATTGCATCCATCTTGATCTTGTGATCATCGACGACATCCGCAACATGCAAATCCAATATCATCTTCTCGTCCTCAATTTTTCTTATTTTTTCCTTCAAGTAATTGTTTTCTTCTTCAACTAAATTTAACCTCCCGACAATAGGGTCGGTTGGAATTTCCGGTTCAACCACCTCCTAGATAAATAAAATCTATGTCACGTTGGTCGGCATAATTGTCATAAAGAATAAATGAACCAAATAGTTATCAAAAGATAATATATACCACATCCGAATCATAGACAGGACGAGGGCCGACGGGGGCGGATACCAAAACCATCGCACTGTATAATAACAACAAATAATAAAAGTAAGAAAATTAGACAAGTATCTATCTGAAATAAGAATTTTTTTTCTTTCAGAAAGAAGATAAGAACAAGAGGCTCACCATGGTGGTGCCGGCGACGAGATCGGCGCGGGCAATCGACGGCAGTGAAGACGGGGACAGGACGTGACGGACTGCTAAACCTAGACAAATCTCGGGGAAAATGCAGCTCGGAGGTCGAGTTTCGAGAGGAGAATGATTAACTAGCGTGGCTCGAACATTCCATCGAACACCTCATGTGCATAGGAGGTGAGCTAGAGCACCCAAACGCCCTCCCCTCGCCGGCCAGAAAAAACAGAGCACTGTGGAGTGCTCTGCTGTGGCGATGGGGTATATATAGGCAACTCAATTGTCCCGGTTCAAGCCATGAACCGGGACCAATGGTTGTGGGCCAGGAGCGAGGACCATTGGTCCCGGTTCATGCCAGGAAACGGGACAAATGGGTCCATACGAACCGGGACCAATGCCCACGAGGCCCCGGCCGGCCCCCTAGGCTCACGAACCAGGACGAATGCCCCCATGGGTCCTGGTTCTTGACTGAACCAGGACTAATGGGCTGGCCAGGCCCGAACGAAAGCCCTGTTTTCGACTAGTGGGCCTACTCCCACTTGGAGTAGGACTCCACCCTTGGGAGCGCCATGAGAGGGCCATCCCTCCCCCTCCTCCACTCCTTTATATATGGGGGAAAGCGGCACCCCATAGACACACAAGTTGACAATTATTTTAGCTGTGCGCGGTGCCCCCTCCACAGTTACACACCTCGGTCATATCGTCGTAGTGCTTAGGCGAAGCCCTGCGCCGGTAACTTCATCATCACCGCCACCACGCCGTCGTGCTGACGAAACTCTCCCTCGACCTCAGCTGAATCTAGAGTTCATGGGATATCACCGAGCTGAACGTTTGCAGATCGTGGAGGTGCCGTACGTTCGGTGCTAGGATCAGTTGGATCGTGAAGACGTACGACTACATTAACTGCGTTGTCATAACGCTTCCATTTTTGGTCTACGAGGGTACGTAGGCAACACTCTCCCCCCTTGTTTCTATGCATCACCTAGAGATAGATCTTGGGTGTTCCTAGGATTTTTTTTTAATTATTGCATTCCCCAATAGAGGCATCATAGCAATACATGGTTTGAAACCAATAAACTACTCTCGTGGGCCACCTCTTATATTGCACCCCCTTAATGGTTATGGCATAGCAATGAGAGGGGAGAGTGTTGTCCATGTACCCTCGTAGACCGTAAGCGGAAGCGTTATGACAACGCGGTTGATGTAGTCGTACGTCTTCACGATCCGACCGATCCAAGTACCAAACGTACGGCACCTCTGAGTTCAGCACACGTTCAGCTCGATGACGATCCCCGGGCTCCGATCCAGCAAAGCTTCGGGGATGAGTTCCATCAGCACGACGGCGTGGTGACGATGATGATGTTCTACCGGCGCAGGGCTTCGCCTAAACTCCGTGACGATATGACCGAGGTGGAATATGGTGGAGGGGGCACCGCACATGGCTAAGGAACGATCCGTAGATCAACTTGTGTGTTCTGGGGTGCCTCCCTGCCCCCGTATATAAAGGAGCAAGGGGGGAGGCCGGCCGGCTCTTGTGGGCGCGCCAAGGAGGAGGAGTCCTCCTCCTAGTAGGAGTAGGACTCCCCTTTCCTACTCCTACTAGGAGGGGAAAGGAAGGGGGAGAGGGGGAAGGAAAGAGGGGGGGCACCGCCCCCCCTTCCTAGTCCAATTCGGACCAGAGGGAGAGGGGGCGCGCGACCCACCCTGGCCGCCCCTCTCTCTTTCCACAAGGCCCATGTGGCCCATTATCTCTCCCCGGGGGGGTTCCGGTAACCCTCCGGCACTCCGATTTTCTCCGAAAACGTCCGGAACACTTCCGGTGTCTGAATATAGTCGTCCAATATATCAATCTTTATGTCTCGGCCATTTAGAGACTCCTCGTCATGTCCGTGATCACATCTGGGACTCCGAACAAACTTCGGTACATCAAAACTTATAAACTCATAATAAAACTGTCATTGTAATGTTAAGCGTGCGGACCCTACGGGTTCGAGAACTATGTAGACATGACCTAGAACTATTCTCGGTCAATAACCAATAGCGGAACCTGGATGCCCATATTGGTTCCTACATATTCTACGAAGATCTTTATCGGTCAAACCGCATAACAACATACGTTGTTCCCTTTGTCATCGGTATGTTACTTGCCCGAGATTCGATCGTCGGTATCCAATACCTAGTTCAATCTCATTACCGGCAAGTCTCTTTACTCATTACGTAATGCATCACTCCGTAACTAACTCATTAGCTACATTGCTTGCAAGGCTTATAGTGATGTGCATTACCGAGAGGGCCCAGAGATACCTCTCCGACAATTGGAGTGACAAAACCTAATCTCGAAATACGCCAACCCAACATGTACCTTCGGAGACACCTGTAGTACTCCTTTATAATCACCCAGTTACATTGTGACGTTTGGTAGTACCCAAGGTGTTCCTCCGGTAAACGGGAGTTGCATAATCTCATAGTTACAGGAACATGTATAAGTCATGAAGAAAGCAATAGCAATATACTAAACGATCAAGTGCTAGGCTAACGGAATGGGTCATGTCAATCACATCATTCTCCTAATGATGTGATCCCGTTAATCAAATGACAACACATGTCTATGGTTAGGAAACATAACCATCTTTGATTAATGAGCTAGTCAAGTAGAGGCATACTAGTGACTATATGTTTGTCTATGTATTCACACATGTATCATGTATCCGGTTAATACAATTCTAGCATGAATAATAAACATTTATCATGATATGAGGAAATAAATAATAACTTTATTATTGCCTCTAGGGCATATTTCCTTCAGTCTCCCACTTGCACTAGAGTCAATAATCTAGATTACATAGTAATGATTCTAACACCCATGGAGTCTTGGTGCTGATCATGTTTTGCTCGTGAGAGAGGCTTAGTCAACGGGTCTGCAACATTCAGATCCGTATGTATCTTGCAAATCTCTATGTCTCCCACTTGGACTTGGTCCCGGATGGAATTGAAGAGTCTCTTGATGTGCTTGGTCCTCGTGAAATCTGGATTCCTTTGCCAAGGCAATTGCACCAGTATTGTCACAGAAGATCTTCATTGGTCCCGATGCACTAGGTATGACACCTAGATCGGTAATGAACTCCTTCATCCAGACTCCTTCATTTGCTGCTTCTGAAGCAGCTATGTACTCTGCTTCACATGTAGATCCCGCCACGGCGCTTTGTTTAGAACTGCACCAACTTACGGCTCCACCATTAATAAAAATACGTATCCGGTTTGTGATTTAGAATCGTCCAGATCAATGTCAAAGCTTGCATCGACGTAACCATTCACGACTAGCTCTTTGTCACCTCCATATTCGAGAAACATATCCTTAGTCCTTTTCAGGTATTTCAGGATATTCTTGACCGCTGTCCAGTGATCCACTCCTGGATTACTTTGGTACCTTCCTGCCAAGCTTATTGCCAAGCATACATCAGGTCTGGTACACAACATTGCATACATGATAGAACCTATGGCTGAAGCATAGGGAACATCTTTCATTTTCTCTCTATCTTCTGTAGTGGTCGGGCATTGAGTCTGACTCAACTTCACACCTTGTAACACGGGCAAGAACCCTTTCTTTGCCTGATCCATTTTGAACTTTTTCAAAATTTTATCAAGGTATGTGCTTTGTGAAAGTCCTATTAAGCGTCTTGATCTATCTCTATAAATCTTGATGCCCAATATGTAAGCAGCTTCACCGAGGTCTTTCATTGAAAAACTTTTATTCAAGTATCCTTTTATGCTATCCAGAAATTCTATATCATTTCCAATTAATAATATGTCATCTACATATAATACTAGAAATGCTACAGAGCTCCCACTCACTTTCTTGTAAATACAGGCTTCTCCAAAAGTCTGTATAAAACCATATGCTTTGATCACACTATCAAAGCGTTTATTCCAACTCCGAGATGCTTGCACCATTCCATAAATGGATCGCTGGAGTTTGCACACTTTGTTAGCACCTTTTGGATCAACAAAACCTTCTGGCTGCATCATATACAACTCTTCTTCCAGAAATCCATTCAAGAATGCGGTTTTGACATCCATTTGCCAAATTTCATAATCATGAAATGCAGCAATAGCTAACATGATTCGGACAGACTTAAGCATCGCTACAGGTGAGAAAGTCTCATCGTAGTCAACCCCTTGAACTTGTCAAAAACCTTTCGCAACAAGTCGAGCTTTATAGACAGTTACATTACCATCAGCGTCAGTCTTCTTCTTAAAAATCCATTTATTCTCAATGGCTTGCCGATCATCGGGCAAGTCAACCAAAGTCCATACTTTGTTTTCATACATGGATCCCATCTCAGATTTCATGGCCTCTAGCCATTTGGCGGAATCTGGGCTCATCATCGCTTCCTCATAGTTTGTAGGTTCGTCATAGTCAAGTAACATGACTTCCAGAATAGGATTACCGTACCACTCTGGTGCGGATCTTACTCTGGTAGACCTTCGAAGTTCAGTAGAAACTTGATCTGAAGTTTCATGATCAATATCATTAGCTTCCTCACTAATTGGTGCAGGTGTCACAGGAACCGGTTTCTGTGATGAACTACTTTCCAATAAGGGAGCAGGTATAGTTACATCATCAAGTTCTACTTTCTTCCCACTCACTTCTTTCGAGAGAAACTCCTTCTCTAGAAAGGATCCATTCTTAGCAATGAATGTATTGCCTTCGGATCTGTGATAGAAGATATACCCAACTGTCTCTTTTGGGTATCCTATGAAGACACATTTCTCCGATTTAGGTTCGAGCTTATCTGGTTGAAGTTTCTCCACATAAGCATCGCAGCCCCAAACTTTAAGAAACGACAACTTTGGTTTCTTGCCAAACCATAGTTCATAAGGCGTCGTCTCAACGGATTTTGATGGTGCCCTATTTAACGTGAATGCGGCCGTCTCTAAAGCATAACCCCAGAATGATAGCGGTAAATCAGTAAGAGACATCATAGATCGCACCGTATCTAGTAAAGTACGATTACGACGTTTGGACACACCATTTCATTGTGGTGTTCCGGGTGGCGTGAGTTGCGAAACTATTCCGCATTGTTTCAAATGTAAACCAAACTCGTCACTCAAATATTCTCCTCCATGATCAGATCGTAGGAATTTTATTTTCTTGTTACGATGATTTTCCACTTCACTCTGAAATTCTTTGAACTTTTCAAATGTTTCAGACTTGTGTTTCATTAAGTAGATATACCCATATCTGCTCAAATCATCTGTGAAGGTGAGAAAATAACGATATCCGCCACGAGCTTCAACATTCATCGGACCACATACATCTGTATGTATGATTTCCAACAAATCTGTTGCTCTCTCCATAGTACCGGAGAACGGTGTTTCAGTCATCTTGCCCATGAGGCACGGTTCTGTAACATCCCAAATTTTCAGTTTGGAATGTTATACATTAAATCATCATACATTACATGTTTTCTTGCATTTTACCGATCCTAGAAATTTCACGCAACTCAAGGACCCTCGGAGAGAGTTGGAGATTTCGAAATTTTCATATTTGAGTTTCCTCGAATTATGAAAAAAAGAGGATCATTTGATTTTATTTATTTCATCTTCAAATATTTTCCCAGTATCAAAAACATGAGAGGGAATAATATGACTTTCCCAAACATTAGGAAAAACATGAAGATTTAATAAATAAATCAATTCTAGATTTTTCTCGGAGTTTATTTGCCTTAGGGAAAAAATGCGTGTTTTCAAAATTTGCATTTTAGGCCCCGAGTAAAAGTTCATTTTGTTCGACTCATTTTTAGGAGTCGGGGAAATTTACTTTGTAAATTTTGGAGTTCGTTTAGATTTTATTTTATTCGTTTTTCTGTGCGGTTATTTAAAAAAAACTGCAGCGCCCCGCCGCCTGGGCCAAGGCCCAGCTGGCCAGCCAGCCCAGCGCCGCCCGCCTCCCGCTCGCACCCACGCGCAGCGCGCCGCCGCCGCCCCAGTCGAGTCCGGCTCGGACTCCACCACCGCCGCCGCCCTTGCCTTGCCCCCTCCCCCAAGCAGCACCCTTCCCCCCCCTTTAAATACCCAGCACCCCCCCTCTCCTACCCACAACCCACAGCCGCCGCCCCCAAGCAGCAGCAGCGCAGCCCAATCGCCGCCGCCGCCGCGCCGCAGCCGCCGCCACCGCCGCTGCCAGCGCCGCCGCCGCCGCCGCATCGCCGTCGCCCTGTCGCCTAGCCGCCACCCCGCCGGAGCCCCGCCTCGACGAGGTAGCCGCGCCGCGCCACCCTCCCCCTCGGTTCGGTTTTATTTATAAAAACCGTTCCGGTTTTCTTTTCCGTTGTTTCGGTTTTTTTTAAAACCCTAGATCGGTTTTATTTACGGTTTTGTTGTTTAACGAGCGTTTGCCGGACCGTTCGTCTTAACGAACGTGATCACCGGTTATCCCCGGTTAACGAACGTCCGTTCGTTTAACCGTTCGTTGTTTTTCTTTTAATCGGATTTATTCCGCTATTTTCTGATCGCGATTTCAGATCCGATCTTTGTTCTAGTTTATCTTCCCGCTCGTTTATCGGAATCAGGTGATTCAAGCGCGTGGAGTTTCGTTTCGAAACCGCCGTTCCGACTAATTAACTTACACAAAGTTTTGCTACTGTAAAATTTGACCTAGTTTCAATTTACCAGAACCGAGCTGTTTTCTTTTCGCCGTTTGACCTCCGTTGCTTTATTTGATTCGATTCTTTTGCCACCAGGGTTCTTAAGTTGAACTTTCTGGTTAGATCTTTTATTCGATATTTACCTGTGCATTAGATGAGTACTTATTCTATGCTTGTTGTTTGTCTGCGATAGATCACCCGGAGTGCGCCGCTTGTTACTTCGAATCTCTAGGTTTTGCGGATCATCAGCAAGGCAAGTAACACTTGATCATATCTTTTCTACTACCCAGTTTTTATGCATTAGATCAACCCTCAAACATTGCATGATTAGGATCTAATTAAATTGTGGGGTGGGAAGTAGATGAGGTAGTACCTATTACCTGTATTACTTATGAAACCTTTGGGAGTTAACTCTGCGTTTGCTTATTATGCCATGCTATGCTAGTAGACGTGGATTGGGTGAGTGAATATCCATGACAGATGTGAGATTTGTTAATTAACGGTTTATCTAAGGTGGCAACTTAAATACACATCTGGGGGGATTGAGGCACCCGGGGTACCCAGTGATTGCCTGTTTTTTTTGGAAATCCCGGGGTTACCGTGTGATTTTCCTATGGACCGCCACCCAGGCCCAAAGGGATCATAAGATAATTCATGCTAGTAACTTCCGTGTGCAGCCACAAGCCATTATGGGCTCTGGCATAGTTTACTAAGTCGTGCGAACTCTTATAGTGGTGGACTAGCAGATGTAGGGGATGTAGGTGTACCGGTCTACCCATCGTAAGGTGCTAGCGCTTCTGAAAGACTATGTCTCGGTCATCCGTTTCTCAAACACCTTATAGTGCGAGAAACCAAACAGAGGCGATCGAGTCTTGTGGGGAAAAGTGCGCAAACCTCTGCAGAGTGTACAAACTAATCATGATTAGCTGTGTCCCCGGTTATGGACATCTTTAGTATCTAGTACTTGAATATCATGTGAATCTCAACATGTTACCCTAAATTTAATATTGTTGCGTTTGTTAATGAATGATATTAATTGGGATTGAGGATGCTGTCAACCATTCTCAATGTTTAACAACCACCCTGATAGTTAAATAAATTATTCCTTTGTAGTAGGGAAAAACTGGCTTTATGCAAAATTGTAACCGTAGAGCTTTACCACCAGCCAAATATGCATGTAGTATAGCCTATCTCCATTGTTATTCTCTATGTGTTACATTGCCAGCATATTCCATGTGCTGACCCGTTTTCGGGCTGCAACTTTCATGTTACAGACATTTCGGACGATGAGTAAGGTGCTTTTAGGTCGTGGTTCTGTACTCAGTGATGCCGTTGGAGTGATGGACTCACTTATCTTCCAAGTCTTCCGCTGTTATCATTATTAAATGGCCTTAAGCCATGACTATTGTAATAAGCCCTCTTTTGGGACATCGATGTAATAAGTGTGTGATTGCTACTCTGTTATAAATCCTTCGAAGTACTGTGTGGTGTCAGCATTACTGATCCAGGGATGACACCTGAGCGCAGAGACTTGACCATCTGAGGTCGGGTCGCTACAGAGATGGTATCAGAGCACATGCTGACTGTATCACTAGTCTCTTCTCATCTTCTAACTCCTCATCTTTTCTACTCTTTTAGGATGACAGACGCAAGGATCAAGTACGCTCAACCAGATGAAGGTACACCTTTTGGATTCCACTTGAGGGAAATCGCCAAGTACCTGAACATTGGACTACCAAGCTTCACAGGGACTTTTAACGCTACTCTGCCTGAAGAGGAGTGCTGGAAGATTCAAGCCCACGTTCCGGGAAGGACATTCGCCCCAATCACCAAGCCTATAGATAGTGTTTTCAGTGCACCAACCTGGAGTCTGGGAAAGAGCATGGCAGCTCATATCACCATGGGACGCATTGGAGAAATTTATCAAGAAGACCTCAAGGACACCATCTACCAGATTTGTGGACGCCGAGATGAAAAATGGGAGATAGTCAGCACTAAGAAGGATAGATCCATTGCAGCTTTCATCCAAGAGCTAAACCAGCACATTCGACGCCAGGAGAACCAGATGTGCAATGATATGATAGAGCTGAAGAATGCGAAGGGAAGGATCATCGAACTTGAAGGAGAACTAAAGTCTACACGCAAGGACTACATGGACGAGATCGTAGCTGTAGTAAAGCACAATAGCGATCTTAAGTATGAGATTGAAGAACTCAAGAAGAAATTAGTGCTCAAGAATGAAGACAAGTACGTCGACTGTCCGAGCAACTACATCATCATCGACGACACCGATTCGGATCCAAGTGAGCCCGACTTTGAAGACGAAGTTGGAGCCGACATCATGGAGTCTTCCGCTGGTTCAAATTAATAGATGACCCCCACATATTAGTAGTATTTCCCTCCATGTAAACATTATAGTACAAGCACTTTTGCGATAGTTAGACCGTTGTAAACCCTTTGTTGTAATGAATGAAGTGATTTTGTGTGCTTTTGTCTCGTGAGCATTTGGGTAGTGTTTTTTCATTAGACCTCACTCTATTCTTAATTTCTCATCTTTTCTAAACCCTTCAGATGCCTATGAGACGTGACCCCGAGTTTGTTTTCCCGCCAGAGATCACTCAGTTGATTCAACAGCAGAACACTTTGATTCAAACATTGGTACGGAACCAAGGCAACAACAACCCACCACCACCACCACCTGCGGATCACTTGACTCGTTTCCTTAGGCTGCAACCGCCGGTGTATTCTAGTAGCACCGAGCCGATTGTAGCAGATGATTGGCTCCGCAAGATAGGAAGAGAGTTGACCACTGCAGGGTGCACAGATGGTGAGAAGGTGAAGTTTGCTGCACATCAGCTTGACGAACCCGCAGCAGCATGGTGGGAGAATTTCACAGCCACTTACCCTGTAGACACTGTCACGTGGGATCAGTTTCAGCAAGCTTTCCGCACTGCCCATGTCTCAGCAGGAGCTATGGCCATGAAGAAGCGTGAGTTTTGCAACTTACGCCAAGGAGGAAGGACTGTTGGCCAGTATGTGGATGATTTTAGTAAGTTAGCACGTTATGCCCCAGATGACGTTGCTACATACTCAACTAAGCAGGAGAAGTTTCTGGAAGGACTGAATGACGAGTTAAGCCTGCAGTTGATGGTAGCAAGATTCAATAACTACCAGGAGTTGGTAGACCGCGCCCTCATGATTGAAGGAAAGCAACAGCAGATTGAGAATCGCAAGAGGAAGTATGGGCAGGGGAAGTATAACTCTGGAGCCCAGCAGAAGCCCCGTTATACCCCTAAACAGGGAGTTCAGTTTCAGCATACCCATGGAGGAGGTAGTTCGCACAACCATAATGGCCACAAGAATGGTAATGGGAATGGAGGAAGCAACGGCCAGAACCAGACCACACCATCAACCCCAACCAAGAAAGACCTGAGCCATGTCACCTGTTACAAGTGTTCCAAGACCGGACATTATGCAAAGGACTGTCCCGAAGGCCAAGGTGGAAACAGAAGCTCTGGAAAGAAGCCAAACCCTTTCAATAGGGGACAGGTGAACCACATTGATGTGGAGGAGGTTGAAAATCAGCCCGATGCAGTAATCGGTAAGTTTTTGGTTAAGTCATTTACTGCACTTGTTCTCTTTGATACTGGTGCATCGCATTCATACATATCAAGGGGATTTGTAGAGAAGTATAGTCTGCCTACTCAGATTCTTAAAACCCCTATGCTAGTAAGCTCACCAGGAGCGGAGTATATGGCCAGACAAGGATGTTTTCAAGAGCCATTAGGTATAGGAAGGCATGTATTCCCGAAGGATTTGATCATTCTGGAATCCCAATGATTGGATGTGATTCTCGGTATGGATTGGCTGTCGATGTATGGAGGAAACATCGATTGCGCAAGTAAGACGATTTTTCTCACAACGCCAGAAGGAAGAAGGATTAAGTATGTATCACGACATGGACCAAATAGGAATCAAGTAAATTCCTTATCAGGAGTTGTGCAAGAAGAGGTGCCAGTGGTGAAGGATTACCCTGAGGTATTTCCGGATGAATTGCCAGGAATGCCACCGGATAGAGACATAGAGTTTTTGATTGAGCTTTTGCCAGGTACAGGCCCAATATCGAAGCGACCATACAGGATGCCCGCACAGGATTTGGCAGAAATCAAGAAGCAGATTAAGGAGCTATTGGACAAAGGTTATATACGCCCAAGTTCTTCGCCTTGGGGATCACCCGTACTTTTAGTAGAGAAGAAGGATGGATCGTTAAGGATGGTTGTTGATTATCGTGGATTGAATGAAGTAACAATCAAGAACAAGTACCCACTACCAATGATAAATGATCTGTTTGATCGTTTGCAAGGAGCTAAAGTGTTTTCCAAGATCGTTTTTCGATCAGGGTACCATCAGCTGAAGATTCGAGAGCAGGACATACCTAAGACAGCGTTCACCACAAGATATGGACTGTATGAGTATACCGTTATGTCATTGGACTGACTAACGCACCTGCCTATTTCATGAACCCGATGAACAAAGTGTTTATGGAGTTTTTGGATAAGTTCGTCGTGGTGTTCATTGATGATATTTTGATTCACTCGAAGAATGAAGAGGAACATAAGGAACATTTGCGATTGGTTTTGGAGAAACTAAGGGAACATCAGTTATATGCCAAGTTCAGCAAATGTGAGTTTTGGTTAAAGGAAGTTGGATTTCTCGGACACATTATATCCGGAGAAGGTATCGCAGTAGACCCCACTAAGGTAGTCGCTGTGACAAACTGGGAAGCACCAACCACCGTTGGAGAAATCCGGAGTTTCCTTGGACTCGCAGGATACTACCGGAGATTCATTGAAAATTTCTCAAGGATTGCAAAGCCTATGACGGAGTTGCTGAAAAAGGATACCAAGTTCATATGGACTGAGGATTGTGAGGCAAGTTTTCAGGAGTTGAAGAAAAGATTGGTTACCTCACCAGTGTTAATTTTGCCAGATCAGACCAAGGATTATGAGGTGTATTGCGACGCTTCACGTCGAGGACTTGGAGCAGTGCTTATGCAGGAAGGAAGAGTTGTTTCGTATGCTTCACGACAACTAAAACCTCATGAATTAAATTATGCCACGCATGATTTGCAGTTAGCAGCCGTTGTGCATGCATTAAAGACATGGAGGCATTTCCTCATTGGAAATCATTGTGAGGTGTACACGGATCACAAGAGTTTGAAGTACATTTTCACGCAGAAAGAGTTAAACCTTAGACAAAGGAGATGGTTGGAACTCATCAAGGACTATGATATGAGATTGCATTACCATCCCGGAAAGGCTAATGTAGTAGCTGACGCATTGAGCCGCAAGAGCCATGTCAATACGCTATTGAATGGAGAAATACCAAAGGAGCTAGCAGAAGATCTTCGTGAGCTATGTTTAGAAATAGTTCCGAGAGGCTATGTAGCAGCATTGGAGGTTCAGTCTACCTTGATGGATAAAATTAGGGAAGCTCAGAAAAATGACAAGGAGATCGCGGATATAAAGGAGAAAATGATCAAAGGAAAAGCAAAGGGATTTCGTGAGGATGAGCACGATACCCTATGGTTTGAGGACCGTGTTTACGTGCCAAATGACCCGGAGATCAGGAAGTTGATTCTGCAAGAGGCACATGATTCGCCCTATTCGATTCACCCAGGAAATACCAAGATGTATTTGGATTTGAAGGAAACGTTCTGGTGGACCGGAATGAAGAAGGATATTGTGGAGTATGTAGCAGTTTGTGATGTAGGTCAGAGGGTGAAGGCAGAACATCAGAAGCCAGCAGGATTGTTGCAACCATTGCCGATACCCGAATGGAAGTGGGATAAACTGGGCGTGGATTTCATCACAGGTTTGCCAAAGACTCGTTCAGGCTATGACTCGATTTGGGTTATAGTCGACCGCTTGACGAAGGTAGCTCATTTCATTCTAGTCAAGACTACCTATAGCAGTGCTAAGTTGGCAAAGATATACATGACCAGAATTGTGTGTTTGCACGGAGTTCCGAGGAGTATCGTATCAGATAGAGGAACCCAATTTACCTCAAAGTTTTGGAATCAGTTGCATGAAACATTGGGAACCAGGCTGGAATTCAGTACAGCTTTCCACCCACAGACAGATGGACAGACTGAGAGAGTCAATCAGATTTTGGAGGATATGCTGAGAGCTTGTGCATTAGATTATGGATCTAGTTGGGATGATAACTTGCCGTATGCAGAGTTTTCTTATAACAACAGTTACCAAACCAGCTTGAAGATGGCACCTTTCGAAGCTTTATACGGAAGGAGGTGCAGGACACCGTTATCATGGGACGAAGTTGGAGACCGTCAGTTGTTTGGACCAGATTTGATTAAGGAGTCTGAACAGAAAGTTAAGTTGATTCGCAATAGGCTCAAGGTAGCCCAGTCCAGACAGAAAAGCTATGCGGATTCAAAACGCAAGGCGATAGAATATGAAGTTGGAGACAGAGTTTATCTCAGAGTATCCCCACTTCAAGGAGTTAAGCATTTTGGAGTTAAAGGAAAATTAGCACCACGTTTCGTTGGACCGTACAGGATCTTGCAGCGCATGGGAGAAGTCGCTTATAAGTTGGAATTACCAGAAGGACTGTCAGGAGTTCATGATATATTCCATGTTTCTCAGCTGAAGAAGTGTCACGCTGAAATGGCGGAGGTACCGCTAAGAGATACAATGCCACTTGAAGCAATTCAGTTGAAGGAGGATTTAACATATGAGGAAAAACTCATCAGAATTCTTGAACACGCTAGCAGGGTTACTCGCAGCAAGGTTATCAAGTTTTGCAAGGTTCAGTGGAGCCACCACACCGAGGATGAAGCCACCTGGGAGAGAGAAGAAGATTTGCTCAAGGATCACCCTCACCTATTTTCTAGCCAACCCGAATCTCGAGGGCGAGATTCATCTTAAGGGGGGTAGGTTTGTAACATCCCAAATTTTCAGTTTGGAATGTTATACATTAAATCATCATGCATTACATGTTTTCTTGCATTTTGCCGATCCTAGAAATTTCACGCAACTCAAGGACCCTCGGAGAGAGTTGGAGATTTCGAAATTTTCATATTTGAGTTTCCTCGAATTATGAAAAAAAGAGGATCATTTGATTTTATTTATTTCATCTTCAAATATTTTCCCAGTATCAAAAATATGAGAGGGAATAATATGACTTTCCCAAACATTAGGAAAAACATGAAGATTTAATAAATAAATCAATTCTGGATTTTTCTCGGAGTTTATTTGCCTTAGGGAAAAAATGCGTGTTTTCAAATTTTCATTTTAGGCCCCGAGTAAAAGTTCATTTTGTTCGACTCATTTTTAGGAGTCGGGGAAAATTTACTTTGTAAATTTTGGAGTTCGTTTAGATTTTATTTTATTCGTTTTTCTGTGCGGTTATTTAAAAAAAATAACTGCAGCGCCCCGCCGCCTGGGCCAAGGCC
>NC_041393.1:734205748-734211103 GCF_002162155.2 Triticum dicoccoides | reverse complement strand
AGCAGCGCAGCCCAGCTGCCGCTGCCGCGTCGCCGTCGCCCCGCCGCCTAGCCGCCACCCCGCCGGAGCCCCGCCTCGTCGAGGTAGCCGCGCCGCGCCACCCTCCCCCTCGGTTCGGTTTTATTTATAAAAACCATTCCGGTTTTCTTTTCCGTCGTTTCGGTTTTTTTAAAACCCTAGATCGGTTTTATTTCCGGTTTTGTTGTTTACCGAGCGTTCGCCGGACCGTTCATCTTAACGAACGTGATCACCGGTTATCCCCGGTTAACGAACGTCCGTTCGTTTAACCGTTCATTGTTTTTCTTTTAATCCGATTTATTCCGCTATTTTCTGATCGCGATTTCAGATCCGATCTTCGTTCTAGTTTATCTTCCCGCTCGTTTATCGGAATCAGGTGATTCAAGCGCCTAGAGTTTCGTTTCGAAACCGCCGTTCTGACTAATTAACTTACACAAAGTTTTGCTACTGTAAAATTTGACCTAGTTTCAATTTACCAGAACCGAGCTGTTTTCTTTTCGCCGTTTGACCTCCGTTGCTTTATTTGATTCGATTATTTTGCCACCAGGGTTCTTAAGTTGAACTTTCTGGTTAGATCTTTTATTCGAGATTTACATGTGCATTAGATGAGTACTTATTCTATGCTTGTTGTTTGTCTGCGATAGATCACCCGGAGTGCGCCGCTTGTTACTTCGAATCTCTAGGTTTTGCGGATCATCAGCAAGGGAGGTAACACTTGATCATATCTTTTCTACTACCCAGTTTTTATGCATTAGATCAATCCTCAAACATTGCATGATTAGGATCTAATTAAATTGTGGGGTGGGAAGTAGATGAGGTAGTACCTATTACCTGTATTACTTATGAAACCTTTGGGAGTTAACTCTGCGTTTGCTTATTATGCCAAGCTATGCTAGTAGACGTGGACTGGGTGAGTGAATATCCATGACAGATGTGAGATTTGTTAATTAACGGTTTATCTAAGGTGGCAACTTAAATACACATCTGGGTGGATTGAGGCACCTGGGGTACCCAGTGATTGCCTGTTTTTTTTGGAAATCCCGGGGTTACCGTGTGATTTTCCTATGGACCGCCACCCAGGCCCAAAGGGATCATAAGATAATTCATGCTAGTAACTTCCGTGTGCAGCCACAAGCCATTATGGGCTCTGGCATAGTTGACTAAGTCATGCGAACTCTTATAGTGGTGGACTAGTAGATATAGGGGATGTAGGTGTACCGGTCTACCCATCGTAAGGTGCTAGCGCTTCTAAAAGACTATGTCTCGGTCATCCGTTTCTCAAACACCCTATAGTGCGAGAAACCAAACGGAGGCGATCGAGTCTTGTGGGGAAAAGTGCGCAAACCTCTGCAGAGTGTACAAACTAATCATGATTAGCCGTGTCCCCGGTTATGGACATCTTGAGTATCTAGTACTTGAATATCATGTGAATCTCACCATGTTACCCTAAATTTAATATTGTTGGGTTTGTTAATGAATAATATTAATTGGGATTGAGGATGCTGTCAACCATTCTCAATGTTTAACAACCACCCTGATAGTTAAATAAATTATTCCTTTGCAGTAGGGAAAAACTGGCTTTATGCAAAATTATAACCGTAGAGCTTTACCACCAGCCAAATATGCATGTAGTATAGCCTATCTCCATTGTTATTCTCTATGTGTTACATTGCCAGCATATTCCATGTGCTGACCCATTTTCGGGCTGCAACTTTCATGTTGCAGACCTTTTGGACGATGAGTAAGGTGCTTTTAGGTCATGGTTCTATACTCAGTGATGCCGTTGGAGTGATGGACTCACTTATCTTCCAAGTCTTCCGCTATTATCGTTATTAAATGGCCTTAAGCCATGACTATTGTAATAAGCCCTCTTTTGGGACATCGATGTAATAAGTGTGTGATTGCTACTGTGTTATAAATCCGTCGAAGTACTGTGTGGTGTCAGCATTACTGATCCAGGGATGACACCTGAGCGCAGAGACTTGACCATCTGAGGTCGGGTCGCTACAGGTTCGCAAATACCAAGTGATTCATAATCAAGTGATTCCAAAAGTCCATCAGTATGGAGTTTCTTCATGCGCTTTACACCGATATGACCTAAACGGTAGTGCCACAAATAAGTTGCACTATCATTATTGGCTCTGCATCTTTTGGCTTCGACATTATGAATATGTGTATCACTACTATCGAGATTCAACAAAAATAGACCACTCTTCAAGGGTGCATGACCATAAAAGATATTACTCATATAAATAGAACAACCATTATTCTCTGATTTAAATGAATAACCGTCTCGCATCAAACAAGATCCAGATATAATGTTCATGCTCAACGCTGGCACCAAATAACAATTATTCAGGTCTAAAACTAATCCCGAAGGTAGATGTAGAGGTAGCGTGCCGACCGCGATCACATCGACTTTGGAACCGTTTCCCACGCGCATCGTCACCTCATCCTTGGCCAGTGCTCGCTTATTCCGTAGTCCCTGTTTCGAGTTGCAAATGTTAGCAATAGAACCAGTATCAAATACCCAGGTGCTACTCCGAGCTCTAGTAAGGTACACATCAATAACATGTATATCACATATACCTTTGTTCACCTTGCCATCCTTCTTATCTGCCAAATACTTGGGGCAGTTCCGCTTCCAGTGACCAGTCTGCTTGCAGTAGAAGCACTCAGTTTCAGGCTTAGGTCCAGACTTGGGTTTCTTCTCTTGAGCAGCAACTTGCTTGCTGTTCTTCTTGAAGTTCCCCTTCGTCTTCCCTTGGCCCTTTTTCTTGAAACTAGTGGTCTTGTTAACCATCAACACTTGATGCTCCTTCTTGATTTCTACTTCCGCAGCTTTTAGCATTGCGAAGAGCTCGGGAATTTTCTTGTTCATCCCTTGCATATTATAGTTCATCACGAAGCTCTTGTAGCTTGGTGGTAGTGATTGGAGAATTCTGTCAATGACACTATCATCAGGAAGATTAACTCCCAGTTGAATCAAGTGATTATTATACCCAGACATTTTGAGTATGTGTTCACTGACAGAACTATTCTCCTCCATCTTGCAGCTATAGAACTTATTGGAGACTTCATATCTCTCAATCCGGGCATTTGCTTGAAATATTAACTTCAACTCCTGAAACATCTCATATGCTCCATGATGTTCAAAACGTCGTTGAAGACCCGGTTCTAAGCCGTAAAGCATGGCACACTGAACTATCAAGTAGTCATCAGCTTTGCTCTGCCAGACGTTCTTAACGTTGTGAGTTGCATCAGCAGCAGGCCTGGCACCCAGCGGTGCTTCCAGGACGTAATTCTTCTGTGCAGCAATGAGGATAATCCTCAAGTTACGGACCCAGTCCGTGTAATTGCTACCATCATCTTTCAACTTTGCTTTCTCAAGGAACGCATTAAAATTCAACGGAACAACAGCACGAGCCATCTATCTACAACAAACATAGACAAGAAAAATACTATCAGGTACTAAGTTCATGATAAATTTAAGTTCAATTAATCATATTACTTAAGAACTCCCACTTAGATAGACATCTCTCTAGTTATCTAAGTGATCACGTGATCCAAATCAACTAAACCATAACTGATCATCACGTGAGATGGAGTAGTTTTCAATGGTGAACATCACTATGTTGATCATATCTACTATATGATTCACGCTCGACCTTTCGGTCTCCGTGTTCCGAGGCCATATCTGCATATGCTAGGCTCGTCAAGTTTAACCTGAGTATTCTGCGTGTGCAAAACTGGCTTGCACCCGTTGTAGATGGACGTAGAGCTTATCACACCCGATCATCACGTGGTGTCTGGGCACGACGAACTTTGGCAACGGTACATACTCAGGGAGAACACTTCTTGATAATTTTAGTGAGAGATCATCTTAAAATGTTACCATCAATCAAAGCAAGATAAGATGCATAAAGGATAAACATCACATGCAATCAATATAAGTGATATGATATGGCCATCATCATCTTGTGCTTGTGATCTCCATCTCCGAAGCACCGTCGTGATCACCATCGTCACCGGCGCGACACCTTGATCTTCATCATAGCATCGTTGTCATTTACGCCATCTATTGCTTCTACGACTATCGCTACCGCTTAGTGATAAAGTAAAGCAACTACAGGGCGTTTGCATTTCATACAATAAAGCGACAACCATATGGCTCCTGCCAGTTGCCGATAACTTCGGTTACAAAACATGATCATCTCATACAATAAAATATAGCATCACGTCTTGACCATATCACATCACAACATGCCCTGCAAAAACAAGTTAGACGTCCTCTACTTTGTTGTTGCAAGTTTTACGTGGCTGCTACGGGCTTAGCAAGAACCGTTCTTACCTACGCATCAAAACCACAACGATAGTTCGTCAAGTTAGTGCTGTTTTAACCTTCGCAAGGACTGGGCGTAGCCACACTCGATTCAGCTAAAGTGAGAGAGACAGACACCCGCCAGCCACCTTTAAGCACGAGTGCTCGTAACGGTGAAACCAGTCTCGCGTAAGCGTACGCGTAATGTCGGTGCGGGCCGCTTCATCTCACAATACCGCCGAACCAAAGTATGACATGCTGGTAAGCAGTATGACTTGTATCGCCCACAACTCACTTGTGTTCTACTCGTGCATATGATATCTACGCATAAAACTAGGCTCGGATGCAACTGATGGGGAACGTAGTAATTTCAAAAAAATTCCTACGCACACGCAAGATCATGGTTATGGCATAGCAACGAGAGGGGAGAGTGTTGTCCACGTACCCTCGTAGACCGTAAGCGGAAGCGTTATGACAACGCGGTTTATGTAGTCGTACGTCTTCACGATCCGACCGATCCAAGTACCGAACGTACGGCACCTCCGAGTTCAGCACACATTCAGCTCGATGACGATCCCCGGGCTCCGATCAAGCAAAGCTTCGGGGATGAGTTTCGTCAGCACGACGGCATGGTGACGATGATGATGTTCTACCGGCGCAGGGCTTCGCCTAAACTCCACGGCGATATGACCGAGGTGGAATATGGTGGAGGGGGGCACCGCACACGGCTAAGGAACGATCCGTAGATCAACTTGTGTGTTCTGGGGTGCCCCTTGACCCCGTATATAAAGGAGCAAGGGGGGAGGCCGGCCGGCCCTTGTGGGCGCGCCAAGGAGGAGGAGTCCTCCTCCTAGTAGGAGTAGGACTCCCCCTTTCCTACTCCTACTAGGAGGGGAAAGGAAGGGGGAGAGGGGGAAGGAAAGAGGAGGGTCGCCGCCCCCCTTCCTAGTCCAATTCGGACCAGAGGGAGAGGGGGCGCACGGCCCACCCTGGCCGCCCCTCTCTCTTTCCACCAA
>NC_041393.1:734186126-734205425 GCF_002162155.2 Triticum dicoccoides | reverse complement strand
GGTTCCGGTAACCCTCCGGCACTCCAGTTTTCTCCGAAAACGTCCGGAACACTTCCGGTGTCCGAATATAGTCGTCCAATATATCAAGCTTTATGTCTCGACCATTTCGAGACTCCTCGTCATGTCCGTGATCACATCTGGGACTCCGAACAAACTTCGGTACATCAAAACTTATAAACTCATCATAAAACTGTCATCGTAACGTTAAGCATGCGGACCCTACGAGTTCGAGAACTATGTAGACATGACCTAGAACTATTCTTGGTCAATAACCAATAGCGGAACCTGGATGCCCATATTGGTTCCTACATATTCTACGAAGATCTTTATCGGTCAAACCGCATAACAACATACGTTGTTCCCTTTGTCATCGGTATGTTACTTGCCCGAGATTCGATCGTCGGTATCCAATACCTAGTTCAATCTCGTTACCGGCAAGTCTCTTTACTCATTACGTAATGCATCATTCCGTAACTAACTCATTAGCTACATTGCTTGCAAGGCTTATAGTGATGTGCATTACCGAGAGGGCCCAGAGATACCTCTCCGACAATCGGAGTGACAAAACCTGATCTCGAAATACGCCAACCCAACATGTACCTTCGGAGACACCTGTAGTACTCCTTTATAATCACCCAGTTACGTTGTGACGTTTGGTAGTACCCAAGGTGTTCCTCTGGTAAATGGGAGTTGCATAATCTCATAGTTACAGGAACATGTATAAGTCATGAAGAAAGCAATAGCAATATACTAAACGATCAAGTGCTAGGCTAACGGAATGGGTCATGTCAATCACATCATTCTCCTAATGATGTGATCCCGTTAATCAAATGACAACACATGTCTATGGTTAGGAAACATAACCATCTTTGATTAATGAGCTAGTCAAGTAGAGGCATACTAGTGACTATATGTTTGTCTATGTATTCACACATGTATCATGTTTCCGGTTAATACAATTCTAGCATGAATAATAAACATTTATCATGATATGAGGAAATAAATAATAACTTTATTATTGCCTCTAGGGCATATTTCCTTCACTTAAAGGTAGGTGGCTTCAGATGCGCAGCAAAACCACTCGTAGTAAATTTCCTATAATCAGGTTTTTGGATTGTTGAATATATGAGCAAATTACTACGAGATTTAATCCGAATAAGCAGAAAGTAAATCATGACAGTAATAACAAATCGATTCTAGGGCACAGACTAGAAACATGAATTCTACCACAATCTCAAACAAGAAGGACAAAATAACATACGTTGCAACGGGAGCAACACCGTTGGCGTTGACGTTGCTGACCGTGTCATTGAGGAAGAGGTTGCCGAGGTCGGGGAAGAAGTCCTTGTTGGCGAAGTCATGCTGCCAGCAGTCGCGCGGGTGCGCTCCCTAAAAACCTGATCGCCCCTCTCCCATACAAGATCACGAGAGGTGGGGTTCCGGAGGCCTGCTGTCCCTTCTCGCGGTGCACGCCGAAAGGATGGATGAAGAAGACTTGCGTGGCGGCGCAAATCTGGAACGATGGTGTGAAACCATATGGAGAAGACCCACATCCAAGTAACAACCCCATGATCCAAAAGAATTGGAAACGGCTGACAAATTAAGGCGTCCATTAATTATTAACTAATGCCTTATTAATTATTCCCAAGAAGCAAAAATATAGACAACGTGCATAGCTCTGTCCTTGGCTCGGCTCATTTTCATAACCCGTGGCGCGGCTCGACGAGGAGAGGAGGAGGAGCGCGTGTGTAGGTGTCCTCTACTCATACTCTTACAAGTGGTAAAAGAATTCACTTTATAAAAAGGTGCAAGTCTCTCTCAACTCCTGGGGAGGGACTAAACTTTAGTCCCACTCACACCACTCACAAGCTATGCATGAATGGGCCAAGAGAATTTTAGAATTTTAGTTGCCCTTTGGGCCAAAGGCTACTAATAAATTCCAACATATGGCGCTAAAGGAGCCTGCTTGTGATTATAGACATTTCTCACCGAGCCATCTAAGGGGACCCCTATTACTCGCTGTCAGCGAGCGCACAGGAAAGATGGGTCGGCCCAGCCATGTGCGCGGCAATGGCCATTTTTTCCCTGTTTTCTATTTTCATTTTCGCTTTATTTTTGCACTTTTCTTTATATTTCAAAATATTCTACATATATATACAAAAAAAACTCTTCAAAATTATTTTCAAAAATGGCGAACAAGTAGCTGAAAAATGTTGAGTTAGTATTAAAAAAATGCTGAACAAATATTGGCAAAATGTTGAACATGTATTATTATTTTTTGAATAAATACTAAAATGTTGAAAAAGTATTAAAAATTGTTGAACGACTATTTGAAAAATTGTTTCAAAATTTTGAATAAGTATTAAAGATGTTCAAAAAGTATTTCAAAATGTTGAATAAGTATTAAAAAATGTTGAACTAGTATATGAAAAATGTTGAACATGTAATTGAAAAATATAAAATAAGTATTAAAATTTTGAACAAGTATTTATAAAATGCTGAATAAGCGTTCGGACAATGTTGAACATGTATACAAAAAATGTTGATCACTTCTTAACAACATGTTTTGACATATATGAAGATGTAGAATGAAAATGCAAAGAAACATAAGAAAGGAAAAGAAAAAGGGAAAATGGAGAAGAAATGTTACACGTGTATTTGAAAAATATTATTGACATATAAAAAATGTAGAATAATAACAAAATGAGCAAATAAACTCGAAAACAGAAACAAACTAAAAATAAAATCCTGTTTATATGGAATAAAGAAGTTCGTGCGCCCGGTGACAACCAATTGTGCACCGTGGTTATGGCGGCTAGCAGCGCGCGTGTTATCCCTGTTGGCCAGGGATCAATCCCTGTTTGCCCCTTTTCCCTCTATCTTTTTACTGAGCGTGCGCGAACAGCGAACGGGCCGGCCCAACTAATTCGTAGGAGTACCTTCTGCGAGACTTCTCCCGCGAATAAATAGTCGCTGCGCCATCTATCAACCTGACTCACTACTGGAATCAATGGGTGTCGCTAGTGCCCAAAACACTAGATAAATGACACAAAACACTCTCGCCAAAGAATTTACCGACTGTTTTTTCTTTTTCTTTTGTCAAGCATAACACTATGCTAACCACCAGTATGCCGAGTTTTTTCTTTTTGCTTTGTGTTTTTTCCGACGCTCTCAGAAAAAGGCATGTTTGCCGAATACTTGATGTTCAATATATTGTGTACGTGTATATTGTGTCTTGTACCCACCTCCTAGTTACTCTGTATAGTTGAGGTTGTGGCCCCCTCTGTACTTATATATACGTGTCGGGTGCACCGATCAATGCATGGAGTTGCACAGCTTATTCTTTCCCTTCTACATGGTATCAGTTTTTTAGGTTTCTTTCTCGCTTCCGCCACCACCGCCGCCGCCGCGCATCTCCTCCGCGCTGCCACCGCCGCCGCCGTTCGCGCGCCCTCCGCGCCGGCCACCGCTCCCGCATCTCCCTGCCTCACGCGTGTAGCCGCCAGCTGCCGCAAGCCCCGATCCTGCCTCGCGCGCGTAGCCGCCGGCTGCCGCAAGCCCCGATCGATCGTGTTGCATGCACGTTGCTTATCGATCCCGCTAGCCAATTGCTTGATCGATTCCGCTAGCCTGCCTAGTGCGTACGCCTGCCTAGCTTAATCTCTTCATCTATTCTACTACTACTACACCACGGTGCTACTTCTTTCCTTACACGTTTACAAGCATAGTCTATCATCTACTGGAGGTCTTGCTGGCACGCCGCTCGCTCGTTGGCCCGCTTCGCTCTCCAGCCAGCATCGTCCGCGCCCGCTCGCCAGATCGTCCGAACCGCCTCTAGCCTCCGCCGCCGCAGCACCGGGCCGCCGCCGCCACCGTCCGTGCCGCCGCCACTGCAATGTCTTCTGCCACGTCGTCTCTCTTCAGCTACATGTACGCAGACGCGCTGGATCCCTTCACCATGCCGCAGATTTTTCCGGCGGGCCATCCGGCCTACTTCACCGTGCCGCAGTAGCCGGCCAGTGCCGGCTCTGCAACTCTGCTCGCCCCGCCGATGGTCGGGAGCCATGCTCCGTCCGCCCCTGTTCAGCCCTACGGTGGCTTCGCCTCACTGCCGGTCTCACCGCCATGGGACACCACTTCCTTGGCCGCCCTGCACTCGGCCCCATCACCGGCGGCGCTTGGTACATGGACTCGGGCGCCACCGCGCACATGACATCTCATCCTGGTACTCTAACCTCCTCCACTCCGGTTCATACTCCTACTTGCATCACTGTTGGCAACGGACCCTCTTTACCTATCACACATGTTGGTCGTGCTTCGTTTCCTTCCACATCTGCACCTATCACTATGTCTGATGTTTTTATGTCTCCTGATTTAGTTACGAACTTTGTATCTGTTCGTCGTCTTGCCCGTGAGAATCCCATTACCGTTGAATTCGATGATGTCGGTTTTTCTGTGAAGGACGCCCGTACTCGGATGGTCCTTCACCATTGCGATAGTCTTGACGAGCTCTATCCGGTGCACTCCTCCACCATCGCCTCCACCACCCCAGTCGCCCTCGCCGTGGGTGTCAACCTTTGGCATGCTCGTTTGGGACACCCGAACTCCACCACTTTGCGTCAAATACTTAAGAGTTTTTCATTCTCATGCAATAAGATCGACCATACTTGTGAGGCTTGTCGTCTTGGCAAACACGTTCATCTTCCCTTTAGCGTATCTACCACTGTTTCCACTTTTCCGTTTCAGTTATTGCATAGTGATGTTTGGACATCCCCGGTTGCAAGCAACACGGGTTACCTATACTATTTGGTGATCTTAGATGATTTCTCTCATTATGTGTGGACATTTCCTCTTCGTCGCAAGTCCGACGCCCTTGCCACACTCACCGTCTTTTATTCCTACGTCACCACACAGTTCGGTCGTCCTGTCCTTGCTTTACAAACTGACAATGGAAAAGAGTTTGACAACGACCGTTGTTCGTAACCTTCTAGCCTCCCACGGCACTATCTTCCGCCTCACTTGCCCCTACACGTCCCAACAAAATGGTCGTGCCGAGCGTATGCTTCGCACTCTTAATGACTGCGTCTGCACCTTACTCTTTCACTCTAACGTGCCTCCCCGGTTTTGGGCGGACGCTCTTGCCACCGCCACCCTCCTCATTAACATCCGCCCGTGCCGCCCACGCTGGAACTATGCCCCTCACCATCTCCTCTTTGGTGCGCCCCCATCTTATGATGGCCTTCGCATCTTTGGCTGTCTCTGCTATCCTAGTCTCGCCGCCACCGCGCCTCATAAGCTTGCACCTCGCTCAGTCACTTGTATCTTCCTTGGCTACTCACCTAACACCAAAGGATACCGCTGCTACGATCCCGTCTCACATCGTGTATTCACCTCCCGGCACGTTTACTTTGATGAGACGGTGTTTCCATTTCAGCAGGTACCTCCCGTCGCCCCATCGCCGCCGGCCAGCGGCGGCCCTCCAGCGACCCCGTCAGGTGGACGGCTTCGCTCGATTCTTGGACCGCCCCCGGGCTTCGGCGGTCCTCCTGTCGTGGGACGAGCTGCGACTCGCGCCCCCACGACGTCCTCGTCGACTCCGTCAGGGGCCTCGGCATCGCCCGCCTCGCCAGCATCTTCGCCGGCAGCCGCTGCGTCGCTGGCCTCTTCGCCGGCATCTTCATCGGCCGCCCCGTCGCCGGTATCTTCACCGGCCACCTCGGGCGCCGCCCCATCGCCGGCTGTCTCGGTCGGCCCAGCCGCCTCGGGCGCCTCAGGTGGCGCCCCCACCTCGCCCGCCCCCCACGCCTTGGGCGCCGCTTCTTCACCGGCCGTCTCGCCGGCGGCTTCGCCGGTTTCTTCGCCGACCTCCTCGCCAGTCGCCGAGTTGCAATCTCGCCCCGTCACTCGGGCTCGAGCCGGCGTTCATCGCCCGAGCCTACGGTACTCCAGCGACGAGTATCTTCTCACCGCCTCCACCAGTGAGCCATCACCGATCCT
Source organism: Triticum dicoccoides (assembly GCF_002162155.2). Taxonomy (NCBI): domain Eukaryota; kingdom Viridiplantae; phylum Streptophyta; class Magnoliopsida; order Poales; family Poaceae; genus Triticum; species Triticum dicoccoides. Next base: position 734,199,428 of record NC_041393.1, on the reverse strand, counting down.
TGCGTCCGCTCGTGGAGCCCTTAGTGATCCTCACTGGCTTGCTGCGATGCAGGAAGAGTTCAACGCTCTTTAGTGGAACCATACCTGGACACTGGTTCCTCGGCCTTCTCGCGCCAATGTCATCAGCGGCAAGTGGGTCTTTCGCCATAAGACCCGCTCGGATGGTACACTTGAGCGCTACAAGGCTCGCTGGGTGGTCCGTGGTTTTCGGCAGCGCGCTAGAGTTGATTTCACCGAGACGTTTGCCCCGGTTGTCAAACCGGGCACGATCCGCACAGTTCTCCAGCTGGCAGTTTCCCGAGGCTGGCCGGTTCATCAGATGGATGTCTCCAACGCCTTTCTTCACGACCATCTTGAGGAGCAGGTTTACTGTGAGCAGCCGACCGGTTTCGTCGACGCATCTCTTCCTGGGCATGTGTGTTTGTTGTCCCGGTGTCTCTACGGGCTCAAGCAAGCACCTCGCGCCTGGTACCAGCGTATGGCCGGGTTCCTTCAGACACTGGGCTTCAGTGTCACTCGCTCGGATGCCTCGTTGTTTGTCTATCACCACGGCGACACGACTGCATATTTGCTCCTCTACGTCGACGACATCATCTTGACGGCCTCCTCTGCAGCCCTTCTTCAGCAGATTACTCTCCGGCTGCATGATGAGTTTGCCATCAAGGACCTGGGCGCTCTACATTATTTCCTTGGCATTGAGGTCGTTTGGCGACCCGACGGCTTCTTTCTTCATCAGCAGAAGTATGCGCACGAGCTACTTGAGCGTGCCGGCATGCTCAACTGTCACCCTGTTGCTACTCCTGTTGACACGAAGGCCAAGGTTTCTGCTCTCGAGGGATCTCCTGCGTCGGATGCTCCATTCTACCGGTCCATTATTGGTGCTCTTCAGTATCTGACTCTCACCCGGCCGGATTTACAGTATGCTATTCAGCAGGTGTGTTTGCATATGCACGCCCGTCGTGACTCCCATTAGACCCTCGTGAAGCGGATTCTTCGTTACATCCGCGACACGATGGCTTTTGGGCTTACTCTCACGGCGTCCACTTCTCTGGAGATGGTGGCCTACTCCGACGCGGACTGGGCCGGCTGCCCCGACACCCATTGGTCCACCTCTGGCTACTGCGTTTACCTCTGTCCTTCACTCGTCTCGTGGCCGTCCAAGCGACAACCTACGTTTTCGCGCTCTAGCGCGGAGGCTAAGTACCGAGCTGTGGCTAACGCCGTCGCCGGGTGCACCTGGCTACGACGGTTACTTCAGGAGTTGCATCATGACGTCTCCCAGGCTACAATTGTCTACTGTGACAACGTTTCTGCGGTGTACCTTTCCGCCAACCCCGTTCATCATCGCCGGACTAAGCATATTGAGCTGGACATTCACTTTGTGCGCGAGCATGTGGCCCTTGGACATATTCGGGTCCTCCATGTTCCGACTGCACAACAGTTCACCGATGTGATGACTAAGGGACTACCGACTTCCACCTTCAAGGAGTTTCATTCCAGTCTCCGGCGCCGCTTCGACTGCGGGGGGGTGTTGAATATATTGTGTACGTGTATATTGTGTCTTGGACCCACCTCCTAGTTCCTCTGTATAGTTGAGGTTGTGGCCCCCTCTGTACTTATATATACGTGCCGGGTGCACCGATCAATGCATTGAGTTGCATAGCCTATTCTTTCCCTTCTACATTTGATAAAGTAGACTCGGCAAACAACTGACACGTGACAATTCCAATAATGATTGTCGCAGCAGCATGAACAACCAGGTTGCAGATATAAATATAGAGGTTCACCAGGTTGCAACCTTTTGCCTATAACGCTTTACTTAGTGTTCTTCTTTCGTAATACCTCCATTAAGGTATATTAGACCCTCTCTCATTTTGAGCTAAAGTTTGATCTAAAAATTTAACTAAAAAATTTAAACTATATGTCACAAAAATTATATTGTCGGAAAGCCTTTTCAAATACCAATCCAATAATATATTTTTTATAGCATATGTTTTATATTTTAGTAGTCTATAGATGGTCAAAATCTGACTCAAAATACGAAGGGACCCAATAGACCGAAATGGAGGTAGTACAACCAAAATTTTATCAGACATAAGAAACTAAGACTTCACGGTTTTTAATTATGAAGTGGTAGCAAGCACCTACTTATTTCAAACCACATATCTCGATACATGCATGTCATAGCTCACATAAGCAAAACACGTGTGGGCGTGAACGTTTCCGTCTACAGTGTGTCGACATGACCTTCGATTGACACCCAGATGATGCTCAGCTTAGTGAGAAAGTGGCACACGGCCACATCACCTGGCCTCACGTTGTGCAGCTCAAAGAACGGGTTCTTCGGGCTCCACAATGAAGTGTCAAGGTGGCACACGGCCATGACCTCCATGGTCGCCGGCGAGGCACCCTCCTCCACGCTCGCCAGCGTCACCATGTACGCAGCCGTAGGGCTGGACGTGTGGCAGTAGTACACCGCGTACGGGAAGGTCAGGTCATGGCAAGTTACGACCTCAGATGATGACCCGGAGAGCTTCCGTGCAGCCGTCACGTTGTACCTCCCCCTAAGCGCCGGTGTTCCCGGGTTATCCATGGGCAGATCCACGGCGGAGAACGCGCGGACGTTGCGCCTCCCAAGGAGGGACCCGGGCAGCTCAGCGAGGGACTCGAGGGAGGTGGCGCAGCCTGCTTTCTGGCCGTGCAGCGTCCGTGGGTGCTCGCAGGTCTCCAGTGTCCACAGTATCTCTCTGGTCATCGTGAGGGACGCCGGCGCGAACATCGTGGTGATGTCGGAGAGGTGTTCGGTGGAGAATGGAATGGAGTCAGCGATGTCGCCGGGAAGAAGCGCTGGCATGGAGGTGGTCGGAGGGATGGTCGGGGTGATCAAGGACCCTGGCCTCAACATGTCGTGGAAGAAAAAGACATCTGCCTCTTTCTTGTTCTTGTAGCTATGAGGGGGAACATGGTGGTGGCTCCCCTCTCCTTTTACTGCAACAGGTACAATGGCAAAAAATCAATTGAGGGGTTGTATCGAATAAAATAATTAACTCTATTTCCTGGTAGAAAATGAACTTCACCTTGGTTCAGAATGTGGGGTTGTTCATCTTTCTCTTCCACTGACCCATATGACATAGTAACTTCCTTCGAATTTTCTTCATGTGTTGTGGAGCCTCCCTTCAGAATCTCCTGGCCATTTACACCATAAGACACCGAGATTTCTTTTAAATCCCTTTCACCTTTCAACCCATACGATCCTGATGCTTCCTTGCCAATTTTTTGGTCCTTTGATCCATATGATACCGATATTTCCTTCAGATTTTGATGGCCGTCTGCGGCATAAGACACTGAGATTTCTTTTAACTCCTTTTCACCTTCTAATAACCCATATGATCCTGAGGGTTCCTTCAGAGTTTCTTGATCTTTTGATCCGTATGTCACAGATATCTCCTTCAGATTTTCATGGTCATCAACACCATAAGACACTGAGATTTCTTTTAAATCCTTTTCACCTTTTAACCCAGATATTCCTGATGCTTCCTTTGAAATCTCTTGGCCTTTTGCTCCATATGACACAGATATTTCCTTGTATGCTGCAAGGTTCTTCTTTAAATTTAGTGGAACTTTCTTTAAACTCGTTGAACCTTCTAACCCATATGACACTGAGATATCTTTTACATTTTCTTCATATGCAGATTCTTCCTTTGGAGTATCATTGCTGTTTATACCATAAGACAGTGATATTTCTTTTAAATTATGTTCACCTTCTAACCCGTATGACCCTGAAACTTCTTTGTGGGCTTCTCCACCTTTTGATCCATAGGAGACAGATATTTCCTTAAGGTTTTCATCTTTCAAAGGTGTATATGCTGCAAGGATCTTCTTCAAATTTAGTGAAACTTTCTTAAAATTGTTGTCACCTTCTGACCCATATGACACTGATATTTCCTTTAGATTTTCTTCATTTTTTGTTCTATGCGCAGCAGTTTTTTCTTCTACATAATTTTTAGCTTGTAACCCATGTGACAATGGTTGTGTCTTCAGATCCTTACCAATATTTGGCTCATGTGCTATCATGGCCTTCTTTATACCTTGTTCACCATGAGACCCATGGGCCTCCTTTAAATCGTCTTCAACTTGTGATATGATATGAACATGGTTGTCCATGTGACCAGCTTCTGACTTGACTCTCTCATAGTTTGGTCCAATTTTTGGCAGCCCTGTAATAAACTTGAGGTTACCCGGACTAATTATAACGTCATCTAAGGGAACACACACTGAATGCACATATGTAGTATGCATATCTACAGACAAAAGTCATAACAACAACAGAAACAACTAAACTCGTGTATATATATAGTATGTAGTATGCATATATATACAGACGTGATCATATATATCAATGTAAATAAATGGAAGGATACATTTAGACAGAATCGTTACCTATCAAATATTCCCTTTTACTGCATCTAGACACGTTAATTCCTCAACGTTTTATTTTTCAAATATTGTTTTGGTTCAGTTTACAGTACACACTGAGCTCCAATCCATTCGCACTTATACCGTTAATTATCAAAAACATTGAAATAAGGTCACTAACACGAAAGTTGGTTTGTATAGTATACAGTTTTCAGTGATATGATGTGCATGCCTGCCATGCCCACTGTTTTTGTTTTTGCAGGGACCATTCATGCCCTTTTTTCTATTACTGTCTGGTACCGGTGATTTGAACTTGTTCCAAGATTAATAAAGTGGCTGTGTGCAGCTTATAATGCAGAGCTGGGGGTACTCCCCCTTTTGAAAAATACATGGCAGTTGCGTGGAAAGAGACTGACCTTTTTGTTGCGCTAATAGGTCACTGATAGCTGGTGGAATCGGAATTCCTGGAAGCGCCGCCTCCCAGTACGCCGTCAGCGTCTCCATGTTTGTCAGCGTCATCTTGGCCGCATCGGCAAAACTCGCATGCTGGCTACCTTGTCCTCCAAGAATCTGTGTGCAACATAACAAATAACAGTAAGATCGTTACGATGTACAAGTTCGCACTTACTACATATGTACGGCAATTTGTTTGTATATGTGATACATATATGGAAATGAGTATCTGATAAGAGTATGGCGTATGTATGCACTCACCAGAATAAATGAGACGAGTGGCAGGAACAAATCCATATTCCTGGGTTGCTAAGTGTGGCAGTGCGAGTAAGAATGGTGACTCAAATCAGATCATCAGGTGGCGTATTTATAGTCCAGATGCGGTTGCTAGTTGCACATATTATTGCTTTGCAAGGAGATCACGTGAGCTATTTGTAGTATTGATGCGGTAGCTAGTTGTACAAATTATTTATCAACAAGTACCTGCACTTGCTAAATCCAAAATTCATGACAGGCACAAGCTGGCCTACAGATATGAATCACATGCCAGCATATCAATGTGACCAGTGACCACCCAACCACTCATATAAGCTCTTACAGTTAAAAACTGCACCACGCGCTTCTGGTGTTTCTTTTTTTATTACATGTTGCACTCAACTGTTCGTAATGTATATTGGATGTTTACATAATAATTGTCTGTTAAATATTTATCCTAATAAAAAACTTGCATTTTCGAACAGAGGGAGTACTATGGTTAAGTGGATTGAGTGCTACAAGCTGGCTTAGTGTGCCCATGGGCCAAAATATGTCGATAGATCCAACAGAAAAAACCGATTAGCCCATGTGTCACCGTTGATTAGTTCGGTGTGGTTTGCTGCATGGCTCAGGGCATGGTAACCCGTGATCTTGTGGTTGTTGCCTTATACACAACATAACTTGGGTGAGTCGCTACTGCAAAGTTGGCTACCAGTGGTGCGGAAAAGGCAAATCGGTGGTGGGCACCGCCCCTTGCTAGTGCTAATCCACTTACCAGTGGAGGGCCACCATGACAAGACGCTACTGGTAAGTAAGGTACTAGTGTCGGACCCATTTAATCACCCGCGACAGACTATTAGTGTTTCAAAGACGAGCTCATTTGGACGACCGCCATCGGTAACCTTTTCAAGCCAAACAGGAAACATTGTCATGGTAGTTTTTTTTAGCTGACACAACAACGTTTTTGCATAACCTAAATGCCAACGAACTGAGGTCGGATTTTTAGGGGCTCCGAGTGAATGCCCTCGGGCACGTTGGATCCCGCCCATGAATCCTAAGGTGTTCGCACCCACATACCCCTCTGGAAAACAGAGTTGATGGCATGGATGGCTTTCTGTTTTTCGAGCATGGTAATTCTCACCTGTTTCCGTTGATGTAGCATTCAAATTCCCTTTAGGCGGCATGGCAAATCATGATCATGGCAATTTTCACCATTTCCTTATTTAAGGATGGCAATCCTCCACGCTGCAATCATAGCAAATCACTAAAAAGATTAGGGCAATCTTTTTATACAACAAGGCAATTTGTACTTTAGAACATAGGAATTCCTTATTTAATAGCACGCAAATTCACCTGTGACAAATAAGGATTTCCGATGTTATTAACAACATGAAAAATTCATCTGTTCCAGATGGATTTGCCACTCTATTATCATTCATCTCGGAGCAGTCTTTTGAGCGAACAAAAATGTTCGTTCGTTCATACCTAGATGCGGAATGATAGTTCGCTCGAGAAATCCTCCACGCTGCACAATATTACATTCATGGATTTAACTTAACAATGAGGTTTATCCTTTAGCCTGATTCACGCCCTCCCCTCGGCGGTCCCCTCCATAGGTATGCAAATCGTGAACTCTAGCAACTACTTCTCTATTATCCACCAAATATAATCGAACTACACAACCTACACAAAACATTAGCCACAAATGCTACTGCGACAACATTTTTGACCCAAAGCGCTCATTCTGCTATCATGCCAGCATTTTTTTGTTTACAATAGTATATATATTGTCTAAACAACTAAACTTAAGTTTAACAATTCAATAGTAACACTGGTATCATATAACATATTCAACACGTAGTACCAACAATGCAAACACATGCATGCTCAATTGCAAGCAGAAGAATGACAATGAACTCTTCACCACCAAGAACTATGCATGCTCAATTGCAAGCAGAAGAATGACAATGAACTCTTCACCACCAAGAATGACAATGAACTCTTCACCACCAAGAACTATGATATCAAGATTAGATTTGGCAAGAAACCTATAGAACCTCCTCCGAGCTTCAAAAGTCTATGCTTTAGCATATTCTCTCCAACAAGGGCAACCAAAAAGGTTCGGTCTACTTTGTTTGTGACGACCTTGAAGAGCAAGGTGGTTTGTTGACATGATCAGGTAGTTGATACGTCTCCAATGTATCTATATTTTTTTATTGTTTCATATTATATTACCAATCATACATACTTTTTATACAATTTTATATCATTTTTGGGGACTAACCTACTGACTCAGTGCCTAGTGCCAGTTGCTGTTTTCTACTTGATTTTAGTTTTTCAGAAAATCTATACCAAACGGAGTCCAAACACTATGGAACTTTTTGACAATTTTTCTATACATAAGAGACCCTAAAAGCTTCAGGAGGAGACCAGATGCGAAGCAGTGAGACGACAAGGCAACAAGGCACACCCCTGGGGGGTAAGGCGCGTCATGTTACCTTGTGGGCCCCACGTGGCTTCATCTGACCTAATTTGACTTCTATAAATTTTCAAATATTGGGAAAACCCTAGAGATCCACCCGAAAAAATGTTTCCGCTGCAAGCTTTTATTCTTCCATGGTCCCATCTGGAGGCCTTTTCCGGTACTCTGGCGAAGTAGGAATCAATCACTAAGTGCTTCTACATCAACCTTGTTGTTCCTCCGATGATGTGTGAGTAGTTTACCACAGACCTACAGGTCCATACCTAGTAGCTAGATGGCTTCTTCTTCTCTCCGATCTTCAATATAATGTACTCTTAGGTGATCTATTTGATGTAATATTCTTTTGCGGTGTGTGCTTGCTTGTATCCGTGTTGGTATTTTCCCGAAGAGGAGATGATGATGCAGCACATCAATGGTAAATATTTCTTTCAGTTATGAAACTAAGGCTAGCAATTCAGTAGGAGGACCAATCAACACTATGTAAACAACACCTGCACACAAATAACAAATACTTGCAACCCAACGCGTAAGAGGGGTTGTCAATCCCCTGAAAGTAGTAAAATATGATAAATCAATAGACTGATAGATGCAAATAAAATAAAGGCAAATAAAACTCAGCGAGATATTTTTTGGTTTTTGATATTATAGATTTGAAACAAAAGAGGCAAATAAATTGGAAACAGAAATATCAATATAGATCTGAAAATATATGATAGGAATTAGACCCGGGGGGCATAGATTTCGATAGTGGCTTCTCTCAAGAAAATAGCATACGGTGGGTAAGCAAATTATTGTTGGGCAATTGATAGAAGAGCAAATAATTATGACAATATCCAAGAAAATGATTATGTATATAGGCATCACGTCCATGATTAGTAGACCGAAATGATTCTGAACCTACTACTATTACTCCGCACATCGACCGCTATCCAGCATGCATCTAGTGTATTAAGTTCATAGAGATACGGAGTAATGCAATAAGAACGATGACATGATGTAGACAAGATCTATTCATGTAGGAATAGACCCCATCATTTTATCCTTAATAGCAATGGTACATGCGTGCCTCGCTACGCCTTCTGTCACTGGGTGAGGACATCGCAAGATCGAACCCATCACAAAGCACCTCTTCCCATTGCAAGATAAATCAATCAAGTTGCCAAACAAAACCGAAATATCGAAGAAGAAATACGAGGCTACAATAATCATGTATGGATATGAATAGATGTGATCATAAACTCACAATTCATCCGATCCCAACAAACACGCCGCAAAAAATTATTACATCAAATAGATCTCCAAGAACATCGAGGAGAACATTGTATTGAGAATCAAAAGGAGAGAAAAAATCATCTAGATACTACCTACGGACCCGTACGTCTGTGGTGAACTACTCACGCATCATCGGTGGAGCACCAATGAGGATGATGAACCACTCCGTGATCGTGTTCCCCTCCCGCAAGGTGCCGAAATAGGGCTCTAGATTGGATCTCGTGGTTATAGAATTTGCGGCGGCTGGAATTGTGTTTCGTCGACTACCTAGGGTTTATGAAATATTTGGGTATTTATAGAGATGAGAGGCGGTGGAAAGGACATCCATGGGCCTCACAACCCATCAGGGTGCGCTAGGGGCCTCTAAAGCGCCCTGGTGTCTTGTGGGCCCCACGGGCCTTCCCTCGTGCACTTTCTTGTCTCCCAAGTTGTCTTCTGGGCAGGAAAAAATCTTCAAAAAGTTTCGTGGCATTAGGGCTTCATTTGGTACTGATATTCTGCGAAGTAAAAAATAAGCAAAAAAACAGCAACTGGCATTGGGCACTATGTCAATAGTTTAGTCCCAAAAAAATGATATAAAGTTGTTATAAAATAAATGTAAAACATCCAAGAATGATAATATAAAAGGATGGAACAATCAGAAATTATAAATACGTTGGGGACGTATCAGTGTGTTTGTGTTACACATTTAGGAAGATAATTAAAAATGGCACATGGGTCAATGCCCCAAAGACACAATGGCAAAAGAATAAGGTAAAAAGTATTCCTACTAGTACTAGTAAGTACTAGTACAACAATGAAAGAGAAGGTGAGAGGGTTAAAAAATGGAATACCTGGGTAGATGGTGAAGGCCCGGTCGTGGTAAATTGTGTGACCATGTTCACATCAGTGGTACCATGGGTAACAACTACTAAGATAGTTGATCCCAATATGCCAAAGTCAGCTACAAGGTTCTAGGTTAGACCGAATCGCGGATGCAAATGCACATCCAGGATTGGCGATCTTATTTTGATCAGGGGATGACTGGTCCCTGCAAAATAATGGAGTACCGTTAGGGATGCAAATGATGGTTTGGGCATTCCGTTTGTAATCTCCCGTACCGTAAGATGGCAACCAGATGAAACAAGTCCCCTGGCTTTTCACTGTGAATATGCGGCCTAGATGGCGCATGGCGTCTTCGAACATGTAGGGGTACAATTCTACCGCCGCCAATATGCTCCAGCCTCTGTCGTTACTGCCTCTTGCATTTATGGCAATCCTTATGTCGAACACCACGATGTGATAGTAATCGTCATAGCCGCGTGGCTTTGTCGGCGGGTCCGCAATTGCTATCTTCTTCAATCTCATGTAGGCATCATCATACGTATTCAAGCCTAGCCAGTCCGGAAGGCCGATCCCAGTGGTGGAGAAGGGGTCTACCGGAACGACCGCACTGCTGATGATGTTGTGCAAAATGATGGTGGTATCCGGCCGGAGGAATGCAAGCCAATCTTCGTTGGCACCGACCCAAACCTATATATAAGACGATGGGCAGTGGAGAAATTACGGGATGGAAATGAAATAACTAAGTACTATATGATCAAACTCCATTACTGACCTGCTCATCGGACAAAATCCGACTACCTCTCAACGTCAGCAACTCTAGCAGAGTCAATGTGCAACCATGGCCAGGGAGCGGTGGGCTGTTTGAAGGATTGTCCCATAGAAGAACCTTCTCCTCGAGGATGCGTGGAAGACCAACAAGCATGGCCTTTTCCCAAGCCTGTTTAAGCACCATCTTGAAAAAGTTGGTGTAGGAAGCACCGAGTCTTGCGGCGGTGAGGAAGTCGGAGCGGTGTGCGATTTCTCTCAGAGGATCGTCGTCCAAGGTCTCCCAGCCCCGACAAGGAGGAGAACCGCCTGGCGAATCCATGGGAGCAGCGACAAACTACCTTCTCTTCGGGGGGAGGGGAACTGGCGAGGAGGAGATAAGAGCGTAGTAACCGCAGGGCCTCGTCCCTTCCAACTGTAGATCGTTCCTTGACTATGGGAACGATCTACAGTTGGAAGGGGTGAGGCTATTATTTACTAGTACTAGTACTAGCATTATGGGACGTTATGGGATTGCATTATACTGTAAATAATAGCTCTAGTAAGAAATTTTTGGCACTAGGTAGTAGTTTTTGGCGTGGATTGAAAATTTTTGGGTATGTTTTTGCTATTTTTTGTACACGCCAACTAGTGTCAAAAAACATCTTACATTATGTGATGGAGGAGTACGTACTTGTACTGTAGCAGTACTAGTACTACTTTCTCAACTAGTAGTGCGATGTACTGTACTTCTAGTCTAGTCTAGTCTAATCTAGTATAGTGCACCAGTTTTGAACTCTTGAATCTCAGGGCCAAGGAGCTACAATTGGAAGTGGAGGGTACTACTTTTCTCTAGAACCATTGCTGTACTATCAATGCAGGGAAAGTACACCTGCATACTGGCCTAGTGGGTACTATCGGTGCTCTATTCAGCCGCTCCTCTCACGCACACACTAGCAGCCTGTTTATCAGCGGCGTTACTGCGGGGGGCAGAACATTTGAGTTATTTGATACAGCGAGACTAGGCTTTTCGCTTCCATTTGTGGAGGTGTAATGGATCTCGTCGAACTTTGTTAGTAGTTCCTTCTTTATGAATGAGATGAAGCAAAGCTTTTGCCTCCGTTTCAAAAAAAACACGTCAAAAAGAGGAATTTCTTTATAGTAGAGCTAATAATGGAGTGAAGTCGATGTGTGCAACGCCACAAGCTACAGAGTAGCAGTAGAGCACTTTATGTACAGAGCCATATTGCACCGTTCCCAATGCCCCGCCAGGTTTTCTGGCTCCTCGGGCTTAATTGGGAGGCGCTAGTTTAAATATGCTACTAGCTGATGAGGAAGCTGCAAGCGAGGTGCGGCTAGGACGAGCACGCGAGCCACGAGATGCTGGGAAGGAAAACCTGTTCACGTGGCTAGGCTATCAAATGCACCCAGATTGTGGTGCTGCACGCCCGTTTGACTTCAAAACTCAAACTACCCGTTTAAAATATTGGCTCACAGTGAAGTTACTATTTAAAAAAAGGCTGTCGTGCATTCGGCCGGGATCGAACTCACAAAACGAGGTATACACTCCTGTGACCATTAGTAGTACTCGTTGGAGTACAATGCAACCTAGAATCGCCTTTTGTCACTAGTAGTACATTGTTCCTTACAAGAAACCCCTAATAATGCAAGAAACCACTAATAATGCCAAGAAACTACTACCACTTGCATACATGGCAGACTTAATATAAGACTACCTTATCAACCATTGTACATGCTCTTACCAACCAGCCCTACCAAGAAAGGACTACTCTACAAAGTGCCATTATAGGCATCTTTCAACCCATGGCCCTATTTGGATACATTTGTTGTCAATCTAACCTTGCCGTGCAAACACCACTTTGGTTAGAGTTAGTTCAGGGTTAGAATCTAACTCTAACCTCTGACTTAGAGTATCCAAATAGGGCCCATGTCGCCCATTAAGTCAACACCTTCTATTCGACCGGGCGTTATGACTTGTGGAACCTACATGTCAGTCTGCACAAAAATCCCCGAGTGACCTCCTACCTCTGGCCCGTCCACCTAGTCATCCTCGGCCATGGGACGCAGCTAACACCGACGGCAGAAGGCGAGGTCAAAACCGCCGGCAGTGCGGAGCCCATCTCGCGGCAGCCCGGATGCCAGCTCCGTCCGGCGCTCGCGGCCACTAGCTAGCCAAGATAGCTCTGTCCAGCTGCTTGTCTGCAAGGTTTGCTAGCTAGCACTAGTAGAAAAAGGGTCAAATATGAGTAACATTAGTACCGGTTTGCATATGAGCCAACACTAATGCGTCCATTAGTGCCGGTTCAAATGACTAGGCGGGAGGAGACCTTTAATACCGGTTCATTGCGAATCTTTAGCACCGGTTTGTGCCACGAACCGGTACTAAAGATGCTGGCCGGGCACCAGCATTTTTAGTACCGGTTCGTGGCACGAACCGGTACTAAAGAGGTTGTGGCAGGGGCTATTTTGAGTCCCACCTCGCTCCCCTAGCAAGAATTTGACCACCTTAAATATGTTACTTCTCAAACTATCACAAGCATTTGGTCTTCATTGAACTCTATGTGTAGGATCTGAGGGTGCAATAGGAGTCTTCGCCGGTTCTTAAATCGGTGGTAGATTCCTATTGATAATTTAGATTCTATACAAAAAGATCATTGATGATCAATGTATTTTTTTATGTACTTCTCTGTAGCAGTAGCGCGTTTTGGCTGAAAGGCGGTACTGATCAATGTATTTTTTCTTTGTTACTTCTCAAACTATATAAAAAGGAAGAAGAGGAAGAAGAAGAAGAAGAAGAAGAAGAAGAAGAAGAAGAAGAAGAAGAAGAAGAAGAA
>NC_041393.1:734184747-734185669 GCF_002162155.2 Triticum dicoccoides | reverse complement strand
GAAGAAGAATAAGAAGAAGAAGAATAAGAAGAAGAAGAAGAAGAAGAGGAAGAAGAAGAAGAGGAATAAGGAGAAGAAGGAGAAGAAGAAGAAGAAGAAGAAGAAGAAGAAGAAGAAGAAGAAGAAGAAGACGAAGAGGAAGAGAAATGACCGTGAAACAGTAAATCACAGCAAAACAAACTCTGAAAAAGTAGAAAAGAAAAAACTATATAAAAAAACTACTCAAAAATAAATAGAAGAAAATAAATAATGCAGGAAAGAAAAAAATTATATAAAGCAAAAATATTCACAAAGAAACTAAATACAGCAAAAAAACTACTCAGAAATGAATAGAAGAAAAAAATAAAGCAGAAAAGAAAAAACTATATACAAAAATTACTCAAAAATAAATAGAAGAAAAAAATAATGCAAAAAAGAAAAAAATATATAAAGCAAAAATATTCACAAAGAAACTAAATACAACAAAAAAAACTACCGAGAAATAAACAGAAGAAAAAAATAAAGCAGAAAAGAAAAAACTATATAAAAAAATTACTCAAAAATAAATAGAAAAAAATAAATAATACAGGAAAAAAATTATATAAAAAAATGTTGGGGCGCTGCCTGGTGGGCCTTCCAGACCTAGGGTGTGCAAATACAGGCCCAGAAGTGCCAGCAGGCTCACAGGGCAGCGCGCCCTAGTTAGGCCCAGAAGCCTGCTATATAGAGGAGTTCAAAAGGGCAGCCGCGGCTGGGTTTATAAACCAGTGCGGCTGCCCTTCGCTTGGCGAGGTGGGACTAAAAATAGCGCACCACGGCGTCGCAGCGCACGGCCTTTAGTACCGGTTGGTGGCTCCAACCGGTACTAATGTGTTTCCCTTTAGTATCGGTTGGAGCAACCAACCGGTACTACAGGCCCTAATTTCCCGCCGCTTCGCCTGGC
>NC_041393.1:734178998-734183687 GCF_002162155.2 Triticum dicoccoides | reverse complement strand
TAACTAGTTTATTTTTAGTAAATGTTTAGTTGAAATAGTTGAATTAATAGAACTAGTTTATTTTTAGTAAATGCTTAGTTGAACTAATTTAATTAATATAACTAGTTTATTTTTAGTAAATGTTTAGTTGAACTAGTTGAATTAATAGAACTAGTTTATTTTTAGTAAATGCTTAGTTGAACTAATTGAATTAATATAACTAGTTTATTTTTAGTAAATATTTAGTTGAACTAGTTGAATTAATAGAACTAGTTTATTTTTAGTAAATGCTTAGTTGAACTAATTGAATTAATATAACTAGTTTATTTTAGTAAATGTTTAGTTGAACTAGTTGAATTATAATAGAACTAGTTTATTTTTATTAAGTGTTTAATGTTTCGCCTAATATGAACATAGGAAATGTCGTCTGACGACGGAAAAAATTTCATTATGTGCGAATACTGTGAAGACCAGAGCGGCCAGTGCGACAGAAATTTCCTTGTTGATGATAGGCGATTCAGCATCAAGCGGGATGAGACCTTCGAATTCGATACAGTAAGTCACAACGATAAGTCTGTTTTCATAATTAAGCATGACTTATATATATGCTTCATTTTCCTGACTTATAATTTTTAATTTTCACTATTCTACTAGCGCATCCCCTGCCATACAAAAAATGTTGTCTTGGATAAGATAGGTTTTAAGGATATGGAAACTATGGAGGTAAAGAGAGTTTACCTGAAAACTGAGCATGGTTATACTTTCAACGTCAAAGTATACAATGCACACAGTACACCTATTTTGAATGCAAAACTTGGCAAGCACTATGCAAGGCTTATGCATTTGAGCCTGGTATGGTTATTACCTTTGATATTCGTCCGGAAGATGATATTGAAGGTAATAGAGACATATGGGTCGATGTGCCGACGCCTCCAGTTCTACCATTATGTGAGTTCTTCTCAACTATATTTTTGTCTTTGATATTGCTTATTCAAAAATAATTGACAACTAATTTCTATTGACAGCTTATTTCCATTCAAGCAAACATGTCCGGCACTTGGTGGACATGACCTACTACTGTCCCGGAGCTAAACTAAACTGCAAGGAGATAAGTCATTATGTTTCATGGCTTGAGGATCTTCATACTGTCAAGATAAATTTTCTTCCTGCACTTAGAAATGTTAGTACTCAAAACGTGCGACCAATAGTGATGGTATTGAACTACGGTCACATCTATTTAGGAATGATGGTAAGATTTTTACTGTTTGTCCTCAGTGCATCTTTTGCATACATAATTTTTTTGCTAAACTTTCATTGCTAAGTATATTAATTAAGCACTATACGATGTTCTTCAACAGGGACTCCCGATGACAGTTGTGCCTCAGGGGATCGAGACTAAAGGTCGCATGTCAATTGTTAGCTTACGGCCAAGATATCCAGCATTGCACATGAATGCATTCAGGATTTCTAGAAGCGATGAATGCTTAATAGTGAAAGATTGGAGGAAATTGTTAACGATCACAGAGAAGTATTAGGGGGCAGCAATGAGAAGCGCAACCCACGATTAGGAGACATGTTCATCTGCATGCTCAAGTATGATGAATCAGGAGAGCTATACATGTTCTATGCTATTTTACCAGAGAGAGAGAGTAGCTAGCAGGAGTGATTTAGCTAGTTCATGCTGCTCTTAGTACTTGTCCTTTCATGTCCGTGTTCTTCGTTCTGAACTTAATCTCAAATAGTGATTTGCTTTTTTGGTGTTATATATATATGAACGCTTATAATATCATGACAATAATGTTGAACTCGATGATATTTTTGCTTCTGGTACAAGTGAATGTTTCTTCTTTAAGCTACTGTTGGTATGGTGATTAGATAGCGGTAATGACTATGATGATTAAATAGTGATAATGATGACTACGATGATTTTTAGCTACCTAGCTAGAGTATACATATACTCATGTTGATGATATGATGCAAGAGTTTTTATATTAATATGATGATGATGATGATGAGTTATTATATCATTTAATGAAAGAAACTACATATTAGTTTCAGCTGGATGGATCCTATACCTAAGTGATCAAGTATATATATGCCATATCCATATATATTATACTTGATCACCTAATTAGGTGATCAAGTATAATATCGATATGGCATATACTTGATCACTTATAGCTAGCTAGATCCTTCAGTCGAAACTAATCCGCGGTACTTTCACCTAATGATTTGACAACTCATTATAATGTAAAACAATCACTAAATTAAATTGAAAACACAAAACTAAAGGAAAAACTAAAAAAAACACCCAAACATTTAGTACCGGTTGGTGTTACCAACCGGTACTAAAGCCCTACGCGCTCCCGGGCCTGGCTCGTGCCACGTGTTTGCACTTTAGCGCCGGTTCGTGACGAACCGGTACTAAAGGGGGGGGGGACATTTAGTCCCCACTCTTTAGTGCCGGTTGGCGAACCGGCACTAAAGGCCGTCACGAACCAGCACTAAAGGCCGGTTCTGCACTAGTGTAGA
The DNA here is from genome assembly GCF_002162155.2 of Triticum dicoccoides. Taxonomy (NCBI): domain Eukaryota; kingdom Viridiplantae; phylum Streptophyta; class Magnoliopsida; order Poales; family Poaceae; genus Triticum; species Triticum dicoccoides. Next base: position 734,181,176 of record NC_041393.1, on the reverse strand, counting down.
TTGGCACGGCGGCGCGGCAGCTTGCTCGCGCGCGCCGCGCTAAGGCCAGCCATCTGGCTCAAGCGAAGGCCAGCGCGGCGGCTTGTTCGCTCGTGAGTCACGCTCAGGCCAGCCTACCAACCCGTGCCAAGGCCAGCGCGACATCCGGCTGTCCGCCGGAGCGGCGGCCAACTCGCTCATCACCGGCGCCACCGACGAACATGCATCAGTAATGTTCAGGAAAAATAATGATTTGAGGAGGAATAACAGGATAGAAGGTCAGATGTGGGTCTCTCGTGTCAATGGTCAAACAAAATGTGTTGGTTTAAGCTGCCTCGTCAGCACAGACATGTGGGCCAACCCTATCATAAATGGGTTTAGACGAACCTAATCGGTACTCCCTCTGTCCCATAATATAAGATGTTTTTGCAAGCTAAACTAGCTTGCAAAAATGTCTTCCATTGTGGGACGGAGGGAGTACTAGGTAGTAGTTTTTGGCATGGATTAAGAAATGTTGGGTATGTTTTTGCTATTTTTTGTACAACAAATTCTTTCTAGGGCTGGTTGAAAGTGGTAGTTTTTTGTTAAATACTCTACATATTGTAAGTAGGAGTGGAAGTTAAGCTTTGGAAGCCAATAAGCAAGGCTAGTTACATAGTGCATATGTGTACATGATTGAAAGTAAATATCAACCATGAGTGACTAATATCTTGATGGAAAACTCGAAACTATGGAATACTATGAAAAAAATTGCATGGTTGGAAATACTAGCAATGTTCATGTGCGTTGCAACGAATCATAATTAGAATAATACTTATTCACAAACTTGATACAAAACACTCTAATTTTGATATACATATATCACTAGAGATATATATGTTTCAATTAGAATATATTCCTTGGGCTGTTTTGGTGAGTTCAGGGAGGGATGTGGTTGGTTTTAAGATACTAATTATGGGGTTTTCTGCAAATTGGTAAACAAGTGGGATGTTGGTGAGAAAAGGCAACAACTTACCTCACAGTCGTTAGATGTAGATCTAATGGTCAGAAATGACGGATGGCAGACACACCATCATCACCAACTTTGTCTTCTATAGGAGTACTAGCAAGATCCGTGCATTACACGGAACATCAAGATGCATTTTTTATAAAACAATTGTTGTGATTGGTCCATGCGGGAGTAATCCCATGTGTAAAAACTAATGATATCTCGAGAAATAGGAGATAAGGTGAAGAGGAGTGGGGCGTGGTGGTGATTGGTGGTCGGACTGAGCGGAGGCATGGGGATTGACGACGCCGGCAGCGGCCACCAGGCCAGTTTGTTCCAGAGGCTTCCTTTCTTAATTGCTCAACAATGAGGTTGTGATTGATAAGGATGAATGAGGGAAGGCCTTGTCTGCAAATGTGGAGAGGGGTGCGGGTACCTTTTAGTTTAATTTCCATCCGTCAGATATAGATCGGACGGTCTATATTGCTAGATGGCACGCGTACCATCATCACCAACTCGGTGTTTTATAAGAGAAAAAAATATAAGTATGGAGATACAAACGTATTATCGATACTTGTTTCCGTGAACTACCATATACATTCTATTCAACGCCTCAGCATGTGGGGCCTTAGCACAATGACTTCTCGACTGAGTAAAACAAAGGTTTTCCTGTCGCCGATAAGGAGTGGGTGATGGCGGCGCGCTTTTTGGCTTGCTCTAGTCTAGTAGTCATACTAGGTGGTCTAAGCACATGTATATTTATTATTTTTCACATCTCGTGTTCGCCGTACTGCCACGACGGTTGATGAATAGATGGTAAGTTATTCATGGGGAAACCCTTGTTGAGCGTGTTTGCGAGAGAGACAGAGAGACAGTGTGCGTGTGTGATATGTCTAGAGACTGAGGCAATGATAACAGATTCTTTGTTTCTATGTGGAGGATAGAGACATGTACATGGGGCTTTGTGTGTGTAACGTGGAGACACATATACATAATTAGAGAGTGAGTGTGTGAGGTACACATGCGGACATGGGGAGAGATGAGGATCCAGATAAATGGGTGTTTGTGCGTGTCGTGTGTGTTTGTGCGCACATTTGTGTGTGAGAGGGAGTGTGTGTATGTGGAGTAGAGAGACCACTAATGGTGTAAACCTAGTATAAGGGAAGGGGGAATGGTGTGACATGTGTAGTAGCGGGATAACATGTGTGCGG
>NC_041393.1:734177949-734178552 GCF_002162155.2 Triticum dicoccoides | reverse complement strand
GCAACGGAGAGAGAGAGAGAGAGATGTGGCGATAGAGGGGTCGTTTGTGTCCATAAATGGCATATAGATAGGGAGACAATGCTGATGTTGTTCGAAATTGGCCTATGTACGGAGACACAAGGGAAGCAAGTCATCGTGTGTGTGATAGGGACTTCATGAGAGATCTAGTATAGATGGTGTAGAGAACAATGTGCGAGATCGAGAACAATGATACATTAGGGAGCTATGGAAAGAGTCCCGACATATATGTATACATGGAAGGAGCTGGGGCGGGTCCGCATGTGGGAGAGATAGAAAGAGGAGAGTGGTGCACAAGGAGACAAAGTGTTCTTGTTTGCAGTGGGGGTGGTGTGTGAGGTGAGTGTACGAGAACCACATAACTAGGGAGATAGACGTTTGGGTGTGATGTTTTGTGTGTATGGGAAAGATATACTCTACATAGTGCGTGTGCTTGGGAAAGAGAGATGCCGTGAGACCTAGAGAGTGGGAGAAGAGATGTGTGCATGCCCGAGACACAAAGTGATAGAGAACTATATTGCGGTCCGGACTTTAGAAGAGAGAGGGGTGTTAATGTGCTGGTATGTTGGTGTTTGGGGGAGAGAA
>NC_041393.1:734126674-734177869 GCF_002162155.2 Triticum dicoccoides | reverse complement strand
GTTGGCTTCAGATAAAGAGTGAGGTGTCTATATTTGAGGGACTTTAGCATATTGAGATATACATGGTCAATAGTGTGTGCACTCATGGTTGATCAATTTGTTTCACAGTTTGGACTACGAGATAACGATACTTTTGAACATGCGTGATATACCTTGATGTACTAGAATTACAAACCTAAGATTGGAATTTTGGAATTCGACTCTATCATTATCTTTTGTAATTCATTTAACCGGTGGTACATTTTTTAAGCCGGGATTTCGTGATTTCAAATTCATATATCAAACCTAGAGATATACACATACGGGCATGTTCAAACTTTATAATCATCCACTTTATTCATACACATACACATTTTTGCTTTTGTCATCATATTTAGGATAAACACATTTGGAATTTCATTTGAATTGGACCGTATGATGGTATTTGCTTGTAGTAGCTCAATGATCCATATTTGAATTGAATGGATCTTCTAAGATTCGAGTTAGAGACATTCATTTTCAAAACTTGCAGTTTTTTTTGCATGCAAAACAAACAAATTCTCGGCCATGATATCATAGTCGGCCGTACAAGAGCAGAATATAATTTTAGGTGCCAAAAGCTTTCAAACTTCCCGCTCACATCGAGAAATCTCGCGCCCGAAAGTTTAGCCCTGCGATATTCCTGTTTTACCCCTGCCACATGAATGAAAAAAGGGCTGCTTTGGTAACTCCATTGTTTTCCCCTCTTTGCCCCCAACATACTTCCCCAGAGCCCCTCTCCTTCCCCTCCCCGACCCCCCCGCCCCAACCACGGCAAGCCGCCGAATCTAGTCCTCCACCGCAGCGGTGGACCTCACACCCCGCCGGATCTACCTTCCGCACCTTGGAACCCCCAACTGCCAACTCACCACTTCACCGGAGCCGCTTTAGCGACTGGCTTGTCCACCGCTCGAGATCTCGTTGACTGCCATCATGGTCCACCTCACCGGATCTTCTTAACACCAGTGCCCTCGTCCACCATAGTGTAGGCCCTTCACTTACTCCCTCGTCCACCCCTTCGCTGGCCCTTCATACAAGCCCTCGTCTGCCGCAACAGATCCGCCTCACCGAAAGCACTGCACAACGCGCCCGCCAAAGCCTTCATCCACTACATCGGACCTGCTCCACGGACGCCATATTCAACTCCACCGGCCCTGCGTTACCGACACCGCAGCCTCATCAGGTTATTTTGATTTGTACTCCTTCGGTTTTTCTCTTTATCGTGCAACTCTTCAGCGTCGGCGACAGCTGTCCCATACTCAACCACAACATGAGCACCATCGACGATCCTTAGCGATCAAGTATGACAACGATACCCATACGCCGTCGAGAATCAGGTACTATTATCCAATGGCCGGCGCCTACGTTCACTTTCTTAGCATAAGCACGACACCTTTGAATTTCTTCAGGGCATCATTCAGTTTTTCATGAGACACGTTATTCTGCTTGCACCTGTAGGGCCATAGTTCTGGTAGTGAACATGTTACATGTGCTAAATTACATACCAGTGCACATATAGTTAATATGCTTTAGTTTTTTCATAAGTATTACTGTACATCCTTGATATCACTGCCTACTATTTTACTTCTTGAATGCTATATTTATGATAATGGTGTTGTTCTGATGCCACCTGTTGGTTCCATCAGACTGCTTAATGTTCTCTATGCATAATGACACATCAGCAAACTAGCATGTGATTCCGCTACTTTTCTTCATTTTACCCTACATTTTCTGATACTAGCTATTACATCACTGCTCCGAGCCTCTGTTCATTACTTGTTTGTGTGTTCTTGATCTTCCCAAGTTGCATGACCAATTTGATGCTTCTATTAATTATGGAGCTGCCAACCCATCAAGCAAAATATTTGTTCTTTTGGGGATGACATCTCGAACAAGCATAAAAACAGAGGGAAGCATCTATATTGTTGTGTATGCACACACCCTTCTTTCATTAGTTTAGATGTACCATTGATGATCAATTCCGACTAGTGCATGTGATTAAAATTAATTTTACCTAAATAGAGGGTGCAGAATAAACTACAACAACTAGATTTGCAACCACGGGATGCTGACGATATCTTCAAAGAACGTTGCAACAGCAGCGAGGCTTCACAGGAACATATGGTAAGCCAGTGTCTTTTAGTACAGGTGAAATGTAATGTGAGTGTGCTGCTTTCTTGGCTTGTGCCCTCAACCTGTAATCCTACAGAACTAGAGATAGTTTAGTTTTCTGCTTTGCTGTATTGCTTGATTCGAATGCTTGTTTGTTGCTACGCTATACCTGAGTTGGCCAATATGTCAGCAGTGCCTGTTGTACTATCGTAAAGAAATGCATGCCTAGTTCATTTGAGTCCTTAACTTTTCCTCTAAACTTCATCACAAGACTGTCTTCGTAGTTTATATGAGCCCACACTGTTAAGTGCTTTCTCAGATTATTTCAACTGCTTAGATGCCTTGGCAACTTAAATATAGCGGTGGTACACTCCCTTTCAACTAGGGATGTCAACTGGGTCCCGTTTAATCCCGATTAAAGTCCACTAGTGGTATGATAGTTCAAAAGAGTTTCTGTTTTTTGAGGAAAATGAACTAGGGAGCTAGCAAAAACTAACTAGATGGGACTGGCGGATGTCATTTATTTGCCACTTACATCCCTAGTTTCATCTTAACATTTTAATTTCTTTTCGTCTGATGCTGCTTCAAACCATTTAATTATAGCTTGAGATGCTCCGCAATAATTCGTATGCATTTACCATGTAAGCTTACTGCTTGGATCATGCGAAAACTATATCTTACTTATGTCCAGCAGAAACCTTTCAGGATGCCGTTCACACTAGGACACAATGTACAACCCCAGAATCTATTTGTGGAAGCAGTGCGCCATCCATGTTACCAGATGGTAGCAGTTTAGAGGCAACACCACCGGAGATCAGTCTGAGCACAGATATTATAGTTCTTGAGGCTCTTTTAGAGGCGGAAAGAGATGGTGTGGCTGCCATGAATGAGGTAATCTTTATCTTGAGGCTAGAAATTATGGAATTAGCGGCATGCATTATGCAAGCAACCCAAGAATTGGAGGAAGTAAGAATGTTGCATTTGAAGACAGAGGAGGTCCTGCTATTTCTGCTATCTGAAGCCCAGGGTAATCCCGGTTCTTCTTTAGAAACCAGTTGAAATTGTCATTAGATTATTGTACTTGCATGTCGTGGCATGTCTCTGAATGGATTATGTTGTAAGACCCCCTATGTTGTCCATGTGTTGTAATGATCCAAAGTTTTTAGGCGAGGTAATCCTCAGTACTTGTATGAATGACATAAGGTGAACTATTTTCATGTGAGCATATTGTATTGGATGAAATAACTGTTTGACTCAAAGTGTATCCAACCTACTGAATTCGAAGATCACGACATTTCTAAATCTTAATCATATATAAAGGTGGAATAAATCTTTTTTGTAGTTTTGAAAAAATAAACAAAACATAGAATTATTTGTGGGTATTTGTAATCGAATACAATTTGGATTTTGATTTACTTTGCCAGGGCCCAGGGCAAACGTGAATGCTAATTCTGCCAAGTTTTGAACGAATCAGCTAAACACCCACTATAATTTGTGGCCTGCCCGAAGCAAGTGTTTGCGAGATGGAAATTACTGTCTACCCCTGACACTTGACATCCTTATCGCCCGGATTTAGACTGCTGTCGACAGGGGTAGACTAGTAACTTCAATCAGACATGACACGACGGCCTCTGAGCCCATTCAGACACGGTTGGCGCCAAATGTGGGCAGCAAAACACATTTGATTCAATCTCATCCGAAAGACATGTGTCTCTCCCTCCATTTCCCCATTCATACACGGTGGGTGGCAAAACCAACTCTCCTCATCCAAAATCGATGTGGGCTAATATTTTAAATAGGGACAGATGTGTAACTTCCGTCAGACGTGAAAGAACCGCCCTACCTGTCAGCCTCGTTCATACACCGTGGGCTCCAACCGTGGGCGGCAAAACACCGTCTCCTCACCAGAAATAGTTACCAACAAATATTTGCGAGATGCGAGATTACCGTCCTATCGCCAACCGACGTGATGTCCGAAAATTTAAACGGGGGATAAGTTTGTAACTTTCCCACATTTCAGAGAAACGGGTCCCAAAGTTTGAGATCCGCCCCTCCCCTCCATTTCCCCATTCATACACCGTCGGCGCCATGACAACCTCCCCACGGCGGCCAGCCTCCTCCGTCCGCCACCCCATCCTCCACCTTGCCGGAGCCGCTACCCCTACCCCGTCGTCCACTGCAAGAGATGGACGTCTCTCATCCGCAAAGCTGGACTAGGATCCTTTCATCGCGTCCTCTCGCTTCATCGGCGCCGTCGTCCACCTTGTCGTTGCCGCTCCTATGAATACCTCGTGCACGGCAATAGGATTTATCACCCGACCCGGCCGTCTGCCTTCTAAAGTCTTCTTCCGCGCCGCCGACAGCCATCGCACCCGCAGTGTGACGCCCCCATTTCAATCGTACACTAATCATACATGCAAATGTGTACGATCAAGATCAGGGACTCACGTGAAGATATCACAACACAACTCTAGACACAAATTAAAATAACGCAAGCTTTATATTACAAGCCAGGGGCCTCGAGGGATCAAAAACATAAGCTCGAATACAAATGAGTCAGCGGAAGCAACAATATCTGAGTACAGACATGAGTTAAACAAGTTTTTCTTAAGAAGGCTAGGACAAAAGCAACATCGATCGAAAAGGCAAGGCCTCCTGCCTGGGAGCCTCCTAACTACTCCTGGTTGTCGGCTTCCGTCACGTGGTCGTAGGCACCCTCGGGATAGTAGTAGCCGTCGCTGGTGGCATCTGGCTCCTGGACTCCACCATCTGGTTACCACAACCAGAAAGAAGAAAGAAGGGGGGAAAGGGGGTAGCAAAGCAACCGTGAGTACTCATCCAAAGTACTCGCAAGCAAGGATCTACACTACTTATACATCGGTATCAATGAAAGGGGGCAGTATCTGTGCACTAACTGCAGAAAGCCAGAATAAAAGGGGGAGAAGCTAGTCCTATCGAAGACTAGCATCTTCAACAGTTTCAAGCATCTTGCAGCATCAGAAGAGATAAAAGTAGCATAAACTAAAGTAGCAGTGGTGTTATCAACCTCGGCCAGGGATCCTTTCTTGACTCCCTGCGAGAAAGCAATCCCAGAGCCATACTCTCCAGTTATCACCTCAAGTAACCAGTTCTAGTTGTATCGATCAGGATATAACTCCGAGTGTCCGTTACCATAGGACAAGATATCGATAGATGTTTTCTTCCCTGCAGGGGTGCACCAACTTACCCACCACGCCCGATTAACTCTGGCCGGACACACTTTCCTGGGTCATGCCCGGCCTCGGCCAAACAATACGCCGCAACCCGACCTAGGCCTAATAAAGAGGTCAGCACGCTGGTCTAAACCTATGCCCCCAGGGGTCATGGGCCATCGCCCGGAACTCCTGCACGTTGCGAACGTGGCCGGTGAGCAGACCTAGATACCTCCTTAAAAAGGCAGGTGCTTACGCAATCCAACTTGGCGCGTGCCGCTCAATCGCTGACGTCTATTAAGCTTCGGCTGATGCATACGACGCAGAACACCATACTATGCCCACATGATGGTTAGTGCTATCAGGCCAGAGGCCCCTCGGATCAAATATCCAAACCGTTAGTGTGTTGGTAGTGCGGTCACGAGTAGAGACTCACGAAAGATGTTACCCCGTCGCCCCGTCTCGAGGACTTGCGGCAAGGGCTAAGAATTCCTGGCCACGCCTCGTATTCAACTCTCGGGTACCCTCCAGGTCAACCCGTCTCCACATCACTCGCGGGTACCCCTCAGGGTCGACCCGCCTTTCCAAGTAATAGTTGTAAAGTCCAAGTATCCGTGTGTCCAAACATCAAGGGGAAAACCCGAGGAATCACCCCCAGTGAATTCCACTCGATGTAATCATCAAGGTGAACGTAAGAGGAACCACCCTCGAGGTTCACACTTGAGGGGTTGCATGACAGAGTCGTATCAGAAGTGGTTAAGAAGGAAATCACCCTCGATGACCACGACCGAATAGCTACACTACAAAGATCTCATGAGGAGTGATGTATGAGGTTCCACCCTCGGCACTCGATGGTAACTTTGTAGAGTTGATCAACAAAGGGGCTTGTTGTGATGTGAGGTGTCAGGCTCTGGTCGTCAGTCACGTTGATCGAGTCATCAATGATGAAGCAGGGGCAACAAGGACAAGGTGGGGGTCACTGATGGATCACTAACCAAACTATACTAAGCAGTTTAGGATAAGCAGGTAAGGTAACAATAAGCAGGTTGCAAGAGCAGGCTATGCATCAGAATAGGAGCAATCAATTACAGTAGCAAAATCTAATGTAAGCATGAGAGAATGGAATGGGCGATATCGGGATGATCAAAGGGGGGCTTGCCTGGTTGCTCAGACAAGAAGGAGGGTCGTCGGTGATGTAGCCGAACACAGCGTCAGCACCAGCGTCAGTCTTGGGGTCTACCAGAGAGAAGAGGGGGAAGAAACAATACATATAAAGCAAACAAAGCATCATAAAGCATAACAAGGTAATATGGCGTGTCGGGTGTGACCTAACATATGTCTACACGAATAGGTGAAGGAGGAATTCAACCGGGAATGTATTCCCGGTTCCGGACCTGTGTTAGACAAATGACTGGAGTGGGAATGTTCCATGTTCAGATAGTTAGAGGCATGTGACAGGTATACGGGCCGTGTATTCGGATTTGTCTCGTCGTTCTGAGCAACTTTCATGTATAAAGTTTTTCGATCCGAGCTATGGTTTATTTTCTATGAATTTCTGAAGATTAAAGTATTTTTGGGAATTATTTAAATCAACAGAAATTCATTATGACGTCGGCATTGCGTGGGGATGATGTGAGCAGTCAACAGACTCGCTGACCAGTGTCAAACCTGACCTGCGGGTCTAGTGGGACCCACATGTCAGCCTCTGTTAGTCTAACAGGGTTTTAAACTAATCCAGCTAGGTTAATTAACTGGGTGGGGCCCTTCTGTCGAGTGATTAGTATTTTGAAATAATTAACTTAACTAATTAATCGGCTTGTATTTATTTAAAACATTAAATGGACGGGACCCACATGTCAATGACATGGGGCCATCCCAGTCAGTAGTTGACACGGTCAACAGGTCAACTGGATCCACTGGTCAGTGGCACGGCGAGCCCCAGTAGTCAGTCCAGGTTAGCAGTGGCCAGCGACTCACCAGAATCACGCCTGCGAGCGCGTTCGCGGTGGCTCGAGTACGGCACCGGTCGGAAACCACACACAGACCACTATTTTGGTCGCGGTTGGGTGGATTGGAACGGTGAGTCGATGGCGCGTCGACTGGAGGGTGGTCGGAGTTGCTGAAATGACCGGGAATGAGCGGCACGACCTCACCGACGACGAGCTGGTTCGGGAGCTCTACGGGGAGACCGTTTCGGTGTGCGAACGAACGGAAGAAAGAGCTAGGCGGGTGCTACGCAGTGCGACGAATCTAACGGGCACTCGCTTGTGACCATAAGGTCACCGAAGACTCGCCGACGATGAGCCCCACGACGTTGTGCTAGGGAGCGCGTGGAACAGGTAGTTAGGATATGCGCTAGGGCCAGCAGGGAGTGGGGAAAGAAGAGAAGTTCACTGGGGAGGCACAAGGTGGCCCGGTGTCAGCCTAGTAGCAGAAGTAGTCGCCGGAGATGACGAAGTTCGCCGACGATAGTGGCGGAAGGGGATGACAGGATCCGCTCGTTGTGGAGCTCTCTGGCTCCAACGAGGGGCACCAAACGACGCAACTCTTCACGGCAGAGCGCTACGGCATGATGGCTCGGCTCAGAGACGATGGGGACCGCGAGGACGATGGCGCGCGGCGGCAGATGCGTTCGGGCGGTAGATCTGAGAAGGAGGAGAGGCGACGGAGCGGGGAGAGGGGAGGAAATGGATGAGGATGCCAGTGGGAGTGGGGGTGAGTGGAGGCGGGGATTGAGGAGGCAGGGAGGCGCGGGGCCTTATCCCCTCTTCGGAGCTGGCGAGGTGGTCGGGCGGCGACGAGCCACTGTAGCGGCGTGCACCGGGGGAACACGAGGGAGGAGAGAGCGACCGGGGAGGGGGCATGGGCCGGCCTAGCTGGGCCAGCTAGCTCGGGTGGGCCGAAGCCCCAGTGGGGCAGGGCTTTCTCTCCCCTCTGCTTTTCCTTTTCTTTCCTTTATTTTTTTAAACTTTCAGCTTTAGCTATTTTAGGCCATTTTAGACACTTTGCAAAAATGTTGGTTCACCACCAATATTAACAGAAGAATATTTTCCACATGATGAACATTTTAGTTTTCATGTGTGAAAAATATGAATTTTTGACATTAGATTGGATTTGAATTTGAATTGTGACTTGGATCAAGTGAAGATTAGCAACAGTAACATGATGACATGGCACCATTAACAGGGGACTACTGTAGCATGACACTAGGGGTGTTACAAATCTCCTCCACTACAAGAAATCTCGTCCCGAGATTTAAGTGGGGAAGTAAAGAGTAACTTCGGGAGAACTGACCCTTATAGGGTTAATTATTTGGTGAACAATTCAGGGAATGAGGTAGAAGTATCTCTCGAGTTGAAACTTAATAAATCATAGAGAGCAAAGTATGAAGGTACAATAGGAAGTTTCAACTGAATGAACAATGATTGATACTTGAATAGAGTGTGAGAAACGGGGGTTCAGAGCATCGGGAATAGATCATCTCTCGAAAGGTGGCTTGTGACATGATATGAAGCCAAGTGTAAAGAATATTTTTACATCAAGGTTGTACAGGAGAGTCAGGTTTCGATACTGTGGAACTGTGGGTTATGGGCCCACCATGTGGGTTAAAAGAAGGAAAGGTGCTATTCATTTTGCACGGTCGTGATAGCAAGGCATGTCACAGGTTAGCCTGCCTGTTATGTCGGCAACAACCGTCGGTACCAAGGGCGAGGGATGAAGAGAACCATTCTCCTGCTCGTTGAAACGAGGCGGACCAGTAGGCAAAGTTCTCATCCACCGGTGGTTACCGGAATGTCATCAACATTAGTAACAGGGTCGTACTGACCGAATTGTACCTTGAGGCGTTTTTATAAGGAGGGAATTATTTTTGCTTAGATCATATAGATGGCAAGAAAGGTTAAACAAGACAATTGAAAGGAAATGTGTTTAAACGCATATTTCAGGGGTATATCCTTCCCAAGGACAAGCAGAGTATGATATCCATGATACGAAGCAAGTTCAAAACAATTTAGATAAAGGGGGCGAGGGAAGAATTAGTATATTACCCATACAACGGTGTTTGGATAATAGATCAAGAAGCATTTAGCATTTCAATTCAAATGTTCGTGTTGATATTCAGAATACCACAGTCATGCTTCGAGATAGCACTAATATGGTGTTTCAATTAAGGATTGGGTCTATACACTACTAGGGAAAACCTTATACACAGAAATTTATCAGTAGCGCGGTCTAAAAACAGGCGCTACTGCTAATTAGTAGCAGCGTGGGGTATAAAAACCGCGCTACTACTAAGTTGATAGTAGCAGCGAGGGGTATAAACCCGCGCTACTACTAAATGATCTTCATCATACCCCTAAAACAGGCCATAGTAGTAGCGAAGGGTATAAAACCCGTGCTACTACTAAGTAGGTAGCTATAGCGCAGGTATGACCCCCACGCTATTACTAACCGTGTCCACTACTGCACCATCTACCCCGGCCCGATCCACTCCCACCCCACCACTAAAAAAGCTCTCTCACATCCCTAAAAAAACTCTCGCACGATCTCCTCGGTCCACCCCATCCCGGCTCCTCTCCCCACGATCTTCTCGCCACCGCCCCCACCCACGCCGGTCGGTTCCGGCGAGCACCGGCCGCGCGCAACACCCCACCACCTCCTCCTCCCCCTCCCTTCCCCTTCCTCCTCTGTCCGCCCCTTATCTCTCCTCCTTCCTCCCGGCGGCCGGCGATGGGCACGGACGAGGAGGAGCACCAGTTCCCCGCATGGAAGCACGAGCGCGAGGAGGGGGAGGAGCCCGTGGCCGCCGTCCCAAATCTGCACTAGTTTGTCAAACAGCAGCGGCCGTGCCGTTCCTTCGCCAGCGAGATGTCTACCAATGGCGTCGAGATTAACGGGTACTTTTTGTTCCCCTCTCCGGCAAACAGCCATTGGTAGAAACTGGCACAGATTTTAGGGATTTCTGACTGATTTGCCGGCTCCGTCGATTCACTGGATGTGTGCTGCACTCGGGGCGAGGAGCAGTTCCTACTTCCCAGCGGAGTCACAGGATTCACGAGCGTCCCAAACGGCGCAGTCTGTGCCGCCGGCTGTGCGTGGCCGCCTGTGGATGCAGTGGTGGGCGAGGTGTGCTCTGAAGCCACCAGCGACTGGACACGCAGGTCAGTGAAAATCAATCACCTCTATTTTCTTTGTATCTATTGTTCTGCAATCTCATATCTGGACCATATTTACGTTCTTAGTCACAGAAACGTGTTGATTGGGGCTTGCGTGGTATATGTTGTTGTTGGGGTTCATGAACGAGTCATAGTATATTCGGATGTAGCGGTGAAGCAGTTTATTTCCATATTTGTTAGGTTCCCAGGCACGTAAAATCTTGGTAGTGAGCTATGGGGTTCCCTATTGCTGAATTTGTTCATGAAGCATTAGTATTTGATTCAGGACTGCTTTGGCCGGTTTGATTAGTTTGAGAGAGAGTCTGTACTACTGATGTTTTTGCAATGCACTTTTTTTGGTTGGACTGCATAGTTGATTATTTTTATGTGGATGCCAGCTGATTAGTCTAGATGATGCCGAGAGCTGCAATGGAGTGGGCTAAGATTGTTGGCGATGCAGTGGTCTCTTACTAGTCACTAAGATATCATTCCATAAGTTGTAACCAGTCATATCCAAAACACAAATTATTATCCCCACTTCTGTCCCTGTTTATTTTCTTGGATTTAAACAATGGATTGACCTCTTAGCCACCAATATATCATTCTGTAAGCTGTAATCAATAGTATCCAAATGGAATGGGACCTTTCTTTTATTTGAAACTTCCAAATCAAGGGTTTTCCTTGAAATATATTCACGGTGGTGTAAGTGATTTAGCTTTTGAACAGAAACTTTTACAAGGTTGTGGTTGCTTTGACAGTACAATATGTTCTACTGTACATTATATTTCCATATCTATATAATTTAGTTTGAGAAAGTAACTTAAGGAGGTGTATCCCTTTTTATAATTCCTCTACACTACTCAATTGCTATCTGCCTCTAATTATTATATTGACATCACTTATGGGTGCGGCGCTAAATTCTTGAGAACCTGCTCTAATCATCATATTTTTCGCTATCTTAATTCTTGTGAGGGAATTATTACTACACCTATTTGTGGTGTCCTTCCTCTAGCTGCTGACTATTATTGGGAATTATTACTAGTTCATGAACTATTATTGAATGAACCATTAAGTAGTATGTGTGTATGACAGGCCTGTTGTTGTGTTCATGTGAATATCATCATACTGTCGTGTGGTAATTTCGTAGCGGATCAATGTGTTGGATGATGGATCAATATCTATATATCTGCTGTTGAATGGCTGCCCTATGAATGGTTCTACGCTCTGCGTTGAACAGATCATTGCGCGGCATGGCTTGTCGGCCTGTTCATGTAATGAGTTGTTGCTTGCCATAGCATATAGATCACTTATAAATGAAAATGGCCGATTTAACTCAGTTCAGTCCATTTTAACTCAATTCATGCAATGTGTTTATTTTATATTAATTCGGCATAGCATATTGAGATTTATGTCTGGCCTATTCATGTAATGTGTTTATTTTAACTCAGTTCAGTCCATTTTATTTTTTGCAGATAACGGATTGTAAACAATTTTGAGTTGCCCACAAGAGAAATAGAGGTTTGGAGTGACAATTGAAGCCGGCACAAACTGAAACTACCACAGGTTGCATGTGAAAATCCACCTTATGCATATATTCATTTATTTTTAAGTTACTATTAAGAAAAACACGAATATGAAAAAATCCACCTTCATTTTAATATTCTGCATAATATTGGATCATAGTTCACTTGTCATTTTATAGTTGTTTGCTTTGTGCTATTTAAATTACATATTGTAGTAAACTGAAAGATGCTCTTGTCTGGTCCTTGAATAAAATTCCACTAGGCCTATGCGACGTTGGACGGGGGTCATCCTCCTGTTCTAAAAAAATGCGCAGTTGGACTACATTTCCTTTTGTTCAGTTAGAATCTTGAGGAAACCATGACGGCGACGGAGGCTGCCATGGCGGAGACGATGGCTCCGGCCAGCGAAGGGAAGGCAGATGGCGAGTGGGTCAATGTATTTGGGTGAGGAAACCATGATGCTCTTCTTTACTTGTTTTTTGAGGAAGCTGTAGCCTCCCGCATGCGCATGGTAGATTCAGTTGTGCGAGTGGGTAGTATCTTGATTTCCACTAGACATTTTGCCATGGAGCTGAAAACAATTGATGCTTTGCATAGGTTCTTGGCCCTGCCATGTGCTTGCTCATGTCTATGTCCATGAGCAACAGCAACAATTGTTGGGTGCCTTATATAGGATGCACTACCTCTATTACCGGACGACATCCACTAGGTTGATGATCCTAAATAGCCTGGGAGAGTGAATGCTTCAATGCTCATCACATACGTGTATGTAGAGTCTGGACTAGTTCATAATCTGTTTTCAACATTTGTACTACTAGATAAGTAGTAATTCTGAACAACTTTGTGGCTTGCAAAAACCAGATTGCAAGTAATTTTGAACATTTTTGTAGCCTGCAAGAACATACTTGAAATCAGTTGATACATGACCCCCGCGACAGAAGGCACTGATTAATGCCAATGATTTAGTAACTACAATTTTTTTTCTTTGCCTTGTCCCGCTTAGCAATGTATTGTATTTTCCTTCCAAGACTGAACTTGGTGCCAAACATTGTGGCGCGAAGTAAACACATCACCCTGCCTGATGTGGTACTATATATAGCGAATAACCTAACAAGAAATCTGCTAACACACAAAGTAATTTAGTTCACATATGCATTTCTATGTTTCTTTTGGACTGTATGTTTTTCTATGCATTTGCCAAATCTATATATTTAGTTTGAATAAGCAGTGAGGAATTAAGCATATATATTCGGCATGAGCCCCTTTAAATTGCTAGATGATAAGGAATCTTAACTTAATGGGTCTTGTGAATTGTACTATACTATTTAGGTTAACTGATGCAATTTGCGTACTAACAAGTTTTCACTTTCCCGACGTGGGCGCAGGGGTGATCGACGCTGACTAGCGTGGCCCGGTGGGGGTTGTGCTCTTCAATCACTTGGAGGCGGACTTTGCTGTGAAGCACGGTGGCCATGTCGAACAGATGATCGTCCAGGTGATTTTGACACCGGAGGTCTTCGAGGTGGAGGTCCTCGATGCCATCGTCCGGGGGAAGGAGGATTCGGGTACATTGGCGTCTGAACTCCGAGCCTTGGTAGATACATCTAGAGAAGTGATTTGTTTAGGTTGGTGGTGGACCACTAGGGGAGGTACTTCGATGATGGTTGTGTGTCTGATGTTAAATGCAGTCCTGAGATGGTTCTGTGACGTTGGTTTGCTTTGCAATGGACGTATTACCATTCATGAATAC
This sequence comes from Triticum dicoccoides, assembly GCF_002162155.2. Classification (NCBI taxonomy): domain Eukaryota; kingdom Viridiplantae; phylum Streptophyta; class Magnoliopsida; order Poales; family Poaceae; genus Triticum; species Triticum dicoccoides. The sequence goes on along the minus strand of NC_041393.1, from coordinate 734,164,122 downwards.
CACATCTAAATTTTATTTTTTTTAATTCCTAAATTGTTAGTAGTAGCGTGGGGTAAAAGTGAGCGCTACTAGTAGTTAGGTTAGTAGTTAGGTTAGTAGTAGCGTGGGTGTTAGCTTAGTAGTAGCGCGGGTGCACCCGCGCTACTACTAATCATTTATTAGTAGCGCGGGTTTAGCCCATGCTACTAGTAATAGTTAGCTGTAGCGCCTTATTGGTAGCGCGGCTGTCCGCGCTGCTGATAGCCTAAAAACTCGCGCTGCTGCTAGCCTTTTCCCTGGTAGTGATAGATCATAAGAGATTCAAATCTGAGATTATCTCGGAACGTAAGGTATAACCAAACACAATCAGGTCTATGTTGGCAGGAAGTCAAGGACATTGTCGATGATAACTCAATCATCGAGGGGCGAGGATGGCATTTCTCATCATGAATTCGATTGATATCCTGAAACAGGTCAGTATATTGATGGGGATCACGATAGATTTTGTCGAGGTACTATGAAGAGGTCATCGAACAGTGACGGTATCAAGCAAAAGGAATGATGAAGTGGAAGGTAATTGGATCCATGGTTGCGACACAAGCTCGAAATCAAGCTCGTTGTTTGAGGTGAAATGACAAGATGAGGAAGATCGACGTAAGCTAAGCTTGTCATCGGAAGTTTTGCTCCGGGAAGAAGGACCGGGTAGCACAGTTAAAATTAGCTCGATAATGATATAGCTGATCAGGCTAGGAATGATGTGATGGAGTATCATTCAAATGAGAATTCACAAGAGGTAGTGTAAAGACACAATATCCTCGAGATAACAGGGGGCAATACTTGAGGTAGATCAAATTAGAGGTTGGACAGGTGAAATGACTTGCAGGAGACAAGTATTTTAACTTGTCCATGAAGTGGAATTAAGGCGAAACTAGGGTCAGAACCATGATTATGAATGATCATACCACCAATACAAGATGAACTTATAACAAGGGGGTAATTTTTTTATGAGCAGCTTCCATGATAAGTCCTACATCGGGTCCATGGGCATGAACACAAAGGTTCAAGGTCGACTCCCACTTCTTCAATGCATAACTTTTCATTCACCCCTCGTTTTCGAATAATTTATAGTGTGAAAGATTTATATGGTGAAGCCCCAGAAGAGTATGACTCACATCTCTTTCGAGTTGATACGTCTCCAACGTATCTACTTTTCCAAACAATTTTGCCCTTGTTTTGGACTCTAACTAACCCGAACTGACGTTGTTTTCAGCAGAACTGCCATGGTGTTATTTTTGTGCAGAAACAAAAGTTCTCTGAATGACCTGAAAATCCACGGAGATAACTTTTGGAAAATATAAAAAATACTGGCAAAAGATGAAGGCTAGGGGGCCCACACCCAATCCACGAGGGTGGGGGGCACGCCTCCTCCCCCTGGGCCCGCCCCCCTGTCTCGTGGGCCCCCTGCTCCTCCACCGACCTCAAATCCAACTCCATATATTCCATTTCGTGGAGAAAAAAATCAGAGAGGAACTTTCATTGCGTTTTACGATACGGAGCCTCCGCCAAGCCCTAAAACCTCACTAGAGGGCTGATCTGGAGTACGTTCGGGGCTCCAAAGAGGGAAATCCATCACCGTCGTCATCATCAACCATCCTCCATCACCAATTTCATGATGCTCACCGCCATGCGTGAGTAATTCCATCATAAGCTTGCTGAACGGTGATGGGTTGGATGAGATTTATCATGTAATCAATTAGTTTTGTTAGAGTTTGATCCCTAGTCTCCACTATGTTCTGAGATTAATGTTGCTATGACTTTGCTATGCTTAATGCTTGTCACTAGGGCCCGAGTGCCATGATTTCAGATCTGAACCTATTATGTTTTCATGAATATATGTGAGTTCTTGATCCTATCTTGCAATTCTATAGACACCTATTATGTGTTATGATCTCACAACCCCGAAGTGACAATAGTCGGGATACTTCTCGGTGATGACCGTAGTTTGAGGAGTTCATATATTCACTAAGTGCTAATGCTTTGGTTCTGTTCTCCATTAAAAGGAGGCATTAATATCCCTTAGTTTCCATTAGCACACCGCTGCCACAGGAGGGTAGGACAAAAGATGTCATGCAAGTTCTTTTCCATAAGCATGTATGACTATATTCAGAATACATGCCTACATTACATTGATGAAGTGGAGCTAGTTCTGTATCACCCTATGTTATAACTATTACATGAGGAATCACATCCGGCATAATTATCCATCACTGATCCAATGCCTACGAGCTTTTCACATATTGTGCTTTGCTTATTTACTTTTCTGTTGCTATTGTTACAATCACTACAAAACTGCTATCTTTACTTTTGCCACTATTACCATTACTATCATACTACTTTGCTACTAAATACCTTGCTACAGATACTGAGTTATCCAGGTGTGGTTGAATTGACAACTCAACTGCTAATACTTAAGAATATTCTTTGGCTCCCCTTGTGTCAAATCAATAAATTTGGGTTGAATACTCTACCCTCGAAAGCTGTTGCGATCCCCTACACTTGTGGGTTATCAAGACTAATTTCTGGCGCCGTTGCCGGGGAGCATAGCTCTATTCTTTGAGTCACTTGGGATTTATGTCTGCTGATCACTATGAAGAACTTGAAAGACGCAAGAACTAAGATTTTTCCCTCAACTACGAGGGGAGGTAAGGAACTGCCATCTAGTTATGCACTAGATTCTCCTTCTGTTATGAGTAAGCTTGCGACACCTAAACCTGCTACTGCTATGAATTCTGATATGTCGCATGTTATTGATGATGCCACTTCTGCTATGCATGATACTTATGATAAAACTACTTCTACGCTTGATACTACTGTGCCATTAGGTGAATATCTTGATGAGCAACTTGCTAGGGTTAGAGAGAATGAAATAATGGAAAATGAAATCATTGATGAAAGCGATGATCAAGGTTCTCCCCCTAATTATGAATTGCCTGTTGTTCCTAAGGTTATGTTATGGATGAAGAAGCTGCTAGAGCTATTTTTGCTTGCAATGATGGATATGATCTTAAGAAGTTATTAGCTAAATGGAAGCAGCAATCCCTAAATGCTAGAATGAAACCTGACACTGCTTTTGCTACTTCACCTATCTGTGTTACTGATAAGGATTATGAATTCTCTGTTGATCCTGAGATAATTACTTTAGTTGAATCCAATCCTTTTTATGGCAATGAATCTGAAACTGTTGTGGCACATCTTACCAAGTTGAATGATGTAGCCACCCTTTTTACTAATGATGAGAAGTGTTGCTATTATTATATCCTTAAGATATTTCCGTTCTCCTTAAAGGGTGATGCTAAAAATTGGTTTTATTCTCTTGATCCTGGTTGTGTGCGTAGTCCTCGGGATATGATTTATTATTTCTTTGCTAAATATTTCCCTGCTCATAAGAAACAAGCTGCCTTGCGGGAAATATATAATTTTGTGCAAATCGAAGAAGAGGGTCTCCCACAAGCTTGGGGGAGGCTTCTCCATTTACTTAATGCTTTGCCTGATCACCCTCTTAAGAAAAATGAAATACTTGATATCTTTTATAATGGACTAACCGATGCTTCCAAGGACTACTTGGATAGTTGTGCTGGTTGTGTTTTTAGGGAAAGAACAGCCGAGCAAGCTGAATTGTTATTCAACAATATGTTGACAAATGAAAATAATTGGACTCTTCCCGAGCCAATTCCTGAGGCAATTCCTGAACCAAATGAGCCAACTCCTGAGCCTATTCCTAAACCTACTCCGAAGAAGAGGGGTGTTCTATTTCTCGGTCCTGAAGATATGCAAGAGGCAAAGAAATCAATGAAAGAAAAAGTTATTAAAGCTGAAGATGTTAATAATTTACCTCCTATTGAAGAGATACATGGTCTTAATATACCACCTGAAGAAACACATCGTCTTGATAACCCGACACAGGTACTGAAGGTAAATTCTCTCTATAGATATGATAAAGTTGAAATTCCATCTACTAAGTTTCATAGCCAATGCTTGGATGAAATTTGATGACTTCATGGATCAACAAGCAAATTTCAATGATTATGTTGGTAGACAGTTGAAAAATAATGCTTATATGATTGGACGCTTGAGTGGTTATATGTCTAGAGTTAAGGGTGAACTTAAAGTCACTAGTAAACATGTATCTATGGTCACCACTCAAGCTGAACAAGTACTTAAGGCTCAGAATGAATTGCTTGATGAATTAAATAATAAACATGATTTTGCTGTTAGAGTGGCTACTAGAACTGGTAAAATGACTCAAGAACCTTTGTATCCTGAAGGACACCCTAAGAGGATTGAGCACGATTCTCGGAATAATAACCTAGATGCTCCTAGCTCTTCTAGAAAGAAGAAAAAGAAAAATGATAGGACTTTGCATGCTTCTAGTGAACCTAATGTAGAAACACCTGGGAATCTTAATGATACTTCTATCTCTCATGCCGAAACACAATCCGGAGATGAACATGAACCTAATGATAATGCTAATAATTATGTTCATGATGATGCTCAAACCAGTAATAACAATGATATAGAAATTGAACCTGTTGTTGATCTTGATAACCCACAATCAAGAAATCAACGTTATGATAAAAGAGATTTTGTTGCTAGGAAGCATGGTAGAAAAAGAGAACCATGGGTTCAGAAACCCATGCCCTTTCCTCCTAAACCATCCAAGACAAAGGATGATGAGGCTTTTGAGCGTTTTGCTGAAATGATTAGACCTATTTTCTTACGCATGCACTTAACTGATATGCTTAAAACAAACCCTTATGCTAAATATAAGAAAGATATCATTACAAATAAAATAAAAATACCTAAAGTTGAAATCTCCACCATGCTTGCCAACAATACCTTTAAGGGTGGAATACCTAAGAAACTTGGTGATCCCGGAGTACCCACTATACCTTGCTCCATTAAAAGAAATGATGTTAAAACTGCCTTATGTGATTTAGGAGCCGGTGTTAGTGTTATGCATCTTTCCTTGTACCGTAGACATGAATTAAGTAAGTTGACACCTACTGAGATATCCTTGCAAATGGCTGATAAATCAATTGCTATACCTATCGGCATTTGTGAGATGTGCCTGTTGTTGTTGTGAATGTTACTATCTTAACAAACTTTGTCTTTCTTGATATCCATGAGGATGATAGTATGTCGATTATCCTTGGTAGACCCTTTTTAAATACTGCAGGTGCTATTATTGATTGCAACAAACGCAATGTCACCTTTCACATTAATGGAAATGAGCACACAGTACACTTTTCGAGGAAACAACCTCAAGTTCACAGCATAAACTCTATTGGGAAAATTCCATCAATTATATTTGGAGGTTTTGAATTTCCTCTTCCTACTACAAAGAAAAAATATGATATTCTTATTATTGGGGATGTCCATATCCCCGTTGAGGTAACCTAGTGTCACTTCGAAATTTCTCCGGTTTCATGTGATTCGGAATGAGTTTGTTAACAAGACTTGATCAACCTTGTTAGTGGATTCATTTTGATGACCATGAGATGGATGAAACTAGAAGGCACAACCTTCTGTATCCTTTTTTTACTTTCTGTTATTTAGAATAAATAAAGCAAAAATAGTTTTATCTGTCTGTTTTCTGAATTATCCATGTAATAAAAAATATCCCGAAAATAAAAGTGCTCCAAATGCCCTGCAAACTTAGTATGATTTTTATGGAATATTTGAGGATTTTAGGCACTTAGAACACTGCAGGGGGGGGGGGCAAGCACCTGACCACAAGGGTGGAGGGTGCGCCCACTCCCCCTGGGCGCGCCCCCTGTCTCATGGACCCATGGTGGACCCTCCCCCCCACTTATTCCTGAACCCACACACTTCTTCATCCTCCCAAAAAAAACCATCCAGCTCAAGCATGAGTTCCAGCTCGCTTTGCTGCGATTTTCGATTTCCATGCTCAAAGCTCCATTCACAAAACTACTTTGGGAGATTGTTGCTTGGTATGTGACTCCTCCAATGATCCAATTAGTTTTTGTTCTAGTGCTTTATTCATTGCAAATTCTTGCTGCCTTGGTGACCCTGTTCTTGAGCTTGCATGTTAAATTTAGGAGGTCCCAAGTAATTCTAATGCATGATACAGGCTCTAGGCACTTATGGGAGTAGTTGCTATCAACCTTGTTTAGTTTGTTTTACTTTTATTTTGAAGTTACTAAAAATTTCAGAAAATTTCAGAAAATGATGAAGAGATTATTGAGGGGCTCTTCTAGCCAAAGCTCCAAGGATAAGCAAGCTAAGGAGAAAGAAAATGCCAAGTATAATCTTCCTCGCGTAGCAGAAGTAAGGCCTTGTGAGTGGCCATGTGATAAATTCTTGAGAGCAGCCAGGATTTATGAAGACTTTTATTCTTTGGCTGAAAATGCGGGCCTCACCGACTTCCTCCATGACCAGATCGAACAGTATCTCTTACTTACCAATACTTTCGTGCAAAACTTTTCTTATTATCCTAAGAATTCACCTCCTTCAGTATCTTTTCATTTATATGATGAGGCTAAGGAAACGTCATTACGTAATTTTTGCGTGGTTTGTAGAATACCCTTTGAGGGTAGCTTAGATGAACCACATCGTAAAGATGTGGATGGTTTCATTGATACTATTACTGTAGGGGAGTCGAGGAAGGGCTCCGATGCAAGAATCACTAGCATACATTTTCTTGTTTTAGGCTACTTTGCCATATTTGCTAGTCGATGCTTAATTGGTCATGGAAATAGTGGAAACCTCAGTGTTCCTGATAATATTTTCCTGCTCCATGCCTTATTCGGTGATAACACTTTTAGTATGGGTGCCGTTATTGCTAAACGGTTAAGTCTAAACCGTACAAAGGGCCCCATCTTTGGAGGCATCTATGTTGCACGCCTTGCTGAATACCTCGAGATGCCTATTAGACATGCTGAGGAAGAGGAGACAGTGCTGCCTCTTACCCTTTTAGATTACAGGAGCATGGTAGCACATGAGTTTATTGTTGACAACGATAATAAGATGCTTCTGTATAACCTGAGATTTAATAAGAAACACAATGAGACTATTACCCTGCCTGCAGCTTCTTTGTTTGATTTAACTGCAGGTCATTACCTTGTCTTGCCGGAAGCAGTGTACGTGTACTGAGGCTAGGCATCAGCTCCAGAGCCTGAGCCGGAACCACCACTGGACCCATATCGTCCATCATCTTATTAGTGGGATCCGGAGGAGATTGCCTACAGGTGGCAGTACGATGACACTCCTCAGTACACCGGGGAGAGTAGCCGCGATCCAAGGGCATAGACTAACTTAGGCCAAAAGCCTAAGCTTCGGGGAGTACGTATTTCCCACCGACTTTACGTTCATGTTCACACATTATTCTAGTTGTCGGTGTTCATACTCTTTCACTGTACTATATATGCTAGTTTAATTTCTTTTTCCTGCTTTCTTCTTGTGTGTTTGATAAACCTTATGAAAAACCAAAAAAATAGTTAGTTTAATTTGGGAACCGCCTATAATGCATGTAGTATGGAAGATATCACCATCTCATAGTTGTTGCATTGACAGTGAAAGTATGCCGTTCAAAATGTTATTTATCTCTCTATTTTAAAATCGAGCTCTGGCACCTCTACAAATCCCTGCTTCCCTCTGCGAAGGGCCTATCTATTTACTTTTATGTTGAGTCATCACCTTCTTATTAAAAAGCACCTGCTTGAGAGCACATTGTCATTTGTATGCATTACTGTTAGTTTGTATTGGGTATGACTTGACTGGATCTCTTTTACCATGAATTACAATGTTTAGTCAGTCCTTGCTCTTTAAAGTTGCTCTGCATTTATGGTTTGCGATCTCAGAAAGGGCTAGTGAGATACCATCTTGTTATATCATATTATGGTTGTTTTGAGAAAGTGTAGTCATCCGAGTTTTATTATTATTGCTCGCTAGTTGATTATGCCATTGATATGAGTAAACATGAGACCTGAGTGTTATTATGAATATGCTTAGTTCATAATCTTTGCTAAAACCTTGAATGTTGGCTTTACATATTTACAACAAAAAGAGCAAACAGAGTTTGTAGAAGTTTTTCTTTATCACTTTCAGTTTATCAACTGAATTGCTTGAGGACAAGCAAAAGTTTAAGCTTGGGGGAGTTGATACGTCTCCAACATATCCACTTTTCCAAACACTTTTGCCCTTGTTTTGGACTCTAACTTGCATGATTTGAATGAAACTAACCTGGACTGACGTTGTTTTCAGCAGAACTGCCATGGTGTTATTTTTGTGCAAAAACAAAAGTTCTCAGAATGACCTGAAAATCCACGGAGATAACTTTTGGAAAATATAAAAAACACCGGCAAAAGATCAAGACTAGGGGGCCCACACCCTGTCCACGAGGGTAGGGGGCGTGCCCACCCCCTCTAGGCGCGCCCCCTGTCTCATGGGCCCCCATAAGCTCCGACGACCTCAAGTCCAACTCCATATATTCCGTCTCACAGAGAAAAAAATCAGAGAGGAAGTTTCATCACGTTTTACGATACGGAGCCGCCGCCAAGCCCTAATCTCTCTCAGGAGGGCTGATCTGGAGTCCGTTCGGGGCTCCAAAGAGGGGGATTCATCGCCATCGTCATCATCAACCATCCTCCATCACCAATTTCATGATGCTCACCGCTGTGCGTGAGTAATTCCATCATAGGGTTGTTGGACGGTGATGGGTTGGATGAGATTTACCATGTAATCAAGTTAATTTTGTTAGGGCTTGATCCCTAGTATTCACTATGTTCTGAGATTGATGTTGCTATGACTTTGCTATGCTTAATGCTTGTCACTAGGTCCCGAGTGCCATGATTTCAGATCTGATCCTATTATGTTTTCATGAATGTATGTGAGTTCTTGATCCTATCTTGCAAGTCTATAGTCACCTATTATGTGTTATGATTCGACAACCCCGAAGTGACAATTGTCGGGATACTTCTCGGTGATGACCGTAGTTTGAGGAGTTCATGTATTCACTAAGTGCTAATGCTTTGGTCCAATTCTCTATTATAAGGAGGCCTCAATATCCCTTAGTTTCCATTAGGACTCCACTGCCACGGGAGGGTAGGACAAAAGATGTCATGCAAGTTCTTTTCCATAAGCATGTATGACTATATTCAGAATACATGCCTACATTACATTTATGAAGTGGAGCTAGTTCTGTATCACCCTATGTTATAACTATTACATGAGGAATCGCATCCGGCATAATTATCCATCACTGATCCAATGCCTACGAGCTTTTCACATATTGTGCTTTGCTTATTTACTTTTCTGTTGCTATTGTTACAATCACTACAAAACTGCTATCTTTACTTTTGCCACTATTACCATTACTATCATACTACTTTGCTACTAAATACCTTGCTGCAGATACTGAGTTATCCAGGTGTGGTTGAATTGACAACTCAACTGCTAATACTTAAGAATATACTTTGGCTCCCCTTGTGTCGAATCAATAAATTTGGGTTGAATACTCTACCCTCGAAAGCTGTTGCGATCCCCTACACTTGTGGGTTATCACGAGTTCACATGGATTAAGTAAGTCATAGGTTCAACCCGTAGGGGTATCTTAGGAACATATACCACTAACTTTAGGATTAAAATATACCAACTCGAAAGCAGAGCATGGTTGACAAAAGAAGATGATAGAATTTACCAAAGGCATTATGTGTCAGGGCAAAACTCACAAGTTTAATGAATATGAAGGACATTGTCGGATAATAATCCAACCAAGGATATAGCGGTCCATAAAAGATCTGATGTCAGTATCGATACTCACCCAGAAGAAGAAAGAATGCAAAGGCATCAGGTTATAGATATAACTGGATAACTTCAAAGCTTGAATACAAAGGAATTACGATTTTCAAATAAGAAGATCTGAAGCAGAGGCTCTGATCAAAAGATAATTGAGTTGAATCGATACAGATCGACAATCAAACAAGGTTTGATTTGACAAGAACAAGGTCATGTTTGGAGTGACGTCTGAGCCGGAAGGATGAATGCTAGGATCTGATTGAGGATTACGAGCATTCGTGACATATTGGATCAAGGGACTCAAAACGATAGTGACAGAGGACGTCAATGAAGATTGCTAGAATTATGGAATTAACCATAATGCAAGCAAACAAGAATTTCATCAACAATAGGCTGCTGAGGATTTTCGGAAGATCGAGTAGTATTTCAAAGACTTTTGTGAAACATACGAACAACTGGGGAAAAAATCCTTGATATGTGTGAGGATTAACTTGTCGGTGTATTCAGGCGACAAGGAACTGTAAGGCAGTAGGCACAAAAGGATTCTCAGAACAACGACAAGTATTTTGGGGTATCTTGTAATAACAAGAGCAACTGTGGATGAAGGTATGAGCGACAATGATATGGAGTTAGTCATAGGGGCTTACCGGTGGTAGGGAATTGCAAACACGATGAGCATAAGTTATCGGGATAACATCGGAGAGTATATTCGGAATCTTCTGGTGTAGCAGGCGATCATCTGTAATAAGGGGCTCTCCGGGAGGAAGTAGTTACGAGATCCTAATGTTAGAGTTAGTAAAATGTTTAACTCGAATAGACGAGAGATCAGAGTCTGAGAGTATAGATGAGTAATAAAAGATCCTAATACCACCCAATGGCGACATGGGCCCGTAAGACACATAGCCATGTTAGTAAAAGTTTTTGTAGTAACTAGACTCGACTTCGGCCAAGGAGTTGTAAAGGGGGCTACCTACAGGCAGTCAGCTCTGATACCAACTTGTGACGCCCCCAATTCAATCATACACTAATCATACACGCAAATGTGTATGATCAAGATTAGGGACTCACGGGAAGATATCACAACACAATTCTAGACACAAATTAAAATAACACAAGCTTTATATTACAAGCCAGGGGCCTCGAGGGCTCGAAAACATAAGCTTGAATACAGACGAGACAGCAGAAGCAACAATATCTGAGTACAGACATGAGTTAAACAAGTTTGCCTTAAGAAGGCTAGCACAAAAGCAACATCAATCGAAAAGGCAAGGCCTCCTGCCTGGGAGCCTCCTAACTACTCTTGGTCGTCGGCGTCCGTTACGTGGTAGTAGGCACCCTCGGGGTAGTAGTAGTCGTCGGTGGTGGCATCTGGCTCCTGGACTCCACCATTTGGTTGCAACAACCAGAAAGAAGAAAGAAGGGGGGAAAGGGGGTAGCAAAGCAATCGTGAGTACTCATCCAAAGTACTCGCAAGCAAGGATCTACACTACTTACGCATCGGTATCAATGAAAGGGGGTAGTATCTATGGACTAACTGCAGAAATCCAAAATAAGAGGGTGAGAAGCTAGTCCTGTCGAAGACTAGCATCTTCAACAGCTTCAAGCATCTTGCAGCATCAGAAGAGATAAGAGTAGCATAAAGTAAAGTAGCAGTGGTGTTATCAACCTCGGCCAGATATCCTTTCTCGACTCCCTGCGAGAAAGCAATCCCAGAGCCATATTATCTAGTTAACACCTCAAGTATCCAGTTCGAGTTGTATAGATCGGGATACAACTCCGAGTATCCGTTACCGTAGGACATGCTATCGATAGATGTTTTCTTCCCTGGAGGGGTGCACCAATTTACCCACCACGCTCGATGAACTCTGGCCGGACACACTTTCCTGGGTCATGCCCGGCCTTGGCCAAACAATATGCCGCAACCCGACCTAGGCCTAATAGAGAGGTCAGCACGCCGGTCTAAACCTATGCCCCCAGGGGTCATGGGCCATCGCCCCGGGAACTCCTGCACGTTGTGAACGCGGTCGGTGAGCAGATCTAGCTACCTCCTTAAAAGGCAGGTGCTTACGCAGTCCAACCTGGCGTGCACCCCGCAGTTGCTGACGTCTATTAAGCTTCGGCTGATGCATACGACGCAGAATGCCCATAATATGCCCACATGATGGTTAGTGCTATCAGGCCAGAGACCCCTCTGATCAAATATCCAAACCGTTAGTGTGTTGTAGTGCGGTCACGAGAAGAGACTCACGAAAGATGTGACCCCATCGACCTGTCTCGAGGACTTGCGGCAAGGGCTGAAAATGCCCGGCCACGCCTCGTATTCAACTCTCAGGTACCCTCCAGGTCAATGCGTCTCCACATCACTCGCGGATACCCCTGAGGGTTGACCCACCTTTCCAAGTAACAGTTGTAAAGTCCAAGTATCCGTGTGTCCAAACATCAAGGGGAAAACCTAAGGAATCACCCCCGGTGAATTCCACTCGATGTAATCATCAAGGTGAACGTAAGAGGAACCACCCTCGAGGTTCACACTTGAGGGGTTGCACGATAGAGTCATATCAGAAGTGGTTAAGGAGGAAATCACCCTCGATGACCACGACCGAATAGCTACACTACAGACATCTCATCAGGAGTGATGTATGAGGTTCCACGCTCGGCACTCGATGGTAACTCTACAGAGTCGAGCAACAAAGGGGCATGATGTGATGTGAGGTGTCGGGCTCTGGTCGTTGATCATGTTGATCGAGTCGTCAATGATGAAGAAGGGGAAACAAGGACAAGGTGGGGGTCACTGATGGATCACTAAGCAACCTATACTAAGCAATTTAGGATAAGCAGGTAAGGTAACAATAAGAAGGTTACAAAAGCAGGCTATGCATCAGAATAGGAGCAATCAATTATATTAGCAAAATCTAATGTAAGCATGAGAGAATGGAATGGGCGATATCGGGATGATCAAAGGGGGGCTTGCTTGGTTGGTTAGACGAGGAGGAGGGTCATGGGTGATGTAGCCGAACACAGGGTCAGCATCAGCGTCATTCTCGGGGTCTACCAGAGAGAAGAGGGGGAAGAAACAATAAATATAAAGCAAACAAAGCATCATAAAGCATAACAAGGTAATATGGCGTGTCGGGTGTGACCTAATGTATGTCTACATGAATACGTGAAGGAGGAATTCAACCGGGAATGTATTCCCGGTTCCGGACCTATGTTAGACAGATGACCGGAGTGGGAATGTTCCATGTTCATATAGTTAGAGGCATCTGACAGGTAAACTGGCCGCGAATTCGGATTCGTCTCGTCGTTCTGAGACACTTTCATGTATAAAGTTTTTCGATCCGAGCTATGGTTTATTTTCTATGAATTTCTGAAGATTAAAGTATTTTCGGGAATTATTTTAATTAACAAAAATTCATTATGACGTCAGCATTGCGTGGGGATGACGTTAGTAGTCAACAGACTAGCTGACCAGGGTCAAACCTGGCCTGTGGGTCCAGTGGGACCCACATTTCAGCCTCTGTTAGTCTAATAGGGTCTTAAACTAATCTAGCTGGGTTAATTAACTTGGTGGGGCCCTTCTGTCAGCGAGTGATTAGTGTTTTGAAATAATTAATTTAACTACTTAACCGGCTTGTATTTGTTTAAAAACGTTAAAAGGACAGGATCCACATGTCAGTGACACAGGGCCAGCCCAGTCAGCAGTTGAGCCAGTCAATAGGTCAACTGGACCCACTGGTCAGTGGCACGGTGTGCCCCAATAGTCAGTCCAGGTCAGCGGTGGCTGGTGACTCGCCGGAATCACGCCGGCGAGCGCGTTCACGGTGGCGCCAGTATGGGCACCAGCCGGAAACCGCGCATAGACCACCGTTTTGGTCGCGGTTGGGTGGATTGGAACAGTGAGTCGGCGGTGCGTCGACTGGCGGCGGTCAGAGTTGTTGAAACGACCGGGAACGAGCGGCATGACCTCGCCTGTGACGAGCTGGTTCGGGAGCTCTACGAGGAGACCATTTCGGCGCGAAGGAACGGAAGAAAGAGCTAAGCGGGTGCTACACAGTGCGGTGAATCTAACGGGCACTCGCCCGTGACCATAAGGTCACCGGAGACTCGCCAACGACGAGCCCAGCGGCGCTGTGTTCGGGAGCACATGGAAAAGGTAGTTAGGATACGCGCTAGGGCCAGCAGGGAGTGGGGAAAGAAGAGGAGCTCACCGGGGAGGAGCAAGGTGGCCCGGTGTCAGTTTAGTAGCAGCAGCAGTCGCCGGAGATGACGAAGTTTGCCGGCGACAGTGGCGGAAGGGGACAGCTGGCTCCGCTTGTTGTGGAGCTCTCCGGCTCCAACGAGTGGCACCAGACGACGCAACTCTTCGCGGCGGAGCGCTATAGCATGATGGCTCGGCTCGGAGACGACGGGGACCGTGAGGACGACGGCGCACGGCGGCAGATGCATTCGGGCGGTGGATCTGAGAAGGAGGTGAGGCGACAGAGCGAGCGGGGAGAGGGGAAGAAATGGATGAGGATGCCAGGGGGAGTGGGGGTCAGTGGAGGCGGGGATGGAGGAGGCAGGGAGGCGCAGGGCCTTATCCCCTCATCAGAGCTAGCGAGGTGGTCGTGCGGCGACCAGCCCCTGTAGCGGCGTGCACCGGGGGAACAGGATTGAGGAGGGAGCTACCGGGGAGGGGACATGGGCCGGCCTAGCTAGGCGAGCTAGCTCGGGTGGGCCGAAGCCCCAGTGGGGCAGGGCTTTCTCTCCCCTCTGCTTTTCCTTTTGTTTCCTTTATTTTTTTAAACTTTCAGCTTTAGCTATTTTAGGCCATTTTAGACACTTTGCAAAAATGTTGGTTCACCACCAATATTACCAGTAGAATATTTTCCACATGATGAACATTTTAGTTTTCATGTGTGACAAATATGAATTTTTGACTTTAGATTGGATTTGAATTTGAATTGCGATTTGGATGAAGTGAAGATTAGCAACAGTAACATGATGACATGGCACCATTAACAGGGGATTACTGTAGCATGACACTAGGGGTGTTACGCGCAGCACCCTCAACGTATCAGCGGAGGCCTACACGGCGTCGCAAGAGAGGTGGTACTCTTCCATATGTGCTTAAGTTATTGATCTCACCCAGAAAATAGATCATAATTTGTTTACTTTACTTTTATTGTTCGTACCAAATCGTAGTGGCTAGTTGAAAGCAAACATTGGTTGCGAAGTAGCTTTGTCCGGTTTGCACCTTCAGATCCGCCATGGCATGGGCACTATACTCGTAAAGCTTATGGTTTCCCCCCTTTATATTGACTACCATCATCGTAGGTGCTTCGTGTCGTGCTAGCACTGCTCCTCAAGACCTCAACCCAAAGCTTACATGTTGAAATACGAATCTGATATGATGGTCATATCACTAAAATAAAGAACGTTTAATTAGTCACCTAATGTTCCTATATTCGTTTCGAAAAGCATGTGTGCCACCCACTGGTCCAGCTAGTTCCACTTTCCTGATTTTTCTCTTGATTCTTAGGGTTTTCCCCTTTTATCTACTCTACTATGATCTGCGTAGGTGCTTTCTGTCATACTAGCACTACTCCACCCTTCAAGCTAACCAACACAACACTCAAAATTTGAAAGCTTAGTTGTTCAAATATGATTGTGATATGATAATGATATTAGTTAACAGACACATTTAATTGGTTATCTAAAGGTCCCACTTGAGTTTCCAAATGCATGTCGCGACATATAGAGAGACAGCAGAATTGCATTTCTTTTTCACTTGTTGACTATACTTTCTTCTCCATAGCAAATCTTAGTTGTTATTTCAAAGCAAACATCGGTTGGTAACTACCCTTTGCGTGGTTTGCAGCTTCAGATCTGCCATCCCACTGCCACGGTCAGCACTGTACTCATCATGCTTATGGTTTCCCATTTTATGATGACCACGATTAGCCTATGTGGTTCGTGTCGTAATAGCACTGCTCCACCCATCGAGCTAAACAAGCTTAGTTGTACAAATTCATATATGATATCACTACAAAAAAATACACTTCCGTGATGATATGTGTTTGTCACAGTAGGTCGCGTTTTTTGTCATGCATGTACATTCATGACAATTTTATGACAGAATCAAGATAGTCATACATGTGCTGTCGTAGAAGTGTTCCATGACATTACCAAAATTATCATCATGGAAATGTCCACTTCCATGACGATAAATCGTGCGTCACAGAAGTGCTTTAGTCAAGGGTGACCGACACGTGGCATCCACCATAACGGAACGTCGTTAAGCTATCGGGTCGGGTTTTCGATCTGATAACCCATTAACAGCCCCGACCAATGGGGATTTTCCACGTGTAAAATCATCATTGGCTGGAGGAGACATGTGTTAGCTCCACGTTGGCATAGGTGTCACTCATCCAATGGGAGAGACACGCCTATGATATGTTGACACGTGGACCGGCCCATCAAGTTTAAATGGGCCGGCCCAACTAAAGGCCCACAAGATTTTGCGCACCATAATGGGCCGGCCCAGCTAAAGGCCCGTGAGATTTTGCGGACCATAATGGGCTGGCCGAGCTAAAGGCCCACAAGATTTTGCGGGCCATAATGGGCCGGCCCAGGTAAAGGCCCACAAGATTTTTGTGTGCCATAATGGGCCGGCCCAGGTAAAGGCCCACAAGATTCTTGCGCATCATAATGGGCCGGCCCAGCTAAAGGCCCACGAGATTTTGCTGACATTAATGGGCCGGCCCAGCTGTTGGCCCACAAGATTTTGACAACCCTAGTAGGCCGGCCCATTAACTAGCTGCCATGTTTTGGGCCAAATGTCGGCCCATATTTGATCCGGTCCATTAATGGCCTGCCACGTTCCTGGCCTAATAATGGCCCATATGAGATCCGGCCCATTAAAATCCTACCATGTTCTGGGCCAAATTACGGCCCAAATCAGGTCCGGCCCTTTAAGAGGCTTTGGGCTAAATTATGGCCCATATCAGATTCGGCCCATCAACTAGACGCTATGCTTTTGGGGCCACTTGCTAAAGGCCCATTTAGTAATTCGGCCTGATATTAGTTTTGGCCTATTAAGGGCCCGTTTAACATTTTGTCCCTATGTTAATTTCGGCCTGTTAAAAGCCCGTCATATAGTTGGGCCTAACTACAGCCCGGTTTGCATCCGGCCTACTAGCAGCCGATATCTGATTGGGCCAAACAAGGACCGAGACAACTTTGGCCTGTTAAAAGCCCGTGATTTGATTCGCGCAATCATGGGTCGGGTCCATTTCGGGCTGCTGCCGGCCCGTGAGCTGTTCGGCACGTTTCAAGCCCAACCTACTTCTCAGCCTCCTAAAAGCCCATTGAGTTTTCTTGCGAAAAGAGGGCCGGGGGTTGCTCGGCCTATTAAAGGTCCTTATCTACTAGTGGGCCAGTTTACTTTTGGTCGTTTAACGGACCAAGATGACGGGGCCCATGATGCGGATCATACATCGTGATTGCATGACGGCCCGATTATACAGTAAAATAACTGCAGCATCATGAATAAGAAAAAACCTAGACTATACAATAAAGAAATTACGGCATATTACATCCACTGGGCATCAAAGTTGGCCACTATGATAATAAAGCACAAGCAGACAGCGGATTACATACACTAGGCATCAAAGATCGCCACCAGTGGAAATAAACACGCCGACAAAATAATATACAAAACCGACAACACTTCAATAGAGTTCAAGAAAGGTAGCCCTGCTGGGGAGCTGCAGCGCAAGCAGCTGAGCAAGATGATGAGACTGCGCTTGTTCAACACTTATATCTTCCTCACTCTGAAAGATAAACAAGCAGACAGATGATAGGTTTTGCACATAAAAGTATCAACTGACAATTGATCACATTTCTTACTGACGAATAAAGTGACACAGTTTAAAATTGCATTAACACAATATGGTATTGTTCAGGTCAAGACATGGCAGGAAATGACATTGTGAAGGAGTTGGCAGCTTCAGGACACCACTGGATTACAGATCAAGAACTCATAAGTATCAATGGTTAGTGTGCTGTCAATTTATCCCATTTCAGAATGGCAAATAAAGAGATGGTTTAAATAATAGTAGAATGGTATGACATTGTTCATAGTTAAGACATTGCAGAATATGACATTGTGCTGTAGTGGGTAGGTTCACCACACTACTGGATTACGGATGAAGAACAGAAGCACACATGCAGTGCAAAAGAAGATCACTTGCTTTGTATAGTTTAATTTACATGGTATGAAGAAGGAACTTGGTTGTACAACTAAAAACTTAAATTGAGAAGGACAAACTCTTGTTTATGAACTACATAATAAACTTTAAACATGCAATTTGATGCAAACACCAAAAATAAACAGCTGCTGCAGTCATGCCTAACCAAATATACACAACAAAGTTTGAAGGTTTGAGAAGGACAAACTTACATTACTAGTGAAGACATGCTCTATAAAGCCCTTGTCCATGCTGATGGGGGGGGGGGCAATTCAAGAAGTTTACCACAGAATCTTCTTCATAAGCATTACCTTTATTCTACATTTTGTTAAGAGTAAATATAGATGTGATAATATACGAAAAAATGGAGAATATTTAAGATAAGATGAAGAGTGATGCTACATAACCAAGTATCTATAAATGTATGTGCAGTGATACAGGCAAAAGGCACATCCAAGAGCAATGCACGGATAAAATTCTTCAGTACCAACCTTATGGTAAGAGTAAATATAGATCTGATGTGTAGAAAATGGAGGGCAAAGGAAAATAAGCTGCAGAGTGATGGTACATGAACAACTACCTATCAATATAAGCACACTGATAAAGGACAGCATGTACTTACAAGAACAATGCAGAGCTAAAAAAATTCATTGGTATTGGATATATTCTACACTAATGTAACCATTCATACAGATCAGATAATTTGGAGCAAACAAATGATAAGCAAGCTATCATGCATACTGCTGTCACATAATGAACCAGGTAGGGATGCAAGTACAGTGATGCAGGACAACAGGTACTAACAAGAGCAAAGCAGCGGGCAGCATATTTGCGATATCCTGTCCTTCTTTTCAAATTGGAATTCTTCTTCGAGCAGATTTCCTACAAAAAAGATTCGTAAGGCACATGCGTAAAAGTAGAAGTTCAATTTGTCATGTGATTTCATAGACAGTACCTCATCCTGGGACCGAGACCAGTGCATAACAAGGTTTTTCCATTCAATGTCTTCTAAATTTAGCACAGGAGACTTCATCAGAAATTCGTTTATAGACTTGTCATCAAAGTGTGATTTCCTCAGGTAACACCGATACTGCTGCAATGCTTCCTCGAAAAGCACAAGCAAGCTTTGCTCGTCATGAATATCCAGATTGACACTCGCCTACTTACAACAATGCAATGTAAATCATTGATGTGTTCAATCAGCAAAAAACAGGAAAATAATAACCATGAATAATAGCACTTACACGTAAGTTGGACAGGAAGATGTGAATATGGTGTTTGTCTTCACTATAATCTTCCCATGATGGGAATATATGCACATAGTCCCTGACAACATTGAAAGCATTGTCTTTTAAATTGGGAATAAATGGAATGGGGTTACAATCTGCAGGAATTGGTCGTCTCTGCAGTTGGGATAGGTCTTCGGTCGGTGGACTTGCTGCACTTTTTGCTGGAGTGGGATTTTTTTGTGGTACGGCTGGTGCTATGGCAAATGAAATCGGTATATCTTTTGCTGGAGTGCAGGTCCTGTGTGGTGGGGCTAGTGGTGGGGCTAGTGGTGTGGCCAGTGTAGTATGGGTACAGTCTGCTGGAGTCGGTCCTACGTTTTGTGTCACTGGTTGTACAGCCAATTTAAGTGGGGTGTTGTCTGATTTCTCCAGCACCACCATGTTTTTCAAGGACTTTGCTGGCGCTCCTTCAGGTTCGGCAATCACCCTCTTCCTTTTTGATGTCTGATGCACAAGAACAACATTTGAGTGAAAAACATGGTATGATGACAGATGGAATATGTATTGGTAATGGATGGGCACGGCATCTCGAGTTATATGATGAGTAAACTAAGTAGATGGTGGTGCAACAAAGTAGAAGAAATGCAAGACAACATATGCAAGATACGCGCAATCAATAAAACGTTGCCAAATTAGAACATGCACCTTGATGGGTTAACAGGATAGGCGATCTGCCTTTGACACCTCGAGGTTAGAATAGTCATTAGGATGATATTCTAAACAAGAATCAACAGGTGGGGAGCGTATGAGTTTCATTGCATCCAAAATGGCACTCAATGCCTTGGTGCCAATTTTGTAAGTCATTGCAGTGTACCACAATATTCTTCTGATGCGCGGATTCTGATATTCACTGTAATTGCATATAATATCTAAGAACCATGAGATTATCTTTGTAATGCAGATGATATTCTAATATAGGGGCACCCCTGTAAACACTTGTGTGCTATCACTGGATTCTGATGAGAGATCTCATGTGTGATGTAATATGGTGCGTGCATTTATATAATCTGGCACAAGTACACAAAAAATAGGCTCCAGAAGTAAGGATAGTTGGCAGATGATAGGTTCATAATATATTGTATAGAGAGTTTATTGCCAAACCATGATAACAAGAGCACACAACAACTAGGCAGATCATAGTGTATATAACAGGGGTACACCATAACCACGATATATAAATCAGGAAAGTGGAACTGGCTTGAAAATACGGTGTTGTATTGCCGCTAGTAATTGAAAGCCTATCGATCACGTACAGGCCAGCGCTATCAGCTGTTGACTGCAGATGTCCCTGCGTCCCTTCCTGACAAGAAACATATTGTACGTACTAAATACAGAATAAACAAAGAGGAACATGTTAAAGAACATCAGAGGAAGCATATTCTTGAGGTTCCACTTCATTGCATACAATGTTGGTTGCCCACTCATGATGAATCACAGCGCCCAAAGAAATGCAATTCCATGTTGTCTCTCTATATGTGGCAATTTTGAACAAGCGTCATTAGGATCATATTCTGAACAAGAGTCAACAGGTGGGGAGCGTATGAGTTTCATTGCATCCACAATGGCACTCAATGCCTTGGTGCCAATTTTGTAAGTCATTGCAGTGTTTAGCTTCAAGAGTGGACTGCTGCTAGTGCGACACAAAGCAGCACTGATCATAGTGTAGATATAACGGGGAAAACCGTAAGCATCAGAGTAAAATCAGCAAAGTGGAACTTGCTGGAATATATGTGGTAGTACTGCCGGTACGGCTAGAAAGGCTTCGGATACCAGTTCTCTTCAACTGAAGGTGCGGTACTATTAATATCAGTGTAACTCTCAAAGGCGACACAGCTTCCCGCATCTCCTTGCTTTTCTTATAGGATTCAAGTGGGCAGGTCACTCCAAATCATATTCCTATGTTTACAAAATCTTATGAATCAAAGAGGCTCAAAGTGTCCATCACAACCAACCCTATAGACCTCTACACTGCAAATGTCCCTGTTCATCTTTAGTACAAGGAACATACTGTACTACTATCATACGCCCTCCGTTCCAAAATATAGGTCTTGGTAGACATTTCCACTATGCATCACATACAGATGTATCCAGATACATTTTAGAGTGTAGATTCACTCATTTTGCTCCATATGTAGTCCATGGTGGAATCTATACAAAGACTTGTATTTAGGAACAGAGTGAGTACATATTAAAGAAGAACAGAAGAGGAACATGGTGAAGAAGAGCAAGCAGATTTTGGATAATAAAATGTTGGTTGTGCAGTGCCCACACATGATGAACTAGAGCGCATTAAGAATGCAACTCCCAGCTGTCTCTCGACCATTTCAGGCGGTTGGATGAAGATCATACGTCTCCTAACCCTTCTTCTTCCTCGTCTCTGATTCTTTCCATATAGAACACTGCACGGGCCGCCGGCCGGACCACCGGCCCCCACCGCCTGTGTTCCTCCGCCACCCCCACCCCCCACCTGCATCGAGTTTTATTCATTCAGCGAGGCCCCACAACCACCCAAGCCCCTTCGTTCGCACCGGCCAACTTCGGCGAGCTCTGTAAAATCGACTGACCCAATTTTGAAATTTAGTCTACTGTGATATAACTAGTGTGGAATATAAAAGCGGAAAACCATAAGCATTGGGAGTATAGTGTTGAGCGTGCCATGGCGGATCTGAAGGTGCAAACCGGACAAAGGCAACTTCGCAACCAAGACAAGAAATCAGAGTAAAGCAGTGGTGATCTATTTTCTTGCTGCGATAAATAAGTTGAGCAGATACGAAAGAGTACCGCCTCTGGTGCAGCGCCATGTATGCATCTGCTGAGAATTTTACGGTGTTGTGGTAGCGATGGCTGTCGGCGGCGTGGAAGCAGATCTAGGAGGGTAGACGGGGGCGGCGGGGCGCGTTGGACGAGACAGTCATAGGAGCGGCGCCGGCAAGGTGGACGACGGCGGGGATGAAGCAAGAGGACGGGATGCAAGGATCCCGGTCTGAAGCCGTGGATGAGAGAGGTCGATCTGTTGTAATGGACGGCGGCGATGGGGTATCAGCTCCGACATGGTGGAGGAGTACGGCGGTGGATGGGGTGGCGGACGTCGGCGGACGGAGGAGGCTTGGGTGGAGAGGGTGCTTTGGTGCCCACGAAGTACGAATGGGGCAAAGGGAGGTAGAGAGGAAGGGGGGAACCATGTATTCAGGGCGCGCTTGTCTCAAATCCGAGGAAATTTACAAACTTAGCCCCCGTTTCAAATTTCCTACATCACAACAATATTAGTCGGTTAGGGATAAGACGGTAATCTCGCATACACCGAATATTTGCCGACGAGAGTTTGTTTTTGGCGCCCACCGTGTATGAATATGAATCGGGGAGGGAGTCGATTTCGGCCGAGGACACGTTGTGTTTTGGCGCCCACCGTGTATGAATCCGGGTGAGAGGCGGTTACGTCACGTTTGGTTGAAATTACAAACCTACCCCTATCGAAACCTATAGAAATGCAGCAGATAGGCTTTGCGTGGCAGGGATAGGCAGTAGTAATTTCCATCTCGCAGATTTTGGTTTCGGGTGGTTACTGCAACTTTCCCCGCTTCGTTCAAATTTTGCAAAGTGCATGTTTACCGTTCCAATGCAATTCGAATCTCGTTTGTATTCTATTTTTTTCGGGTGGGGTCCATTTTCAATTGGAATTACATTCTATATACATCATATTTTTATATATACTTTCAGAAGCACAACAAAGAATTCTGCTCCTTTATATGTATAATATGATTTACAAATACAATGATCTCAAAATCTTAAGGTTGAATTCAAAAAAATTAACCAAATTATGTTCTACTAAAATGTATGGATCAGTAATATCTACATATTAAATAACATAGATGTGCATGAATTCATATGAGTATGCATGTTTGATAGATCAATTTTTTTTCGAGTATGGATTACATGTATCATCGTCTCGAATTCAAATATTTGTATCCCTTTTATGTTCACTCCTTTCACGCCCGTCTCTGTCGCATGCATGCTCCTTCAGGTAGCTATCACTCTCTTTTCTGCAGCTCACCCGCACGCTCACTTCATGTTTCTCCTATCCTCGCAAACATGGTCTCTCGACGTCTCCCTTGAGAAGTGTCACACTCTCCCTATCATTATACATTACACGGTTTTCATTATCTCTCACGTCTCTACTGTTCTCTGGTATCACTCGGTACCTAAGCTTTCTTTTGCACCGCCACACACACAGTCTCCACTCATCTTTCACTTTGTCTTTCTCTCTATGGGATTCTCTCACACACCCTATATGTCTCTAGATATGACTCATACCACTAAAATTACTCTCTCTCTCTCTCATGTAGACACAACATTTGTTGTGGTCTCCTTTTTGTCTCCATCCCAGACTGACATTATTCATTTGTTTATCGATGAGACAACCCCCCCCCCATCTCTCTCTCACACAGACACACACACGCAATTCCTGCTTCCACTCCCCTTCCCGACTACCGTCTCTCTCACACTCACACAAAACTCTCGCTTTCGCACCCTGACTCATATTTCTCTCACAAACATTTACCGACTAGCCTCTAGATAGGTTTATACACCCGCACACTCGTGCTTCCACTCCCCTTCCCGACTACCGTCTCTCTCTCACACACACAAAACTCTCGCTTTCGCACCCCGACTCGTATTTCTCTCCCAAACATTTATCGAATAGCCTCTAGATAGGTTTATACACCCGCACACTCGTGCTTCCACTCCCCTTCCCGACTACCATCTCTCTCACACATACACAAAACTCTTGCTTTCGCACCCCGACTCGTATTTCTCTCACAAACATTTATCGATTAGCCTCTAGACAGGTTTATACACGTGCACACTCGTGCTTCCACTATCGCATACATGGCTCCCTCCCGCTCCTTGTATCTATGTAGATTTTTCTTCCCTTCTTGAGACACGCCCTCTCGATCGTGCACACACACACTATCGCCTCATTTTAAGCTGATACCTATCGCACACACACTCCTTGTGTCTTTGTCACACATGCACTCCGTCCTCCTCCACTCTCCCTCTCTCTCACACACACATGGGCTTTTTGCAACAACTAGCAAGATGCCCATGCATTGCATGGAACATCAAGATGCATTTGTATGAGTAGTTTATCTTGTGGGGGGAAAGGATGAACGAGGGAAGGCCTTATTTGCAAATTTGGAGAGGGGTGTGGGTATCTTTTTGCAAAATTGCCATAGTTTCCTTCCTATCCGTCAGATATAGATCGGACGGGCTATATTGCAGGATGGCAGGCACACCATCATCACCGACAATGCTTTTTATAAGAGTAGGGATAAAAACAGAGTTGGTGATGATGGTGGGCCTGCCATCCTGCAATATAGGTCATCTGATTTATATCTGACGGATAGGAAGGAAAATATGGCAATTTACCCGCACTCATCACCACATTTGCAGATAAGGCCTTCCCTCGTTCATCCTTTTCTCCCACAAGATCTTGATGTTCCGTGCAACGCCACAAGCATCTTGCTAGTAATAGTAGAAATTAGACATATACCACTTCTCAAATCTTGAAACCAACAACATTCCTCCCTTATCTCATCAAAACCGCCAAAGGAATATATTTTGAGTGAAACATAACATATTTTTAGTGATATACGTATTTCAAAACTAGACTTTTTTTCTATCAAATCGGGGAATATGTATTATTCTACTTTGATCGTGTGGCAACAAATTGGCACATTGCTAGGAGTTATTATAATTTTTTGGACACTAGACAAACGGTGGAGTACATATACGAAGAGAAGAGGCGCACGCACGCAGTCGGCCTCTTGCTGTCTCGCACACATAGTGTTACGTAAAGGCGACGTTAACAAATAAACCCTAAAATCCTAGGTAAATGATTGCTGCATTCACGGGTACCGGGTACGTGCTGGAGCACCTTTGTATGAATAGTCAGCTCATGTGATAATTTGATCCGTAGGAGTTGATGGTCGGGACCACAAGTGAACGTCTTGGAGGCGGTGGCTCGCCAGTTGCGACAGATCGAGTAGCCACGTTTAAAATATCATTTTTAGTGGGGTTAAGAGTTCCGATTTTCAATGGCGCGTTATAACTACTAAGTAGTTTTTAGAACGATTGGTATGGAGCGAAAATGGAATTCATAGTACTACGTACCTCTTTGGCATATGGTTGTATGGGTTTAAGTTGCGAGATATTGAACCTGGTAGTTCTAGGGCAAATACTATGGTTTAGATTTAGATGCTGGTTTTCAGTAATGAAAATCGGAAGGGGAAACCCTTCTTTGATTTAAAAAAAACTACTACCTCCATTCTGGTTTACTAGTCCCCATCGTATTTTGGGTCAAAGTTTGTCCACGAATTTTACTTGTAAAATGTGAATAGAAAACGAGATTTTGTTATATCCAAACAAAAAAAGGACTGGAGGGGGTGATTGCTCTGACACGGACGCGACCTCTCATAGCGCAGGCATTGAACCGGCGCGCCGGACAAGAGGGCCCCACTCACTGCACGCACGGCTGAGCATGCCTCCTCGCCGCGTGCAACCAGCTTAAGACTACTTCGTCTGTCATTGTTGTTATTACATGACCCGAAAAAAATATTTTGTGTCACATCAGTAGATGCACGGACATCACAACAGGCATGCTGGCTGGATAAACATTTGAACCTAGCTATTATGAAGGAAATTTTGTATTGACAATAGTTTTAGATAGCAGGAGATGCCTAGCCTGCTCTGCCTCTACTAGCTTATTTCTGGCTTCTTCCATCTCTTCTTTTGCTTGGGTGAAGAGAGCATCTGATTGCTCTTTTCGCTTCTTCAGGAACTCAGCTACATTCTCAAGGGCTTCTGCACGCTTTCTTTCAGCAATTACTAGAGCCACAAGGACACGAACAGCTGACGACTCCACCTGGCTTGTGTGTAATCCAGCATCATCTGGGAATTCGCACCTTGTGTCTACTCCAGCATCATTAGGGAACTGGCACCTTGTGTGTAATCCAGCCTCATTTTGGAAGCATGATCTCGAGGTTGACCATACTTCCCTCCTCGCAGGAACTGCATCCTAACATGAAGTTACTTCTTTTTTAGATCAATACTCAGAGCAACCCAGATCCATTTAGTAGAGGCCAGGTAAACAGAACTCGGAGAAGTGAATTCGGAAGGAAAAAATATATAAAAATAGACTACAAGGTGAGAACACCCACTTCCTACATCAAGCTAAAAATGAAAGCATTAGGACAATTAAGACTCTTCTTATTACACATCGAAGAACACCAGGCTTAAGAGAAACAGAAACTAAAACATATAGACATCGAAGAACACGAGGCTAAACAAAAGTAATTGAAAGGGTGTTACTTACCAAAGCTCGTTTTACAGGTTCGGTGCAGCTCCTCTTTAACTTGCCATGCTCCTTGAAGATGTCCCCAATATCCGTGTTTGGTCTTCATTGCTACTCTGCATGTTCGCACTCGTGATTTTAAAATCTCAACATGACAAGAAAATATACTACTAGTAATACTCGCGCATCTTTTGGGCAACATTAAAGCAATCGTCTGCCATCTTAGAGCATCTCCAACAGAAGCGCAACGCGCGGCACATTAAAAAAGCATTTACAGTGCTGAAAACGAGAAGTAGAGAGACTAGAGAGTAGAGGATAGTTCTCAGCATTGCTAGATAAAAAAATAGATAATTAAACTACT
Source organism: Triticum dicoccoides (assembly GCF_002162155.2). Lineage (NCBI taxonomy): Eukaryota > Viridiplantae > Streptophyta > Magnoliopsida > Poales > Poaceae > Triticum > Triticum dicoccoides. Next base: position 734,137,098 of record NC_041393.1, on the reverse strand, counting down.
CCTCGTCGTCCGACTCCTCCTCGGTGATATCCTCCTCCGACGTCTGACTGTAGGCGTGAAGATACCGAACGTCGTCGGATTCCCAGGGCGACGCTGCTTCTACGCTTTTCGCCTACGCTTGTCCTCGCGATAGGCGGCTCGCTCCGCTCTCCTCTTATCCCTCTCCGCCCTCCTTTGCGCATAGAACTCGGGCTCGTTGATGATGTCCTGCGGGAAGTGTTGGCGCCATAGCGCCATGGCTTCCTCGTCCATCTCGGCGATGCCGAGACGGTGCTCCCGCATCCGGTTGTCACGATGATCCTCGTCGGTGCTAAGCCGCGGCAGAGGTGCGAGCTCCAGCGCCACTCCCGCGTCGGCATGTTGGGGAAGTTCAATGTTCTATGAGGCCATCGGAGGCACCACGCTGCCGCGTCGTACGCGCGGGCAGCCTCGTTGGCGGTGTCAAAATTGCCGAGGCTGAGGCGCATCTCGCGGAACCAGATCTCGGCGGAGAAGCCGCTGGACGGGCGCGCACGGACGCCGTGATATCCCCAAGTTTCCCGGCGACGTGGCAGCATGGTGGTGCGGCGGTGGCGAGGCGAGAAAGAGCGGGGAGAGAGCGGTGGCGACGCACAGAGCAGGGAGAGAGCGGTGGCAAGTCAGAGAGCGGTGGAGGGCACGCCGGACGTCGCGCGCCAAAACTAGCGCACGCCCGGCCGCTTTTTCCCACGCGCGCGCGATCCTTTCCCGACATCTCTGCTATCTCTATTCTCTTCTCTACTGTTATATTTATTTTATATTTAATATTTATCTCTACTTCTCTATTGTCTACTTTTTTTCTCTATACTTTCTTTTCTTTACTCTTATAAAAAATAGAGTTGGTGATGATGGTGTGCCTGCCATCCTGCAATATAAGTCGTCCGATTTATATCTGACAGATGGGAAGGAAACAATGGCAATTTCGCAAAAAGATACCCACACCCCTCTCCACGTTTGCAAATAAGGCCTTCCCTCGTTCATCCTTTTCTCCCACAAGATAAACTACTCATACAAATGCATCTTGATGTTCCGTACAACGCATGGGCATCTTGCTAGTCTTATCCTATAAAAAACAGAGTTGGTGATGATGGTGTGCCTGCCATCCTCCAATATAGGCCATCCGATTTATATCTGATAGATAGGAAGGAAACAATGGGAATTTTGCAAAAAGATACCCATACCCCTCTCCGGATTTGCAAATAAGGCCTTCCCTCGTTCATCCTTTTCTCCCACAAGATAAACTACTCATACAAATGCATCTTGATGCGTGAAACGCATGGACATCTTGCTAGTTCTAAAAAACTTTCCATCATTTGCCACACTACTGGTTGCAGATGAAAAACCTACCCAAGCACAGCGCGATACACGAGCGACACACAATTACAAGCCGATATTCTGTTGGACAATGGAGACTATAACCAATTACTTTTACACGAACAATAGCACCCAAGAAAATTGAAGGGTAGGTATGAACAAAATTTGAATTGCACACGTACTGCTAATTGATTCAATACACACATTACCAATCGCGGCGGCCTCTGCGAGTCATGGTAAGCAACGGGAGTCAGTTTGTTGTCCATGACGGTGGTGCTTCTGCGCTTGGCATCGGCTTCTGGGAAGCAGATCCGAGACTGTGGATGACGATGTCGGGGAAGAGGCTTCATGTACGACGATAACGGTGGACCGGCTCCAGTGCGGCATACGAGGTCGTCGATGAGGCAGATGCGCTGCGGTGGACGAGTGCGACAATGTAAAGGGGATGAGCATGAAGGCTGCGGTGATGTGGAGAAGTCTATCTTGCGGTGGGGATAGAAAATGGGGAGTATTCAGGTGTACTACTCTGGGTGCCGGAGTGGGGTTGGCTGGGTAGGGTGAACCTGAATTTATGAAAATAGCCCCCTACCAAGCGTCATCCGTTGGCCTGTTCCGAAGGCTATGATGGTAACTTCCCACTGCTCGAATCAGGGCCGCGGGAGACTTTCCCGCCGAGCTCAAAATTTTGTGACACTGAACTCCCCGTGTGGCGTATTGAGTGATTCGGCTAAGCAACTAGCGAGTAGTACTAGTAAACTCTGCATATTAGGTTTGACCGAAGTTAAACTTCCTAAAGTTTGACCAAGTTTATAGAAAAATATAAACATTTACCATAACAAATATGTATGATGTGAAAGTACATTCAATAATGAATCTAATGGTATTTATTTGTTATTGTATATGTTAATATTTTTTGTTATAAGCTTTCTGAGAGTTTACAAAACTTGACTTTGACCAATGCTAATACGCGGACTTAAATAAAAACGGAGGGAGTACACATTTGTTTTCTTAGTTTGTAGTGAACTAATCATTTGTTGAAATTGTGAAATAAATATATTAGGCTATACAATTCAATAGTTACAATCATTGTCGAATCCCAAGATGTATACAAGGTCTATAGTACTTCACAACATGCTCAAACTCATATAATCCCAGTCAAATGAGAATCTAAATGCATTTCATAGTTATTACTTTGTAGGATGCAACAAGACCAACCATAACTCTACATCAGCCATTATAGAAGCAACATTTTGAACATATCCCAATGTGTGAATGAAACGTGCAGAGAGAGCTTGTGAAGATGGAGCAGATAGGGTAGGAAAGATTGTATGTATGTGGATGAGAGAGTAGGAGACAAACCTAACGAGACAGGGGGAGAGAGATAGAGAGAGAAAGAGAGAGGAAGAAGTTAGGTCTGTGAGAAATATGGAGACATGTAATGTACGTGAGATGCGTGTGCATCCGGATTCTGTATACGTGGAAGGAGAAGAGACAACATGTTTGATGAGAGAGCTGGAAAAACATGGACGAGAGGGGAAGGATCTCGCGGGTTGAGGGATTGATAATTTTGTGCGGGGGAGAGAGGGATTTGTAATTTTGTGTGTGTGAGAGAGAGGGTGGGGGAGGAGTCAGTCAACCGTCGTCACATCATCCTGCTTCCAAATGGCCCTGCATTCTCTAGCATGGTGTGGTCGCCGTCTTCGATCTCCTCGATGCCCTCTTTGAAGATTGAGTTGTTGTGCATGTTGGGGTGCAAAGAAGCACAAGCAAGAGTCGTCGCCGTATAACCTTGGATGGGGATGAATTGTGTGCTCGGGGGAGGGTGTGTGTGTGTGTGTTGTGCTGTGTGTGTGTGTGTGTCAGATATTGAGAGAAAACAAACCTAAGGAGAGCAATGGGTATTCACAAAGAGATTGTGCGTGCCTTGAGGTGGGCAGGGGCCGGGTGTGGGTGTCAAAATGTGCGCGTTGATGCATGTGTTACATGCAATCGTGCGAGGGGCGGACGAATCGAGAGAGATGGTTGTAATCCCTTTACTACTAGCTCCGTCCTGGTTTATTGGTCCCCATTGTAATCTGTCTCATCATAAATTTAACTAATGAAATGTTTGTCATGTCAGATGCACTAACATTTTATCAGTTAAATCTTTGGTCAAAATTTACCACAAATTACAATGGTGATGAATAAACTAGGACGGAGGTACTCCCTCCATTTTTGTATACAAGGCCACTACAAAAAATACATTTTGCATCTATACAAGGCCACCAAGAGTAATCAAGACAAATATTACTGATGTTTCCTCATACTAGTAACCAATGGCTTAATTACTAGCATGCATGTAGTGGATGATAATGAAAAACTCATCTACTTCTTCTCTCACGGCCATTCAATTTCTTCTAATGTGCATGCTCCCTATTAATTAACCCAGTAAACGAGAAAATAAATTCACTTGTAAAGCACACATTGATTTTTATCTTGGTACCTGTAATTTGAGTTTGTGGCCTTGTATATAAAAATGAAGGGAGTACTAGTAGTACTACTCCCTCCTTTCCGGTTTATAGTGCTTATCTCAAAATTTTTGTTTTTCCATTTTATAAGGCTCAATTTGGTTGTTTCCCATCACATGTTCAGATTCCAAGGTGCATCAAATCATTGCATGCAAGTATTGAGAGAAAATTGACCAATGCATGTACTTTATGCATGCATGCATGCATTGCAATTAATGCATTGATAAACATAACTTCTTGAGAAAAACAAGAGAATTAATTTGGTGCTTTTGCAAACTACAAAAAGTATTCCACCACTCACCATCTACCTTGGATGGTGAGATTTTTGGATTGAGCCTTATAAACCGGAAAGGAGGGAGTAGTAGTTTAGATGCCCAAATAAATGAGTGAGGCGCCTTAATGTTACTCTCCACTATGACTAGTCTTATGGGAAAAGCTGGGGAAGAGACGGCTTATTTTTTAAGCCGCCAAAAGAACTGGCCCTAGGAATAGTAGCTAGGGATACTAGGAGTAGTAGCTAGGGATCGAGTGTGCGAGATGAACCGGAGAAAGTAAATGCAGAGAGATGAAATACAAAAAAGACGGAGGGTTGTGATGGTTGCTTGTCCGTATATTTTACCAGGCCACTTATTACAGGCAGTGGTTGGGTTTTGTGATATGACAGCTTTACTGCCGGGCCACAAGCGGGGTGAGACTCCCGTGTAGCGCCGCCCTCTACACTTGTACTACATCGGTTGTGGTTTATTAGTCCCCATTGAATTTGACTAAAGATTTAACTGACAAAATGTTAGTGCTTGTCAGCAAAAACTATATCGTTGGATTCGTATTTGAACATAGTTTTGAATGATATAATTTTAGGTGACATGCATCAGCATTTATCGTACTATATATAATGTTAGTTCAATTTTTGGTCGTACTACTCTACTCAAGCAAGTTAGGGCATAGTAGTAGGTACTATAGGGAGTACCAGTACTGTGATCACTCAAGCAAGTTGTCTGGCATTGATATGACCCTACGCTGCTGGTATGTGTCTCGTAAGTCAACCGGCGTGTTGTAGTCATCATCACCTGTCCACTTCCCGCGACACATATTCGCTTCTTCATCTTTGTCCGCACGTAATCTTGTCCAATCTTCCATCCCCGCTAAGGCGCCTGCCCCCCTCGTCTGAAACCCAAGCACTAACAATGGTAGAACCGAGCAGCGTCCGCCGAAAGAGTGGATGGAATTCACTTCCCACAGAGCTAATCAAGCTCATTGTTTCGCGTGTGGACAATATCAGTACCATGCCGCTCGCCGCGTGCTCGTCGGGGCTGTACCGTTTACTCAAAGCCGTCAGGCCGGAGCTTTTTAAGCCAGCTCCTTGCTTGCTGATGCCGCCTGATCTTCAGAAACGGCATGTCACGCAGCATAACGATCCTAGGGTGGCGAGCATCAACCCCCTTGACTGTGATCTGATCCCCGTCACCCTCAACTACATTAACGGTATGTACTGGGTTGGCATGAACACGTCTTGGATGCTGCTCGTCGACGGTCGCGGCAGCTGGATGCTCGTGGAGGTCTACACCCGGCGATTGATCACCCTTCCTTTGATTAACACTACACTGCTTTGGCACCGCGGCACAGAATACTTGGAATCTTATAGTAGCCAACATGATACCAAGTTTGATTTGCTCAAGGTTGTAATCTGCCAAGTGCCCACAAGATCTGTGAATTATGAAGACTTTAGGCTAATTGCGTTCTTCAACCGCGATCTCGCCTATCTGACAGGTCACTGCGGTAAGTGGATAAATCTGCAAGTCCATCACAGGATCATACATCCTCCATGGTTCTCTGATGCCATTGAACACAAGGGCTTCATTTACGTTGTCGACTCCTTCTATGGCAGGACGTATTGCTGACCTACTCCAGTCATCGCTACAATCGGCTGTTACAGCAGTATGTTACTTTCCTATGATATCATGATGGCTTGCTTATATTACTGTCAACATTTACTGAAAAATATTCATGCTCATAACATGATGTTCTTAAGATAGACTACATCAAGAGCCCTTTATTTGACTCCAACTCGATATGATGTTGTAGGCCGCCTGGTGTCCCTACCCTTCCTAATCCCAGAACCTTTCAAAGAAAAGCAGCATGGCAGTTGCAGGTGGTTCCTGGCTCGATCAGACGATGGCGAACGATTGATGATCGTTCGCACGTACCGGACGTGTTGTTTCGCGGAATACAATCACAGTCACTTCAAGGTCTTTGAGCAGGATCCCAGCTTCTCTGGGCCTTCAGGAATTTTTGACTGGAGGCTGGTAAGTAGCCTTGGTACATGCTCTTTGTTTGTCGAACTGAATTATCCGATTAACCAGGAGATAACGGACGGCAAGGATCATGATGGCAGCATGGTTTCGTTCATCAGGCAAAAATGTGTGTACACAGCGTACCATGCGTCTCTGCATGCACCATACCCTGATATGTGCCGCCACGCTCTGCAGCCCAAAGTAGGAGAGAGGGTCGCAAGTATCAGACTTCGACCTGCTGGCTGGAGTTTCCCTCGTCAGGCACCCATCTGGTTCAAGCCATTAGCCAATCTCCACAGCTTAATAAATAGTAAAATCTAACTGAGCCAGTTAGTTAGATGCGTACACTTGGTGTAGTAGGATCTTTATTTAGTTTGATGCATACACTTGTTCTTTTTTGGTAGACCTTTTGTAATAATGGCTGATGTTTGGTTTGGAAGAGAGAGTTGCGTCTTCACTCTTCTGGCCTGCTTACTGCTTCTGTTGCACCCCCAGCCCTGGTTGCTGCTGCTACTGTTTTCAATGTACAATTAGTAGTCTATTTCGTCTATTGGTTGAATAAATGTGTTGTTAGAGCGACAAACACAATTTTTTGGAAGTCGTAGCACGGTTCGATCCTTAGTGCCCCGTACGGTACGTAACGCATACTATTTTTCGTATGGAACACATTTTCCACTTGTTGATAACATGCAGCCCACTGATGCAGGACCAATAGAGGAGCCCATAATTAACTAGAAGGGAGGCTCTCTCATGAATCCGGCCCAGGTACATGCTCATGGTCCCCTAAACATAAATAAGTAAATAAATAAATAAAGCTAAATGCTCCTGCAACAGTTCTTTAAATTCAAGATTTAATAGGAGGATATTATTTCCTATGATAGTGTCGTTACATTCAGTCGATGTTATTCTTAGGCAAAGATAGCGACCAGTCTTATTTCTCCCAGCATTTTCTTCCTGCAACCAGCGGACCCATGCAAATCATAGTCAATGTCGTAAATAGTTCCGGTCCATTTTTATTTTTCAATAAGTATGTCTTACCCAGCCCAGCACATTGGCGACAGCACTTTATCCTCCGCCTTGGTGCGCTTGCCGCGGCGCCACCATCCGGCCCTGTCAACATAGTTTTTTTCGAAACGGTCCCTGTCAACATAGGGAATTAGGAGAGAACTACAGTTGTGAGTATGACAGTATGGACCCACCCGGTCCACTCCCGAACACAAGCAAGCGCCTCTTTTACTAGTCAGATGCACCCCTTGTTTTTTTACTCTAATCCACCCTGCTGATATCTGGGACCCACATCATTTTTAATGTATAGTTAATTAACGACAGAATTGCACAACTTTTTTTGAGTAGTAATTCGGAGGAGCGGGCTATAAACTCGGTTGTGCGGTCTGTGTGGCCCGTCTAACAACATGACCAACCCAGCAGGTTTTTCTTTAGGAAAATAGGTAGCCTAGTATTTCTTTTTGAAGAATACCCAAGCCAGGCCTATTTGTTTTCTTCGACTTACTAGGCTGCAAATCTTTCAAGATGAGGAGGGATGCATTCCGGACTGGTCAAAGGGTATGGTCAGTGTCTTTTAAAAGTAATATCAAAGGGGTTGAAAATTCCAAAAAATTTATAGCAAATGGGATATCAGTTTCTTTTTTTGTTTTTGTTCTTCACTAATATTTTATAGTATTTCATTCGATTTAACATGACATAGTACTAATTTATTTTTAAATTTGTTTTAGTATAACTACAAATTTTTGGATTAAGAATATTTTGTTCCCCAGCCAAAATTTGCGAATTTTCAAAATTTCGCACATATTTAGTTAATTTTTTTAACCCTGGTACTGACCAGAAAATGGCAGCAATTCTAAAAATGGAAAACGGGCTGCAATAATTTCTAAATGAATTAGAAAACGATTAAAAATTATAAAAAATAATAGCAAATGGGATGTACACACCACAGATTTCGAGGCTGACTTGTTTACGCAAGGCTTTGTCAGTCAACACACAATTCTAGCAGCAGTGACTGTTGGATGTCCATCCAACGGCCGACGTGCTTCTTCAATCTCTGATCTTCCTACTCCAGCCGCCTAAACTAGCGCCGACGGGACTGCGTGCTCCCTCCTTTTGTGGCCCGCTGTGATGCCGCGTAGGCTTCCCCGGCCCACCCTACTCCCTCCGCTGGCCTGGCCGCACGCAATCAACTGCCTCCTTATTATGCAAAAAAAAATGATTCCTCCCACTGAGATCTGGGGCGCACCGGTTGGGAGGCTGATCTGTGGGCCTACTAAGTTGGCGCGTACACAGGGCTTGTCAACTTAGTCAACAAACAATTGTAGCAGCAGTAACCGTTGGATTTGAATCGAACAGTCCTGTTGCTTCTTCAAGTGCTACTCTTCTTGCACCAGCCGCCAAAACCAGCGCCGGCGAGACCACATGCTCCTGCCTCTAGTGGCCGGTTGTGCTGCCGTTGAGGCCTCACCGCCTCCTACTACTCCCACCGCTAGCCAGGCCCTGCGGTGACGGTAGCCTCACACCGCAGCCGAACCAGTGAACCCTCATACTCCTCTCCGCGTGGGCATCCACTGCCGCGTCTTCCCCGGCTCCGCGTCGTCCCCTTCCTAGGCCTCGCCGTCGTCCACCGCCCTGGTGCTCTCGACACGGCGTGGTCAACGTGGTCATGGAACGACTTCCATCGGACATGGACTGTGCGTGGAGAGGCTGACAGCTGGGTCCACGGCCGCACACAAGGAATGCCTCCTTATTACGCGCAAAATAAATATTTCTCCATCTAACATCTAGGACCCACCGGAAGGGCCTTTGTATTTCGCAAAAAAACGTTCCCCCCGCTGACAGGTCGGACCCACCAGCTATATCTTCGCACGCAAGGAAGTGTCTCCTTATTACGAACAAAAAAATGAATACCCCCTGCTAGCTGGGACCCACCATAGTGGGTGTCTGACTTGTCAACCTACTAAGTTGACGGGGCCGGAGAGCTTTGTCAACTTAGGCAACACTCCAGCGACCGTATGATGTCCATCCAACGACCATAGTGCTTCTTCAACCTCTGGTCTTCTTGCTCCAGCCGCCCAAAGCAGCGCCAGTCGTGCCGCCTACTCCTGCCTCCCGTGGTCGGCTGTGCTGCCGTGGAGGCCTCACCGCCCACATACTACTCTCACCACTGGCCAGGCCATCCCTCTACTCACCCACACCCCCTGTTATTCTGCGGCGACGGCGGCCTCACACCGCAGCCGAACTAGTGAACCCTCATACTCCTCTCCGCGCGGGCTTCAACTGCTGCGTCTTCCCCGGCTCCGCGCCATCCCCTTCCTAGGCCTCACCGTCGTCCACCGCCCTGGTGCTCTCGGCACGGCGTGGTCAACGTGGTCATGGAACGACTTCCATCGAACATGGACTGTACATGGAGAGGCTAACATCTGGGTCCACGGCAGCCGCAATGAAGTGCCTCTTTATTATGCGCAAAATAATTATTCCTCCACCTGACAGCAGGGACCCACGCGACGGGCCACCGTATTTCATGAAAAAAATGTTTCCCCCCTGACTGCTATGACCCACCAGCTACATCTTCGCACGCAAGGAAGTGCGTCCGGGGAAAAAACCGATTCACCCCCTGACTGCTCGGACCCACCAGCTACATTTTCGCATGCAAGGAAGTGCCTGACAGTCGGGACTCACCTGGTCGAAGCATACGTAGCGTTGTCATTCTGGTCGCGAACATGTATTGTAACGCCCGGATAATTAGGCTACAGTAAAACTCTTCTGATGATGCCATGTCATCAGTGTTACTGTGGCTAACCAAGTGTTAGTTCAAAATCATTGCTAATTCAAAATATGAATTAGTGACAAACACCCTAAGTTTTCAAAAGTCAAAGCGAAAATGTTCGGGGTTTGCCAAATATTGCACTGGTAATTATGGTGAAGCAAACACCATTTTATAAAATGCCTAAATGCCCTAAAACTAAATAAAGCAGAAAGGGAAAATAAATAAAAGAAAGAAATTACAAAAAAACAAAAAAGGGGGGGAAGCCCCCTGGACCAGGCAGCCCAACCCACCCGCACGGCCACCGCCCAACCCCCCTGGCCCGCAGCCAGCCTGGCCGGCCCAGCCGGCCCAGCTCCTCGCCCCGCACCCCTCCCTTCCTGTTCCTCGGACGCGCGCCGCTACAGGGCGCGGTCGCCACCGGACCCGCTCGCCGGTGACGGGGGAGGATAAGGCCGCCACGACCCCCTCTCGGCCTCGTCAGATGCCCCTTCCCCCCCGCAGATATTTTCTCCGCCCCTC
>NC_041393.1:734116461-734126207 GCF_002162155.2 Triticum dicoccoides | reverse complement strand
GCCATGGCTCCAGCCTAACCACGGCCACCGAGCCCACCTCATCGCCCCACGGTGTCTCCAAGGGCCGCCGTCGTCCTCTCCCTCGTCTGGCGCAACCCGTTGGAGACCGGAGTCACCGCAACGCCCCCCCCCAACGCCGCCGTCTTCTTCCTCTGCTCCGACAAACGTCGCTGCCGTTCTTCTTCATCTCCGTCGACGCCCCTGCAGCTACTAACCCATTCACCGGCCATCGTGCGTGCCGCTAGGTGAGCTGCCTCCCTCCTCCGCCCTCTAGCTCCCCTAGCTCGCGCGGTAACTAGCTCGTCGTCGTGCCCGGGGTCCGGTCGCCGCGGTGTACCTCGCCGCCGTGGACCCATCCGCCGTCACGCTCGTCCGAGCTCACCGTTGTGCTCCTAGGGTCCCTAGGAGCCCAACGCGCCTACGAATGCTCCCTCCCGTGCCTCCTAGCGCCGTCCCCGATGAGCGCCCGAACGCGTCGCCGCCTGCGCTCGTCGCCGGCGTGCCTCCGATGACCAAATGGTCACGGGACAGCGCCCGTTGCATTCGCCACCTGACGCATGCCTCGCCTGGCCTCTCAGTTCGCTCGCTAGCGGGCTGCGTCGAAGTTTCCTCTTGCGTCCGACTCCGGCCGTCCGCCGATAAGCTCGCCGCACTCGAATCCGGTCACCCCTGCCGCCACAATCACCACCGTTGGCCGCGGCACAGCCGTAGCTCTCGAACGCGCCCAAAAACTCGACGAACGGTGCCCTGTAGGTGTTTTCCGGCCACCTCCCGAGCCGCACCGCTGCGTTTTGCCTCGCCGGCGTAGTTCCGGCGCCGTCCGCCGACGTGGCTAGGCGGGCCCCACCCCTGGGTCACTGCCAGCGGACCATGGGGGCCCCGTTGACTGGGTTGACCCAGTCAACTTGCTGACTGGGCAGCCCAGTGGCACTGACATGCGGGCCCCATGCCATAAATAAAAATAAAAACAAATAGATAAACTGCTAATTAATTAAATTTGTTAATTAAAACATTAATCTCTCACTGACTGCTAGGGCCCACACACTAATTAACCCATTTAGTTAGTTTTAGAATTCTGTTAATGTCCCTGTCAATGACATGTGGGTCCCACTGGACCCACCTGTCTGGTTTGACTGGTCAACTGACCAGTTGACCTGCTGACATCACTCTGATGTCATGCTGATGTCATCATTCACTGTTTTGGATAATGTTGGAATTAAATAACTAATTAAAATCAGAAAATGAATTAAATCTTTAGAAAATCATATCATTTAATCCGTAACTCGGATGAAAATACTTTCTACATGAAAGTTGCTCAGAACGACGAGACGATTCCGGATACGCAGTCCGTTCGTCCGCCACACACCCCTAACCTATCGAACTCGCAACTTTCCCCCTCCGGCTCCTCTGCCCGAAAACGCGAAACACCGGGAATACTTTCCCGGATGTTTCCCCCCTTCGTCGGTATCACCTACTACCGCGATTGGGAACACCTAGCATCGTTACTTGTCATGTCATGCATTGATATGCATTTGTTTGCATTGTATTCATTGTTTCTTCCCCCTCTTCTCTCCGGTAGACTACGAGACCGATGCTGCTGCTGCCCAGTTCGACTACGGAGTTGACGACCCCTCCTTCTTGCCAGAGCAACCAGGCAAGCCCCCCCCCCCTTGATCACCAGATATCGCCTATTCTCTTCTATACTGCTTGCATTAGAGTAGTGTAGCCTGTTACTGCTTTCCCTTGATCCTATTCTGATGCATAGCCTGACATTGTTGCTACATCTGTTGATACCTTACCTGCAATCCTAAATGCTTAGTATAGGATGCTAGTTTATCATCATTGGCCCTACATTCTTGTCAGTCTGCCTTGCTATACTATTGGGCCGTGATCACTCGGGAGTTGATCACGGGTATATATTATACATACATACATACTATACAGATGGTGACTAAAGTCGGGTCAGCTCGAAGAGTACTCGCGAGTGATTCACGGATTGGGGGCTGAAAGGACCTTTGTCCCGACGGCCCTCTGTGTGGATCTTTGTGCCGGAGCGACAGGGCAGGTTGAGACCGCCTAGGAGAGAGGTGGGCCTGGCCCTGTTCGGCGTTCGCGGACACTTAACACGCTTAACGAGATCTTGGTATTTGATCTGAGTTGGCTACGAGCCTATATGCACTAACCATCTATGCAGGAGTAGTTATGGGTATCCCGACGTCGTGGTATCAGCCGAAGCACTTCAGACGTCAGCGACGGAGCGGCGCGCGCCGAATTGGACTGGAACGCCACTAGGCTAGGTCTGCTTTCGGCCGCGTACGCAACATGCAGGTGTGCTATGGGCGATCGGCCCAGACCCCTGTGCGCTTAGGTTTAGACCGGCGTGCTGGCCTCTCTGTTGAGCCTAGGTGGGGCTGCGACGTGTTGATTTTCCGCGGCCGGGCATGACCCAGGAAAGTGTGTCCGGCCAAATGGGATCAAGCGTGCTGGGTAAGTTGGTGCACCCCTGCAGGGAAGTTAATCTATTCGAATAGCCGTGATCTTCGGTAACAGGACGACTTGGAGTTGTACCTTGACCTTATGACAACTAGAACCGGATACTTAATAAAACACACCCTTCCAAGTGCCAGATACAACCGATGGTCGCTCTCTCTCAGGGATACGAGGGGAGGATCGCCGGGTAGGATATGCTATGCGATGCTACTTGGAGGACTTCAACCTACCCTCTTCTGCCTGTTGCAAGACGAAGGTGACCAGAAGCGTAGTCTTCGATAAGACTAGCTATCCCCCTCTTATTCTGGCATTCTGCAGTTCAGTCCACTGATATGGCCCTTTACACATATACCCATGCATATGTAGTGTAGTTCCTTGCTTGCGAGTACTTTGGATGAGTACTCACGGTTGCTTTCTCCCCCCTTTTTCCCCCTTTCCTTTCTTTCTGGTTGTCGCAACCAGATGCTGGAGTCCAGGAGCCAGACGCCACCGTCGACGACGACCCCTACTACATCGGAGGTGCCTACTACTACGTGCTGCCCGCTGACGACGACCAGGAGTAGTTTGGAGGATCCCAGGCAGGAGGCCTGCGCCTCTTTCGATCTGTATCCCAGTTTGTGCTAGCCTTCTTAAGGCCAAACTTGTTTAACTTATGTCTGTACTCAGATATTGTTGCTTCCGCTGACTCGTCTATGATCGAGCACTTGTATTCGAGCCCTCGAGGCCCCTGGCTTGTATTATGATGCTTGTATGACTTATTTATGTTTTTAGAGTTGTGTTGTGATATCTTCCCGTGAGTCCCTGATCTTGATCGTACATGTTTGCATGCATGATTAGTGTACGATTGAATCAGGGGCGTCACAAGTTGGTATCAGAGCCGACTGCCTGTAGGAATCCCCCTTCCACACTCCTTGGCCGAAGTCGAGTCTAGTCACTACAAAACTTTTACTAACATGGCTGTGAGCCTTACGGGCCCACGTCGCCATTGGGTGGTACTAGGATCTTTTACTCCTCGACCTTTACTCTGGGACTCTGAATTCTTTTCTACTCGAGTTAAACGAATTTACTAACTATCACTAGGATCCCGTGACCCCATTCACCCCAAAGTTGGATAAAGCCATAGTATTCTTTGGAATAGTATTTTGGACGATTTCCACACTGTCATTGACTCCCTTAAAACATCTTTGTTTTCAGATGGAACCCACGAGGCAGGTCGTCCGCCACACGACGGCCATTGGTGCCTCGGGATCACCTGTCGTGCTAGCTGAGATGATGACCTATCTAGGTTATCGCTGGCACCCTGAGTACACCGTCTTTGAGGAGTACCAGGACTTTAACCAGGAGCAGTACCGAGCCATCGTCCACCTCTACTCTCGGGAGTATGACTCCACTACTGTGCTACACACCGCACATGGTGTTGGGGTGACTATCGATATGGCAGTCCACGATGCTGCTCATGCTGCTCTAACACGTCTTCGTGGAGAGTATCAGGCATTGGACACTTCCCCTTTCAGGCACATTCCTATCGCATCTGACGTTGGTGCGGAGGGATACTACACTGCCGCCTACTCCACCGTCACCCGAGAGCCCTTCCACCATCAGCGCCTGGTTCTGCATGCTGATGGGCTGGACCGAGCTAATAGAGCTCTTCGCCACGAGTTGTACACCACTCGTCAGCACCTTTACAGGGCTCTGACGCTGTTGCACCCCTTTGTCCGGTCTGGACAGCTGCCGCGTTCTGCGATCTACCCAGCCAGGACCGTGATGCCCCACGGTGTCGGATGTCCAGAGGTGGGAGGCTACTCTCCCGCACTTGGTCCTCTTCTGCCACCTGAGCGTTGGGTTCTACACCAGAGTATCCGCGCCCCCAGGCCACTGACGTGGAGGACTATCCTTTGCCTCACTACCAGCTGTCAGGTTACAGCTACCTTCACAGTACCTCCTGGGACTGATGTAGTCTTGCTCATTAGTATTAGATGCATTCGCGAGCCTGCGTGCCGCCTATAATGAATTAGTCTATGTACTGAACTCTGTGTACTGAGCTCTATGTCCGACCCCTTTTGTAAGTTATGCCGACTATCTATGTGGTATTTGTCGTGCTCCTTTCATTATGCATGTTTCATCATGAATGACTCTTGTCTATGCAAATTTCTCAATACTGAACTACCCCTGTTATATATTAACAGGATGGTTAGACCAGCTGGTCGTGGTCGTGGTGGCAACTTCCCACCACCGCCTGAGTACATGGCTGGTATGATCCAACAGCTTGAGATGAATCGCCAGTTCATGGAAAACATGATGGCTCAGTTTCCTCGCCCCAATATGAACCAGCATCCAAACACAACAACTCTGCAGGATTTCATACGCCTCAACCCAAGTGTGTACCGCAGCTCAACCCAGCCGCTGGATGCTGATGACTGGCTCCGTGACATCACCTATGAGATGGAGTCTGCTGATGTAGCCCCTGCCAGCTATGTCACTTTTGCTTCCTTCTTTTTAAAGGGACCCGCAGCGCAATGGTGGGACAGCCACAGGCGTACTCTGCCAGTTGGGACAATCATCAACTGGCCAGACTTTCAGGCTTCCTTCCGTGCCCGCTTCATTCCTCAGGGAATCATGGACAGGAAGAAGCGTGAGTTCCGCAACCTCACACAGGGCAACAAAAATGTGGAAGCTTATCAGCGGGAGTTTCTGGACTTATCCCGCTATGTTGAAGAAGACATTGCAACTGATGCTCGCAGACAGGAGAAGTTCCGTGAAGGCCTTCAAGCTGACATCAAGCTCGCACTTCTAGTGCATGACTTTGCCGATTTCGCCACCTTGGTGAACAAGGCCATCAATGTCGAGACTGGTCTGCAGGAACACCAGAGCTCTCAGAGGCGCAACCGTGGCACGGGCTCATCTTCGGGCCCGCCCTCGCAGAAGCGTAAGATATGGATCCCGAACAGCATGTACCGTCCAATTGCACCTGCCCCAAGGCAGTCTTATGCTGCACCTCGTCTGCCGGCTGCTCCAACTAGGCAGCCGAGGCTTCCAGCTCCACCACCCCAAGCTCCTGTTCCTACCCCCGAGAATGGGTTGTGCTTCAGGTGCGGACAACCAGGGCACCGTGCTAGGGAATGCAACCAGAAACAGAATCAACTGGCCCTTCCAGCAACTGGCCGTGGGAACAACCAGGCCCGCAACAACAATGCCAAGTCTTATGGCCGTGTTCATGCCAACCACATTGATCTGAATGAAGCTCAAGACCAGCCTGCTACTGTGATGGGTACACTCCTCGTAAATTCAGTACCAGCATCCGTTTTATTTGATACAGGTGCATCGCATTCATTCATGTCAGAAGATTTTGCATACAAGCACGATGTTAAATTTGAGCAGATGAACACTTCGGTAGTGGTAAAAACCCCCGCGGGACAATGTCAGACCTCCATGGTTGGCATTAACGTCCCTGTGGAAATCGAAGGGTTGGAGTTTCGTGCCTCGCCCATTATACTAAAATCGTCTAACATTGACCTCATTCTGGGAATGGATTGGTTAAAGGCGCATACTGCTTCTATCGTTTGCGCCACTAAGACCGTCCATCTGCTACACCCTTCTGATGAAATAATTAGCTACGATGCTCATCTGGTTCGGAATGCCGAGGCCAGGCTTCATGCCTTAAACGCATTGAACGCTACACCACTCAAGGGCATTGAAAACATTTCCGTCGTGCGTGAATTCTTAGACGTCTTTCCTGAAGAACTCCCAGGGATTCCCCCTGCTAGAGCTGTGGAATTCGTCATCGACTTGAAACCAGGCACCACTCCTATAGCCAAGCGACCCTACAAGATGCCGCCGCATGAACTCCTTGAGCTTAAGGAGGAAATCGATAAATCTCTTCGAAGTGGTTTCATTCGCCCAAGTTACTCTCCTTGGGGAGCACCTTCTCTCTTTGTCAAGAAGAAAGATGGGACAAACCGATTGGTCCAAGACTACCGTCCTATAAACCAAGCTACCATTCAGAATAAGTATCCTCTTCCTCGGATCAATGATCTGTATGATCAATTGGCTGGTTCATCAGTGTTCTCTAAACTCAACTTGAGGTTGGGTTACCACCAGATCCGTGTTCGTGAGGACGATATCCCCAAGACCGCCTTTGTGACTCGTTATGGTTCATACAAGTACACCGTCATGTCTTTCGGCTTAACCAATGCTCCAGCCACCTTCTCTCACCTGATGAACTATATATTCATGGATTACCTCGACAAGTTCGTCGTGGTTTATCTGGATGATATTATGGTATTTTCCAAGAACGAAGAGGAACATGCTGAACATCTTCGCCTCGTGCTGGAAAAGCTACGAGAGCATCAACTTTATGCCAAGTTCTCCAAATGTGAATTCTGGCTTCCCGAAGTAACCTATCTTGGGCATGTCATCTCTAAGGATGGTATTGCTGTCAACCCTGAACGAGTTCAGGCTATTCTCGATTGGACTCCTCCGAAGAACGTTAAGCAAGTCAGAAGTTTTCTCGGTCTCGCCAGCTACTGCCGTCGATTCGTCGAGAACTTCTCCAAGATTGCCAGGCCTCTGACTAACCTATTGCATAAGGGCGTCAAGTTCCAATGGACAGATAAATGTCAGGAAAGTTTCCAGGCACTCAAGGACAAGTTAGCTTCTGCCCTAGTACTAGCTCCTCCTGATACTAAGGAGGACTTCGTCATTTACTGCGACGCTTCCCGTCAAGGACTAGGCTGTGTCCTAATGCAAGAGCGCAAAGTGGTTGCTTATGCCTCTCGGCAATTGCGCCCTCACGAAGAGAACTACCCAGTTCACGACCTCGAACTTGCTGCTGTCATTCATGCACTGAAACAGTGGCGACATTACCTTCTCGGTAATCGTTGCGAGATCTTCACTGACCACCAAAGTCTGAAGTATCTGTTTACTCAGCCAGACCTGAACCTCCGTCAGCAGAGATGGATGGAGACTGTTGCAGACTTTGACTTGGGTATTTCCTATACACCAGCCAAGGCTAATGTAATGGCTGATGCCTTGAGCCGCAAGTCTTACTGCAACCACCTCCAGGTTCACAAAGTTCAGCCCTCACTCGTTGAAGAATTCAGAAAGCTGAACCTCCATATTGTTCCTCCGGGTGCACTCACTCCCCCTCCTCCGGAGTTACGCAAGA
Source organism: Triticum dicoccoides (assembly GCF_002162155.2). Lineage (NCBI taxonomy): Eukaryota > Viridiplantae > Streptophyta > Magnoliopsida > Poales > Poaceae > Triticum > Triticum dicoccoides. Next base: position 734,118,553 of record NC_041393.1, on the reverse strand, counting down.
TGAACCTCCATGTTGTTTCCAGGGGTTCTCTCAATACCCTGGTTGCGAAACCAGATCTTGTGGACACCATCAAATGGATACAGAAATGTGACGATGAAGTCGAGAGGATTAAACGTTATCTCGCAGAAGGAAAGCCCTCATTCTTCACTGTGGATGACGCAGGCACCCTATTCTTCAAAGGTCGCCTAGTGGTACCGAGTAAGAGGGAAAACCTGAATCTGACTCCAAAAGTTATGAAAGAAGCTCATGATACGCCTTTGTCTATTCATCCCGGTAGCACCAAGATGTACCAAGACATTCGTCAGAGATTCTGGTGGTCTAACATGAAGCAAGACATTGCTCGTTATGTTGCTGAATGTGACGTCTGCTGTCGTATCAAAGCAGAACATCAAAGGCCTGCTGGAACTCTGCAACCTATATCTATTCCTGAATGGAAATGGGACCATGTCGAGATGGACTTCGTTACTGGATTTCCCAAATCGCAAAAGGGTAATGATGCTATTCTTGTCGTCATTGACCGACTTTCTAAGGTTGCACATTTTCTGGCGGTCAAAGAAACGATCACTGCTAGTCAGCTTGCAACTCTCTACATGTCCAGAATTGTTTCGCTTCACGGTATTCCACTGGTTATCAGTTCAGACCGTGGCAGTTTATTCACTTCAAGATTCTGGGCAAGTTTCCAAGAAGCTATGGGCACTCATCTGTCTTTCAGCACTGCTTTTCATCCTCAGTCACAAGGGCAAGTTGAACGCGTCAACCAAGTTCTCGAAGACATGCTTCGAGCTTGTGTTATTTCCTTCGGCAAGAAATGGGAGGAATCTCTCCCGTATGCTGAGTTCTCTTATAATAATAGCTATCAAGCTAGTCTGAAAATGGCCCCCTTCGAAGTGTTATATGGACGAAAGTGCCGAACCCCTCTGAACTAGTCAGAAACTGGGGAACGTCCACTCTTCGGTCCGGATATTATCCAACATGCCGAAGAACAAGTCCGCATTATTCGCGAGAATCTCAAGACTGCTCAGTCACGTCAAAAGAGTAATTATGACCGTCATCATAAAGACATGGTCTATCAACCTGGCGAAAAGGCCTATCTTCGCGTTACACCAATGAAGGGTGCTCACCGCTTCGGGATCAAGGGCAAGCTAGCTCCTCGCTATATTGGCCCATTCACTATTCTGGAAAGGCGTGGAAAAGTGGCATATCAACTAGAGCTTCCGTCGAACCTTTCTCAGGTTCACGATGTGTTCCACGTGTCGCAGCTCCGTTGCTGCTTCAAGGACCCAATCTGAGCAGTGGATCATGAAGTGCTCGAATTGCAACAGGACCTCTCCTATAAAGAGCATCCGGTCCGCATTCTCGACCAAGCTGAACGCCGCACATGCCAGAAGGCGATCAAGTTCCTCAAAGTTCAGTGGTCGCACCATTCTGAAGATGAAGCCACTTGGGAACAAGAGGATCGCTTGCGTGATGAATACCCCGCACTGTTTCCTTCTACCTCCTAAATCTCGGGACGAGATTTCTTGTAGTGGAGGAGATTTGTAACGCCCGGATAATTAGGCTACAGTAAAACTCTTCTAATGATGCCATGTCATCAGCGTTACTGTGGCTAACCAAGTGTTAGTTCAAAATCATTGCTAATTCAAAATATGAATTAGTGACAAACACCCTAAGTTTTCAAAAGTCAAAGCAAAAATGTTCGGGGTTTGCCAAATATTGCACTGGTAATTATGGTGAAGCAAACACCATTTTATAAAATGCCTAAATGCCCTAAAACTAAATAAAACAGAAAGGGAAAATAAATAAAAGAAAGAAATTACAAAAAAACAAAAAGGGGGGGGGGAAGCCCCCTGGACCAGGAAGCCCAACCCACCCGCACGGCCACCGCCCAACCCCCCTGGCCCGCAGCCAGCCTGGCCGGCCCAGCCGGCCCAGCTCCTCGCCCCGCACCCCTCCCTTCCTGTTCCTCGGACGCGCGCCGCTACAGGGCGCGGTCGCCACCGGACCCGCTCGCCGGCGACGGGGGAGGATAAGGCCGCCACGCCCCCCTCTCGGCCTCGTCAGATCCCCCTTCCCCCTCGCAGATATTTTCTCC
>NC_041393.1:734102313-734116166 GCF_002162155.2 Triticum dicoccoides | reverse complement strand
TCCGACAAACGTCGCCGCCGTTCTTCTTCATCTCCGTCGACGCCCCTGCAGCTACTAACCCATTCACCGGCCATCGTGCGTGCCGCTAGGTGAGCTGCCTCCCTCCTCCGCCCTCTAGCTCCCCTAGCTCGCGCGGTAACTAGCTCGTCGTCGTGCCCGGGGTCCGGTCGCCGCGGTGTACCTCGCCGCCGTGGACCCATCCGCCGTCACGCTCGTCCGAGCTCACCGTTGTGCTCCTGGGGTCCCTAGGAGCCCAACGCGCCTACAAATGCTCCCTCCCGTGCCTCCTAGCGCCGTCCTCGATGAGCGCCCGAACGCGTCGCCGCCTGCGCTCATCGCCGACGTGCCTCCGGTTACCAAATGGTCACGGGACAGCGCCCGTTGCATTCGCCACCTGACGCATGCCTCGCCTGGCCTCTCAGTTCGCTCGCTAGCGGGCTGCGTCGAAGTTTCCTCTTGCGTCCGACTCCGGCCGTCCGCCGATGAGCTCGCCGCGCTCGAATCCGGTCACCCCTGCCGCCACAATCACCACCGTTGGCCGCGGCACAGCCGTAGCTCTCGAACGCGCCCGAAAACTCGACGAACGGTGCCCTGTAGGTGTTTTCCGGCCACCTCCCGAGCCGCAATGCTCCTTTTTGCCTCGCCGGCGTAGTTCCGGCGCCGTCCGCCGACGTGGCTAGGTGGGCCCCACCCCTGGGTCACTGCCAGCGGGCCATGGGGGCCCCATTGACTGGGTTGACCCAGTCAACGTGCTGACTGGGCAGCCCAGTGGCACTGACATGCGGGCCCCATGCCATAAATAAAAATAAAAACAAATAGATAAACTGCTAATTAATTAAATTAGTTAATTAAAACATTAATCTCTCACTGACTGCTAGGGCCCACACACTAATTAACCCATTTAGTTAGTTTTTTAGAATTCTGTTAATGTCCCTGTCAATGACATGTGGGTCCCACTGGACCCACCTGTCTGGTTTGACTGGTCAACTGACCAGTTGACCTGCTAACATCACTCTGATGTCATGCTGACGTTATCATTCACTGTTTTGGATAATGTTGGAATTAAATAACTAATTAAAATCAGAAAATGAATTAAATCTTTAGAAAATCATATCTTTTAATCCGTAACTCGGATGAAAATACTTTCTACATGAAAGTTGCTTAGAACGACGAGACGATTCCGGATATGCAGTCCGTTCGTCCGCCACACACCCCTAACCTATCGAACTCGCAACTTTCCCCCTCCGGCTCCTTTGCCCGAAAACGCGAAACACCGGGAATACTTTCCCGGATGTTTCCCCCCTTCGTCGGTATCACCTACTACCGCGATTGGGCACACCTAGCATCGTTACTTGTCATGTCATGCATCGATATGCATTTGTTTGCATTGTATTCATTGTTTCTTCCCCCTCTTCTCTCCGGTAGACTACGAGACCGACGCTGCTGCTGCCCAGTTCGACTACGGAGTTGACGACCCCTCCTTTTTGCCAGAGCAACCAGGCAAGCCCCCCCCTTGATCACCAAATATCGCCTATTCTCTTCTATACTGCTTGCATTAGAGTAGTGTAGCCTGTTACTACTTTCTGTTGATCCTATTCTGATGCATACCCTGACATTGTTGCTACATCTGTTGATACCTTATCTGCAATCCTAAATGCTTAGTATTGGATGCTAGTTTATCATCATTGGCCCTATATTCTTGTCAGTTTGCCTTGCTATACTATTGGGCCGTGATCACTCGGGAGTTGATCATGGGTATATATTATACATACATACATACTATACAGATGGTGACTAAAGTCGGGTCAGCTCGAAGAGTACCCGCGAGTGATTCACGGATTGGGGGCTGAAAGGACCTTTGTCCCGACGGCCCTCTGTGTGGATCTTTGTGGCGGAGTGACAGGGCAGGTTGAGACCGCCTAGGAGAGAGGTGGGCCTGGCCCTGTTCGGCGTTCGCGGACACTTAACACGCTTAACGAGATCTTGGTATTTGATCTGAGTTGGCTACGAGCCTATACGCACTAACCATCTACGCGGGAGTAGTTATGGGTATCCCGACGTCGTGGTATCAGCCGAAGCACTTCAGACGTCAGCGACGGAGCGGCGCGCGCCGAATTGGACTGGAACGCCACTAGGCTAGGTTTGCTTTCGGCCGCGTACGCAACGTGCAGGTGTGCTATGGGCGATGGGCCCAGACCCCTGTGCGCTTAGGTTTAGACCGGTGTGTTGGCCTCTCTGTTGAGCCTAGGTGGGGCTGCGACGTGTTGATCTTCCGCGGCCGGGCATGACCCAGGAAAGTGTGTCCGGCCAAATGGGATCAAGCGTGCTGGGTAAGTTGGTGCACCCCTGTAGGGAAGTTAATCTATTCGAGTAGCCGTCATCTTCGGTAATAGGACGACTTGGAGTTGTACCTTGACCTTATGACTACTAGAACCGGATACTTAATAAAACACACCCTTCCAAGTGCCAGATACAACCGGTGGTCGCTCTCCCTCAGGGATACGAGGGGAGGATCGCCGGGTAGGATATGCTATGCGATGCTACTTGGAGGACTTCAACCTACCCTCTTCTGCCTGTTGCAAGACGAAGGTGACCAGAAGCGTAGTCTTCGATAAGACTAGCTATCCCCCTCTTATTCTGGCATTCTGCAGTTCAGTCCACTGATATGGCACATATACCCATGCATATGTAGTGTAGTTCCTTGCTTGCGAGTACTTTGGATGAGTACTCACGGTTGCTTTCTCCCCCCTTTTCCCCCCTTTCCTTTCTTTCTGGTTGTCGCAACCAGATGCTGGAGTCCAGGAGCCAGACGCCACCGTCGACAATGACCCCTACTACACCGGAGGTGCCTACTACTACGTGCTGCCCGCTGACGACGACCAGGAGTAGTTTGGAGGATCCCAGGCAGGAGGCATGCGCCTCTTTCGATCTGTATCCCAGTTTGTGCTAGCCTTCTTAAGGCAAACTTGTTTAACTTATGTCTGTACTCAGATATTGTTGCTTCCGCTGACTCGTCTATGATCGAGCACTTGTATTCGAGCCCTCGAGGCCCCTGGCTTGTATTATGATGCTTGTATGACTTATTTATGTTTTTAGAGTTGTGTTGTGATATCTTCCCGTGAGTCCCTGATCTTGATCATACATGTTTGCGTGCATGATTAGTGTACGATTGAATCGGGGGCGTCACATGTACGTACATATATACTGGTCGATGTAGAGGCGCGCACGTAGCATGTACACGTACGTACAGCGGCCAGTGTGCAAGAAAGAAAATACGGCCATGTATGTGTACATAAGGGCGGGGTCTCAAACGCCTACTCGCACATACATACGCCAGGGCTCGTGTACATGGCTGGGACGGAACGGAGAAACAGTGACATCGTCGTGTTCATGGGGAGCCAACCGGCTAGGTCAGGAAGGAATGCGTCGTCGTGTTCATCGGGAGGGCTTGGACAGAACAGGCGATGAAAACGGGGCCTCGCGTACCACAGAACGGAGGAAGCGGCCTTGTGTTTGACCGGCCACGTTCGAAACGGGATCCTGTTCATCGGGAGGGGTCTGGCGTACCGCAAAACGGAGGAAACGGACCTCCTATGGTCGAAATGGGGGTCATGTTGATCGGGAGGGGTGTGGCGTACCGCAAAACGGACGAAACGGAGTTGTGTTGGAGCCCTACGGTCGAAACGGGCGGCACTCCACGGGATACTGTTCATCTCCACCGTCGACCTCCTCCAGCCTCCACGTTCTACTGTTCATCCACCGTCAACCTCCTCCGGCCTCCACGGGCTCCTAGTCATCCAGCCTCCACCGTGCGCTACTCCACCGGCTACTGTTCAACCACCCCTCTCCATGGGCTCCTGTTCAACCACCCCTCCACGGGCTACAGTTCATCCACCCCTACACCTTCTACTGTTCATCCAGCCCTCCACGGGGTCGTTCTGTTCAACCAGCCCTCCATGGGGTCCTCTTCATCCAGCCCCAACCGGCTCGATCGATCGGGGTTCTGTTCATCCAAAGGCAACTCCACGGGTCCTGTTCATCCAATCCTACCGCTCACTGCTCATCCAACCCCCCTCCCCTCCCCACAACACTCACTGTTCATCCAACCCCCTGCAACGCTCACTCTTCATCCAGAGGCAGCATCGATCGGCTTCAGTTAGCAGCAGTAGCAAAGTAATCGCTCGATTGCTCGGGTTCAGTAACGCGTACCTGCAGTGCAATCTCTCGGGTTTAGTTAGGCGATGCCTCGCTCGGGTTCAGTTAGAGACCAATGCCTCACACACACGCGCGTACGTGTACGAGAGAAACGCGCATCGCTCGGCCCCTGACCACCCACCGTAACTGAGAACTCCCCGAAATTTTCCTCGCCCTTGCTTCTACCACGGTTTTTTCCATCATGGACGGCCCAAAGAATGTCATGCAGCTGCGTCTCCGGCCCGCCCAGGACGAAAAGCCCATTTTCTGTCATGATTTCTTGTCATAGAAGTAGGAGCCCACCACATCTATGATGATACCGGGTTTTGTCACAATTATCGTCATAGAAGTGTCATAAGTATGACATAAATTTTTTTTGTTCGGCCCAAAATGTCACAGATGTGTCTTTTTTTGTAGTGTATTATGCTGATGTTAGTAAAACTGAGAGATGTTTAATTGGTCAGCTAAATTTTCCTACTTTGAAATGCATGTGAGCCACATGTGGAGAGGCTGGAAAGAATAGTATTTCTCTATGCGCTCTGGTTCATCATGGGTGGCCAACCTACATTATATAGAAAGACTTGTAATATCTTCAATTTGCTTGCTCTTCTGCTCTTCTTTAAGATGATCCTCTTCTCTTGCGGTCGACTGGTCAGGTCGAGTTGTTCTCCCTTAGTATATTTTGAATCTGTCAGGTCAGGTCGACTTGTTCTTCTTTACTATATGTTGAAGCTGTCATCTGCGAAGTGTCATCACTTCTGGAGCTCTCATATTTTGAGTAGTAGGCCACATTATATTAATGCACACACCAAATTACAGCATGCATGGCACCTCTTAAAAGAATTGCAGAGATAGCACAAAGGGGTTTACAGGGAAGCAGTATTGGACTAGAATCACTTCTACATTACAAAGATAATCTCACTTGTTTTTATGTTTTCATTCATGTCATATATTGAACATATCAAAATGAATATGAGAATGGGAGCACGAGAGGAATATTGCGGAACAATCCACTGGCTAACAAACTTGGCATGGTGGAGGATGGCCTATCTTATTCACCCATCAAGGTGCTTGCTCTAACTTGGCAAGGTTGTATTGGTCGCACATATTTTGCATCTGACCTCTTGCATTACTTCTACTTTGTTACACCATCTGCTTGCTTTAAGCATCATATATGAGAGCCCAGCGTCTGGTATTGTCTATGATATCAATTCAAAATTTGAACTCCTAAATATCTGCATGTGCCTTACCTTCTCTCTTGTATGAAAACTAATTTCAGATGAATCTCCTTGCTCAAACGATCATACGATCTCACAACAATACTGGGCTCTGCATTGCTCTTGTCAGTACCTCTCTCCCTTTTACCTTGTAACGTTGTACTTAATTAATTGCTATTTGATTATGTATCATCAGTCTGCACCTGAGCTTCATTATCCTCTGTTTCTTCCAATATTATTTGATCTATATTTACTCTTTGCAAAATGTAGAATAATGGCAACGCTTATAAAGAATTTTCTTTGCAGAATTTATTGAATTATCCTTCCATCAACATGGAGAAGGGCTTTGGCTAGCCCATGTTAACATGTAATGTAAGTTCATCCTTCTCAAGCCTTCAAACTTTGTTCTAGTATAGATTTGGATAGGCAGCATTTCCTCCACTTCTTTTTGCTTTGTTGTTTACATCTGATTGGATGTTTGCAACAACTACCAGTTTCAAATTGTAGTTGTAAAAACATGTTCCTTATGCAGAACAGATCCATTTATTTTCTTATATAATTGTGAAACCTGTTACGTGTCTCCTTGTTTTTCTTTCAGAGTCGTATCTCTAATGCCAGGTAGAACTTTAGGGAAGATAGTGAGCCAAACCATCTTGAGGACAGCGAGATGGCCCCAAGGTCCTATCTTGATGAAGACAATGAGTTGAAGCTACTCACCGGCATGTGTGAGACAACCTCTGTGCAGTCGCTGCCTCAATCAGTTCTACTTCTTCAGTCTCAACTTAATGCAGAAAAGCTTGCTTCAGCTCAGCTCCAACTTGAAGTCAAAGATGTAATGAAGATGTCAGAGGACTGCCTTGCACACCATCATGCTATACAGCTACGGGTGATGCATCTATCATTGACACAATTGAGGTCTAGTCAGCTTGTTCGGCTGTTTGGGGGGCCCAACCTGGCCAGGCCTAGTGCCTTCTGAAGTGCTCTCAGTTTTGTATATTCTTTTGTCGGTGCATTTATTTGCACTAGTGGTGAACTTTGATGCCCAGTGGATGTAGTATGTGTAATAGCTGTGATAGCCTAGCGTAAGTTTGCTGCTTATTTATTTCCTTGTTGTCTTGTTTATTTGTTTGATTGTAGTCAGTGCAGTTCTTTTTCCATGGTTTGCTAGTGGCCGCAATAACCTATTTTTTAAAACTAGGCCACAATAACCATGGGCTACATATTTACTGTAGTGACACTAGGCCTCCTACGGTCCGTAGAAACAATGGGCCTTCTATGGGCCGTAGAAACAATGGGACTTCTACGGGTCGTATCATCAATGGGCCTTATTCGGGCCGTATGATTGATTGGCCAAACATGGGCCAATAACAGACTGCATTATGGCCGTAAACGGGATAGAGTTGGAACTATGCGTTCATGGGACGACCATAATGGGCCGTCATTAATAGGTTGTATTTGATGACGCTATGAAAACGGCCAAACATATTAACGGGCCACAAACGGGCCGACTGTAACCACAGGCTGAATTTGGCCCACAAGTAGAAAATGGCAGTAACGGGTCGTAAGTAACCGGATGCTGGAAATGAGCCCAAGAATAAATGGGCCCTGAGAAGGCCGAAAGATAACATGGGATGGAAACGGCCCAACGGAATAACGGGCCATTAATGGGTATAAAATGATACACTGTTCATTACGGGCCAGTTTTCACCATGGGCCGTTGATGTGTATAAAGTGATACACTGTTCATTACGGGCCAGTTTCACCACGGGTCGTTAATGGGTATAAAGTGATACACTGCTCATTACGGGCCAGTTTCACCATGGGCCGTTAATGGGCCAAGAGTTACAAAGGGCCTCATATGGGTCATAACGGGCCCTAGGTTAGCGGGCTGTAAATGGGCAATACGTGAACAGGTCATTAACAGGCTTTCCATGGGCCGGCCCGCCACCTTCTGACCAAGTCAAATGGGCCGGCCTTTTCACAGGAATGGGCCTCTGTTGGGCCATGCCACGTGTCGACGTATCATAGGTGCCTTTTGTCCAATGAGTGGATGACATCTGTCCCAACGGTGAGCCGACACATGTTTCCTCCAGCCAATGATGATTTTACACGTGGAAAATCCCCATTGGTCGGGGCTGTTGGCGGGTTATCGGATCCAAAACCGGACCCGATAGCTTAACATCGTTCCGTTATGGTGGATGCCACATGTCGGTCACCCTTGACGAAAGCACTTCTGTGACGCGTGATTTATCGTCATGGAAGTGGACACTTCCGTGATGATAATTTTGCTAATGTCATGGAACACTTCTATGATAGCACAGGTATGACTATCTTGAATCTGTCATAAAATCGTCATGGATGTACATGCATGACAAAAAACGCGACATACTGTGACAAACACGTATCATCATGGAAGTGTATTGTTTTGTAGTGGAACCCCTCAAACAAGCGATTGGATATTTTGGATCTTAAGATGGTTTATTTTCCAGAGAATTTAGGGAAGCGTCAAGAGCCTCCCGGGTTTGAGAAAACCCTTACAAAAGTTGCCAAAACTTCAGAAGACAAAACTTAGATCCTACGCGTTATGCCTAGCTAGGGGCGTAAAATGATAGCGCTTGTTGGGAGGCAACCCAATGAATAAAATTTATTTTTGTTTTTTCTTTCTGTTCTTGTGTGTTAACACAATTATTCTTCTGTTATGATTGTGTTTTTTGTGTTTTAATTAGTGTTTATGCCAAGTAAGACCTTTGGGAAGACTTGGTGAAAGTTTATTTGATCTTGCTGAAAAACAGAAACATTTGCACTTGCAAGATTCGTTGTAATTATTTACAACAGGGTCCTTTTAAGTTGATTATTGTTGCAGAGGATCAATAAAAGAATTACTCACGTCCACCAATTTATTTCATAGTTTTTGGAGTTTCAGAAGTATTCGAAAGTTCCAGATTACAACAGACTGTTCTGTTTTGACAGATTCTGTTTTCTTTGTGCTGTGTGCTTATTTGATGGCTCTATGGTTTTCTTTGATGAGTTTTTGCCATAGTAAAGTTGGAATACAGTAGATATAATAAAAAAATTGGTTTGACATAGCACTTATAGTAATGGTTTGCTTTCTTTTACTAACGGATCTCACGAAGGATTTGTTTGATTTTTGTGTGATTGAAGTTTTCAAGTTTTGGGTTATCTTACGATGGATGAAAGAAGGATAGAAGAGCCTAAGCTTCGGGATGCCCCGGAATCCCAAGCTATTTTCCAATAATGAGCAACCAACTAAGCTTGGGGATGCCCCCGAGTGGCATCCCCTCTTTTCTTCTAACGACCATCGGTATTTTACTCGAGGCTATATTTTTATTCGGTTGCATGATATGTGTTTTGCTTGGAGCGTATTGTATGACATGTATCTTTGCTTATTTTATTTTGTGTTTTAAGTCATCAATCCTTGCTGGACACACCTATTTGAGAGAGCCAAAATTATGCCATGACTTGTTAGAATTGCTCTCTATGCTTCACTTAAATTTTTATGAGCAATGGACTTGCTTGAGTGTTTCACTTATATCTTTTTGAGCACGGTGTGTTTAGTATTTTTAAATAAATGCTCTCTTGCTTCACTTATATTTATGTGATAGTTAGTACAACTTTGAAGAAATTCTCTCTTACTTCACTTAAATTATTTTGAGAGAAAGAAATTATGTTATGCTCATGATCTCCACTTATATTTGTTTGAGCTTATGAAAAGCAACACATGAAAATTAGTCCCAAAGTGATAGATATCCAAGAAGGATAAAGAAAGAAAGAAATATATGTCATGAAGATCATTGGACAAAATAAACTTGATTGTCAGTAATAGTTTTGAGATATGATGATGTGATATGTGAGTTATGTTGATGAGTAACTGTGCTCTAGTAAGAATATTGGTGTTAAGGTTTGTGATTCCCTATGCATGCACGTAAGTCAATAATCATGCAATGAAAATTATATCCTACATGTGGTGCATTATTCGGTGTTAATTATGCTTAATGCTTGCGTATGAGATTATTCGTTTCTTGGTTGGTCGCTTCTCAATCTTTTTGCTAGCCTTCATTTTGCACTAAGTATGACCTCTACTTGTGCATCCAAAATCCTTTAAACCAGTTTTGCCACATGAGTCCGCTATATGTACCTATATGCGGTATTCTTTTTTAGTCGTTGAAATTTTCATCCAGCCGCGGCAGAGTCCAGACCCACCGAGATCCAATCCGGACACCATCACGGAGGGGTTCACCACTTCCATTGGTGCCTCTTCCTATGATGTGTGAGTAGTTCTTTGTAGACCTTCGGGTCCGTAGTTAGTAGCTAGATGGATTCCTCTCTCTCTCTCTCTCTCTCTCTCTCTCTCTATCTCTCTTGATTATCAATACAATGATCTCTTGGAGATCCATATGATGTAAGTCTTTTTGCAGTGTGTTTATTGGGATCCGATGAACTTCGAGTTTATGATCAGTTATATGATTTTATATCCATGAACATTATTTGAGTTTCTTTGATCTCTTATATGCGTGATCTCTTATAGCCTCGTATTTCTTCTCCGATATGTGGGTTTTGTTTGGCCAACTTGATCTATTTATGTTGCAATGGGAAGAGGTGCCCGGTAGTGGGTTCGATCTTACGGTGCTTGATCCCAGTGACAGAAAGGGAACCAACACGTATGTATCGTTGCTACTAAGGATAAAAAGATGAGACCCATATCAGCCGCAATAGATAAACGGATCTCATCTACATAATATCATCATTCTGATGTATTTGCCCCGGGGTCTTCTTTCTCATATATTTGCCTTGCGATCTACTTTTTCCTTGCCTTTATTTTCAGATTTATTAAACCAAAAAATTACAAAAATACCTTGCTACAATTTATTTGTTTCGCGATCTATTTATCCTATCTACAAATTTACCTCACATCATTTGTCTATCTTGAGGCGTCGTACCCCGAAAGGGATTTACAACCCCTTTAAAACGTCGGGTTGCGAGGTGTTGTTATTTGTGTGCAGGGGCTGTTTACGTTGTGTTGCTTGGTTCTCCGACTGGCTCGATAAGCTTGGTTTCATATCCGAGGGAAATACCTACCGCCATTGTGCTGCATCATCCCTCCCTCTTTGGTGAAATACCGACATAGCTTCAAGCGACATCAAGGTGCAGCTTGAAAGGAAAGATGCCGAACTGCGGGACGAAAAAGATTTCTCGAGAAAAAACATCACGTAGAACACCTCGATCAAGAGGATGTCCCGCCTCCTGAAAGGAAAACATAAAACAAGTTACATGAGTTATAAGCTTGAAAAACCAAAAAACTTGGGTGAAAATTTCACGACTGAATTAAATCAAGATTTTTTGTGTCAATCCAAAAATTCGTCTTAAAATTAACATGTCCTTATGTCGTGCTTTAACATGATACGTCCGATCTCCAGAATTCAAGCGGGTCAGCCTTCGGCTTCAACCTCCTTATCCCGAAGGAGGAGTGCTTCTCAAAGGCCAGTTTAGCAAACTAATGTCGAGCGGCTTTAGAGAGAAACCAGGCTATCCGGCTATTGACCACACACTCACGTCGGAAAAAGGAGTAATAGAAAAATACTTTGCAATGACTAAGAAAAAAATACTTATTATTAAACGGCTCATATAAATTTTGAGAGCCCCCAGTTAACTTGGTTAAAGGAAGTTGTTTTTAACAAACATCATTTTTGACAAACAGATTTTTGTTTAACACAAGTAATGCTTGGTTGAACCGCACAGAAATTAAAACTTGAAAAAAGTTGAGCATGAAAGAGACTTAGTTGGTTAATGTGCTCGGTGTTGATGACGTGGGTCGAACTTGCAGCAGGTCCAGGTCCAGCCCCCAAGTCAGCCCTGAGGTGCCGGAGCAAAGAGCTAGGCTTAATGAACTGACGACGTGGCACGGTCGATGTGGCGAGGCGAAGCCCCCGGTCTAGCAAACATGATGAAGCTGGTCGGCTAGTGACGCCGAAGTCCCCGGAGTAGTTTGATGAATAGATGGCGAAGCCCCGGTCCAGCTGAGGTGACGGAGTAGGTCGGTAAGATGATGTTGCATCCACCATGCCAACCGAGATGTCAAAGGAGGTCGGCGTGGTAGACGTCGGCTTGAAGAAGCAACGGTGCGGCGATGCCGATGCACCCGACCAATGCAATCCATGGGCAATTATGTTGTCTTGATGATTAATTGGCCTTCGCGATGCCAAACTCTTGGTCGGCTCGCCGAGGTGACGATCCGAGGTGGTCGTCATTGGCTTGATGGAGCGATGGCGCAGTCAATGCTGGTTCAGGTCGAAAGCCGTGGAGCAACTTTTTTGGGCTAGTTTGACATTGGCATGATTGTGAAAATTGTCTCGAAAAAAGCCCAAAATTTGTGGGCATGTTTTTGAGAACAACACACAACAATACCCTAAAAATCATTTCCTCCAAAAAGGATGTCCAATATCCCATTCATGAAGTAAGATAAACTCGGTCGGATTTTTTTCCGCACAGAAGACATATTCAAAAGTTGATGCACTTATCGGACGTTTCCCGGAGTTTGAACGGTCGCATGGAGCAAAATTTTGAGGGGTGGTCGATAGGGGAATTCCACGGCCGATGAATGGTGGGATTTTACCACCGATGTCCGAGCTGGACACTGGAACCCTGGCCCTAAACTGATCTAGATTCCCGTCTAGATTTGACAGGGCTCTGGTATATCAAAGATCGCCGGAGATTCCTCCATCTGAATGTGGAGATATTTTACCTGGTTGTTCTAGACTCAATTCCACAAAATTTCACCGAAGTGATCGTCAAAGCGATGCTCGGGGAGACGGGGACGGCGAAAACAAATATGTTGTCCAAAAATATTGTTGTCAATCTGCAAACGAGCCATATATGTATCCTTTTCGATCACACAGCGGAACTCTCAATAAAAACACCAGTATCGTTGTGAAAACCGGCAGACCTTGGGATTGAGCCCTGAGTTGTGGATCTTGGAAAGATTGTAACATGAACAAACAAACAATGTTTTACCCAGGTTCAGGCCCTTTTGATGGAGGTAAAACCCAACATTCTGCTCTTGTTTATATTGATGAAAATGCATCAAGTACAGAGTTGATCTACCTCGAGATTGTGAGATATGTTCTAACTTTAGGTCTAGGTGAATGTGATTGTGTTCAAGTTCTATCAACTAGCCTGGCCTCGGCTTATATAATGTACCGGGGACCTAGGATAACAAGAGTCCTAGTCGAATATGTCGGTGGAGAGGAGTCCTTGTCTAGATCATCAACTCTTTTGGAACCTTCATTGTATATGTCATCGGTTGCCCGAAGTGGCCCAATAGTGAACAGCCATGGGGTTGCTCGGCCCGATCCACCTGGTCGGGAGACGACATGGTGATTACCCCCTAGTCCAGGACACCGTCATCAACTAATAGACACAACTCCCTCTTGGAGATCATTCATCAGATAATGGACTATAAAATATTAATATATTTAAGAGCGTGTGTGTTTGTAAATCATGCAACAAAGAGCTCAAAAGACTACAAATAGACATTCAGACATAGTATGATCGCAATGTTAAAATTCGTCACACGCTACTAACATACCGAGAATTACATCAGATGGATCACAATTATATGTAGGACAGCTCATGTGATCTTTGCATATTGAAGAAAAAGGCAGAGAGGATGCCACATAGCTATTTATATGGACCCATAGTCCAAGGACAACTACACACACATTGTCATCGAAGAAGTGAGGTTGATGATGATAGTCGTGTCGGTGAATTCCCCTCCGAAAGAGTACCGGAAAATTTATCCATATTGGAACACCGCTGAACTCGAGGTGCCGGCGGTGGACGAGTTGCCCCTCTAAAAGAGAACTAAAAAAGTCTCAAAAGTGGATCATCACTGAACACGAGGTGGCGGCAGTAGATGAGCTCCCCCTCTGAAATAGTACCAACAAGTTTTTCCAGATTGGCTCGCCGCGAGAGAAGAGGCGGCAGTAGAAATATCCCTCAATATATATTCCCATCCGTCTCAGGTATATATAGAGCTACATGGACCGAGAGGCGGTGGAATTGAGACCTAGGGACAGCGCTGCCAGGTTCTTGTCCGTGTTGGTAGGCAGCATGCGGCCTACCCCTTATGGTAGCTCTCAACACCATTGTATTCTCACTATCTTCAATCTTCGCGACATGTTTTTGTTTTATTCTTTTGGTCCCTAAAAAGTCCAAAAACAAGTATAAAATAATAATTGGACATAAGCATTGGATTAATAGGTTAGTTTAATATATCAATATAAAATTGTGCCAAAACAATGTAGTAATTGCATAAAGTAGCATTAACATAGCAAAAAATATCAGGGCGGGATACGTGGAGGAGGCCATTAATGAGTAACTTTCTCTCACGTCTCTAGTGGGTTTCTGTTTCTACGAGTGTGTGTG
>NC_041393.1:734090680-734101974 GCF_002162155.2 Triticum dicoccoides | reverse complement strand
TAATTGCACAAGTATCTTTTTAAGTATTTGGATTTTTTTTGTCACATTTTGTGCAAAAACATATCTGCCAAAAGTCAAACATAATTGGAAAAATAAGTTGACCATTGCTATGTTTGTCCCCTATATTTTGCTAGAAATACGAGATCTTTTTAGAACTTCTTATTGTTTTATTTTTTGTCAAATTTGGAAAATTATTCTATGAATACAATGGGTCCATTTCTAAGCAAGGCTTTCTAACCATAGAGAAATTATGTGATAATAATATCAACATTATACATACCAATGCATACATGGAAACATGTTTCGAATCTAATGTTTAAACTCACATCTGTATTTAATGTTTTTATATCCTTCGTAAAAAGTTGTCACAATCACGTATACCAACATTAGGACTCCATGCATGGTTTTAGTATTATTTTTCATTTTAAAATGCAATATAGTTGTAGAAAATGCTAAATATAACATCTTTCATAACTAGTGCTAAATGGTTTGTGAGGTACCAAGTGGGATATTTCGAGTGAATGTTACGGAACCTTATAGGAGAGAGTCCATTTTGTGAACAATTGGGTACTTCAATTTTGTGTATTCTCCCCAAATGTTTATGACAAGCTCATTATCACTATCTGAACTGATTATTGTCATTTTCAAAATAAAATATACAGGCATCATGTTTCCTCAGTTTGTGCCCAATTGGTCTTGTCGGAGAAGGTGAACAACTTATTAGATTTTTTTTAAAGTCGTTGTCATCGACTTGTTGGGAAAATTAGATGCAGAAAGACAAGTTATGTGTGCCTCTGGCATCCAAGTATATGTGACCTCCCTCTCTCTCTCTCTCTCTCTCTCTCTCTCTCTCTCAATTACACATGGTTAAAATATAGTATTCATCTCAATTGGACGATCAGTGATATCATTGAATAACTTAGCCATGTCATCCTGACACGCATTTAGACAGGCTATGTAACGTCTAAATATCGCTATCCCACATATAATCGACCAATGGAGTAGTTATTCAAATTTGCCGATGCTATGCATAAATGACTTGCCAACTACATGTACTAATAAGCTATTGACTGGTAAACTCATGGCATATTTAGACATTAATTTAATTATAAATATTGACATAATGGCACAAGGGTAACCAAATGTACCTATATAATCCTGTGTTTTTACATAACGACATGACTATTTTGTATCATTGTAGCGACTAGACCTCAAACAGTCTGATCTCTGTGCATCAGTGTCATCCCTGGATCGGTAATGCTGACACGCACAGTACTCGAGGATTTACAACAGAGTAACAATCACACATTACATTGAATGTCTCAAAAGAGAACTTATTACAATAATATGGCTTAAGGCCATCTAAAAACGATAACAGCGGAAAGCTTGGAAGATAAAGTGAGTCCATCAACTCCAACGGCATCACTGAGTAAAAGATCATGACCTAAGGCACCTTACTCGTTGTCTGAAAAGTCTCCAACATGAACGTTGCATCCCGAAAACGGGTCAGCACATGGAATATGCTGGCAATGTAACACATATTGGAATGAACGGAATAATTGCTATCACTACATGCAATAAGGCTGGTGGAAAGCTCTATGGTTACACTTTTTGCATAAAGCCAATTTTTTCCTACAACAAAGGAATAAATTTTATTTAACTATCATGGTGGTTGTTAAACATTGAGAAGGTTCACCCAACTCAATCCCAATTAAGCATCATCATTAAACCCAAACAAATTATATTAAGTAACGTGATGAGATCAACATGATAATCCAAGAACCAGATACTCAAGATGTCCACAACCGGGAACACGGCTAACCATGATTAGTTTGTACACTCTGCAGAGGTTTGCGCACTTTTCTCCACAAGACTCGATCTCCTCCATTGAATTTCTCGCACTACATGATGTTTGAGAAACGGATGACCGAGACACACTCTTTTAGAAGCGTTAGCACCTTACGGTGGGTAGACAGTTACACCTACATTACCCTACATCTGCTAGTCTACCGCTGTAAGAGTTCACACTGTTCGCACACGAACACGTCATCGTGTACCCTCGACACCGGGGGTGATGCACCGCAGCTCACGTCGAAGGAGACCCGACCGACAGCGCGATACACAAGACAGTCGGCGGGCGCTTTTGAAGACTCGAAACCTCACACGCCCGGGAGGGACCCCGTCAGGGAGTGCGGCGGCTATGGGCTGCCCTAGGTTGATTCTCTCGCCCCTAGAGCCTCGTGGATTGCTGCCCTCCAACGCGAAGAACGAACGAAGAACGAGAAAGAAAGATGCAAGGGTAGGGGATAAAGATAGATGAACGCAAAAGTGTAATAGATTGATTAGTTCGATTGGTGTTGTTCAATCGGCCATCGCCCCCAACATATATAAGAGGCGGCTGGACTTCCCATACAAGTAAAGGATTCATCTAGGCTTTCCTTACATGAAAAATTACATCAATTCACGTCCTAGAGTCCTAGTTCTATTCCAACTCGGATTCAGTCTGAATCTGGCCCAAACTCTGTCTTCCTTCTTGCATGGGCAGTCGAGCTTGCATATGATCTCCTATCAAGACGGCCCAAATATCAAACTTATGTGCCCCCACAAGACAAACAACTCTTATGTTGATCACCTTTTCAAATAAGGCCATCTTGAATACTTTTCGAGGTCATCTTTACCTTCCAGTCGAACTTGGTCTTGCAGCGGACTGGATTGTCTGAGTCTCGTAGTGGATTTGCAGAACACATACTATCTCTGATGATGATGACTCCAAAACCAAAGTTTACCGTTTTGATGATACGCACAACTGCCGTATTGAACACTTCTCTATTCGAGGTCATCTTGATAAACTTTCGGGCACATGCTCAGTTTCACTCGGATTCAAGCTCATCCACTCGGATATTAGAGTCACTCGGATCGTCCGACTGGACTTTTCACTCGGATGTTAGAATCTTTTACTCGGAAGATAATATTCCACTCGGATGACTATATTTTCACTCAGAAGGCAATCTGTTACTCGATCGGCAAATTTTCATTCGATGGTAACAGTTTCACTCGGATGATAATAATTTCACTCGGACAGAAAACTTTCACTCGACCGGTAAGTTTTCACTCGGATGGTAAGCTTTCACTCGATCGGTAAGTTTTCACTCGGATGATATGCTTTTCACTCGGATTTTCCGACTGAAAACATAGCCTGATCTTGATTTGTCTCTCCAGGCTTCATACGACCTCGGATTGAGACGAATTATATATGAAAATCGATCGGCTCGACGAGATGAAACTTTTCCATGTTGAAGGTTTTTCAATTCAAAGGCCGTATTGAGGGCCGAATTGTTCACGCATTGCATCAGACACTCAATGTGCCTGATGTCGAGCATGATATTTTGGTCTCTGGCCGCTCCAGACCGTTTTAGCTTTAACTTTTGCATACGAACTCAGATTGAGATGATTTATATGAAAATCGATCGTCTCGACGAGGCAAAGACAATTCCTTTAAGGATCTCCTTCATCTGAGGTCATATTGAGGGCGTAATCGTCCAAAATGCACTCAGAACACTAAATTTTGTCACTCGGAGTACAGTTTCGGCCACTAAGATGAGGTCGAATCGCGATACCCTAAACATCAAAGTTGTTCCACTCGGCGATGTGAAACTTTCTCATATTGAAAACCCTTTCACTTGAAGCCATCTCATTTCCTTTTATGCCGCGCCAAAATCTGGTGTCAACATATGCCCCCTTGTTTTCTGGCAGAGCTTGCATGCCAGGAAATACTTCGTACAAACACGATGTCAACACTACATCGGCCGTGCATGCTGAGGACGATAATTGTTATCGGCCATATGCTTAGGCTTGCTGCTTCTTGGGCAGAGCCGTTTTAGACAATAGTCGTATGAGAATAACCATTCGATGTCACGAATGCCTTAAGTCTCTCATGTCAATCCTGACCTGGCCTTTATTCAAGCACTTCATGGGGATATTAGAACCGTTCGGCGTTACCATCTGCTAAACAATTATGTCCATGCTCCTCAAAGGAACCATCAAATATTCGGTGCCTCGACTCATTGTTGATAAAAAATACCCTGTCAAGCCTCCGCCGAACAAAGTATGTCTCTTGGATCCCGTTTGGCGAGTCAACAGGGTCAACATTCGAGTGATTTGTCGATGCATATAAAGATGAAATCCATTGGACAGCTGGCAACGAATCATGGTGAACCTTGATGCATGCCACCCCTGCAGCGAAAGAAGTCCTCTAGCCTGAATAGCACAGCATATTCGGCTTGATTATTAGCGTCTAAGCTCTAGTCGGCATGAAGTCTTCAAATCCAGCCCGTGAAGAAATATGTGAATGACGCCGATTTTGGGCGCTGCTTAACTGAATCCTAAAAATAATCTCCACGGCACTTTGACTTGGCGTCCAGTGAGCGCCGACTGATAAATGGGATGTCACGCTCCTTTCTTTTGGTCTCCTGAGTCAACATTTCCTTGCTCCCCGAGTGAACCGAGCTTCATTCATCTCGGTGACACACTTTCTCTAGATCCTACGATAAGCCAAAAATATGAGTCGACAACTTTTGCTGCACTAGATCCTCGATTAGTGGCCGAATAATTAGTCGGCCTTCCAGTGTTTGGCAAAACTAAGAATTGGCTTTGGGAATATGAGATACACCACAATGAGCACAATTATTCAGATGCCAACTTTGTCAACATAATGTACTCTTAGGGTGATATGCAAATATCATCCATGTGTCCTTATCTTGAAGGACATGGTGAACCCATCTACCAAAGTGTGAATAGCCGAAATAATTCAGATGCTTCAGCTGGGATTGAGCTCCGGGGCGCTGGCTTTGATGGAACGGTCGAAGAACATGGACGATGTGCCATTTAGAGTCCACTATAGTGAGATGAAAACTGTCGACTATGCCTACCGGCTTCACACTTGTCCTCCTTTACTCCTGCCGGCTTCGCAACAGGAGATGTGATTCCGCTCTTGACTTGAGGATTTCTCTTGGGAACCCAAGCTATATTCCTTTTCTCCAACTCCTTGACCCTAAGCCTCTTAAGTTTTCTTTCTTGCCAATGTGATAAGCCGAGTGAGCATCCCGGCTGTGATTTTGTTTTATGCACTAGCAAATTCTTCCTTGCTTTGGGCATCTCCGGTTTGGCCTGTCCAAACTTGGCGTTTGGATCCTTGAAAGTAACCTGCTTCTCTTTCTTTTCCTTAGTAGCCAACATAGATTTGGCTGGCTTTTTGTCATCTGTAGTCGGATCTGAAATAGCACACTTGCGGCCATCTTTTTTCACTCGGTAAACTTGCTTGACCACGTCCATCTTCTTCACTGACTCCCAGACCAATTCTTTTTGGTTGAGTCGGTCTTTAACATGTGGTTTTTGAACAAACGATGATCCTCTCAGAGCTTCATAAATTTGGTGAGGTGGTTTAGAATATGATGGATGGTGTGCCCTTGATTTATACTTGCCCCATGATTGATGTGAATAATAGTCGGCAGGGGGAGGTATCCATGACATCGGCATTGGTTGCCCAAAAGGAGGATATGGAGTCTGCTTGCTCAACATCTTCCTTCGCCAATCCTTGTCTTCAAATTTATGCCTTAAGGGTGAATTCAATGCTTTTGTTTCAATCGGCCGATAAGCACTCTTTGCCTCACTTATCTTCTGATATTTTTCTAATAACTGTGCGAAAGTGACTCTCGGCTTTCTACCTTTGTGCTTACCATGGCCTTTGCTTTCTTTAGTTGTGTTTGCATCGGTTTTCGAATTTTCTGGTTGCCCCCCAGTGCTAGATGTCTCCATTGTAGATTTCATGGAATTCTCATCTTCGATATTGTTGTTGATGCACTTTTTAACAATATCCTTGCTCGAAGACTTGAACCCATCATCATTGGTGTGAACCTGTCGACCTTTTGATGAATCGGCTTGAGGTAACCGAGTCAACATTTGATAGCCATCAAGACCAATCTGATACGGCTGGCCATATGATCGTGCCTCAACAAACTCCAATCGTCCTATGTTGGGTGATTGCTCGACTTGATGGATCATGTTGCAGTCTTTGACATTTTGCTTGAACAAACATTGCATTCGCTCTAGCCTTGGCGGCTCGACATCGTGATCAATTATAATAATAGGATTAGTTAGCGATGCACCAACGATATGATCACTTATGCCCATACTGAAGGTAAATTGCTTGTCCAATAACTGATATTGTGATACGGTCTTTGAAAATAAACAACCGAGTGGTGTTGTCTTAACATCATCCGACTCGACTATGCATCGATTTTTGTCCTTCTTTTCCGATGCTCTTGAATCGGCTATCACGGAGAACTTTGAACCTGGCATGTTTCTGCAACCAAAATAATTATAGAATATATGTCTCATCTGAGACCAAATGTTAGCCAGGCATGAAACAAACAAAGTTGTCCATATGAATATAAAGTTCGGTTGGCATGACAGGAACAACTTTGGTTGCGATGAGTTGTCACTATTAGCCTCTACGAATGATACCATGTGTTGACTATCATGATTAGTGACAAGATTATTCCTAACAAACAGATTATTCATTTCGATTGGTCTTTCAAAATTAATTAGAATCGTACTAACAGGTGCATCAACAATATGATTTTGACCAAATCGAAAATTGAATAAACTGTCTGCTAGGTGTACCTTTGTGAAGACGTTGGAAGGAAGAGATGGTTGCACCACTCGAACAATACCTTGCTCTACTTCTGAATAATTCTCCAACGCCTCGTCCTCTTTTTCTGGATCTCGTGCTTCATCACTTAGATTGCCTGAGTAGATTTCATTCGGATTACCCGAGTGGATTTCACTCGGACGCTCTTTGTCAGTTGAACTTTGCTTGGTTGCATTTTCTTCTTCTTGATATTCATCGTTAACTGAACTGTGTTCGGCCATATTACTTTGTCCTTGATGCTCATCAATATCTTTAGCACGAAACTCATAGGGTAGCATGTAAGCTCCCTTATATCCAGAAAAATCGAGCATGACCAATTTGCTGCGTTTGACGTTCCTTTGCTCAGTGAAGCTTGCATCTTCTATTTTGACACACTCGGTAATAACTGTCTTGATGCACTCGGCTTTAGCCGGCAATGCACTCGTCTGGAACGATGCACTAGGCTGGCATGATGTACTCGGCTGGCACGATGCAACACACTCGGCATTAAACGTCTCTGTGCTCAATCTGGTTTCAACCGAATCCACTGTATTAGCCGAGTGAATCCTTTTTTGTTGATTTGCTTGCAAAGCTTATTTTTTATCTTGCCTCAATAGTGTAGAAGGGCCAACATGGTTGCTGCATGGAGGAAGGAACTTGACGTATTCTCGCAAATCTTCCTCTCCACGCTTCTTCTTGAGTGCTTCATAAGCCTGTCGATATTCTGCTGGTAATTCTTCAAGGGTAGGTGTAGTAAATTCATTAACGCAATTCCCTGTGATCTCTATCTTTATCTTGTCCACTTGGGCCACATATTTTTCTTCAAACTCAGCCCTGCTTGGACCGGCTTGCCCCCCAACACTTTTAGGATCTTTCGGCAATGAAGTGATGTTGCCGAAATATTTCGATTGTATAGGGGGTCTATAACATGCTGCAATGATAGGTGAAGACATGTGCACTGTTGTTGAATATTTTCTCTCAATCGGCAACACTTCGTCATCTTTCAAAACCCTAGCTCTTATTGCCTCATAATCAGGAACCAATCCCTTTTCGTGCTGCTCAAGGCAAATAGCACTAATCTTCTTATTTTGGGCTAAACTTTTTAATGCAGCCAGAGCCACCTTATCTCCTGCAATATTAGGCACATACGCTCCTGCAAAATCTCCATTCACTCGGCCATATCCTCGAAGGTGAGCCGAGTCATGAATATTTTTAGTTTCATATGCCACTGAACAATTAATCCCATGAGGTGTAGCATACGATGTTTGAGGATAACCGGCCAAATAGCTAATGGAAGCATGGCCGATTCCCCCATCCATCTGCATGTTTGGGGATGAACCCGCATATTGCGAGTCGGCTGCCGATGGATAAAACAGTGAGACACCCTCCTGTAATTTAGGTGTCATATATTGATCACTCGAACAAATCGTGTTGTTCACCGGCATATTGAAAGATGTTGCCGATGCACGAAAGTTCAGATTCATAGGTTGCATGTCGCGATTCTGTAAATTCCAAGTTTCTCCAACGGAATAACTAGTCGGCCTTTGCTCGTTAGGGCTAGCCGACATGACATGTCCATTGAAAGATCTAGCAACATCAACATAATGGATATTTGCATCTACATAAGGAGATTGATGATACATGTTACCGTTGTAGATTGCAGCCGCTTGATGACGCTCTCCTCGTAGCAAGAACAGGCTGGAAACTGTTCAAAGCTTTGTCCCCAGTGGAGTCGCCAAAAAGTGTGTTCGCACACGAACACTTCACCGTGTACCCTCGACGTCGGGGGTGATGCAACACAGCTCACGTCGAAGGAGACCCGACCAACAGCGCGATACACAAGATAGTCGGCGGGCGCTTTTGAAGACCCGAAATCTCACACACCCGGGAGGGACCCCGTCAGGGAGTGCGGCGGCTATGGACTGCCCTAGGTCGATTCGCTCGCCCCTAGAGCCTCGTGGATCGCTGCCCTCCAACGTGAAGAATGAACGAAGAACGATAAAGAAAGATGCAAGGGTAGGGGATAAAGATAGATGAACACAAAAGTGTAATAGATTGATTAGTTCGATTGGTGTTGTTCAATCGGCCATCACCTCCAACATATATAAGAGGCGGCTGGACTTCCCGTACAAGTAAAGGATTCATCTAGGCTTTCCTCACATGAAAAGTTACATCATTCACGTCCTAGAGTCCTAGTTCTATTCCAACTCGGATTCAGTCTGAATCTGGCCCAAACTCTGTCTTCCTTCTTGCATGGGCCATCGAGCTTGCATATGATCTCCTATCAAGACGGCCCAAATATCAAACTTATGTGCCCCGACGAGACAAACAACTCTTATGTTGATCACCTTTTCAAATAAGGCCATCTTGAATACTTTTCGAGGTCATCTTTACCTTCTAGCCGGACTTGGTCTTGCAGCGGACTGGATTGTCTGAGTCTCGTAGTGAATTTGCAGACCACATACTATCTCTGATGATGATGACTCCAAAACACAAGTATACCGTTTTGATGATACGCACAACTTCTGTATTGAACACTTCTCTATTCTAGGTCATCTTGATAAACTTTCGGGCACATGCTCAGTTTCACTCGGATTCGAGCTCATCCACTCGGATATTAGAGTCACTCGGATCGTCCGACTGGACTTTTCACTCGGATGTTAGAATCTTTTACTCGGAAGATAATATTCCACTCGGATGACTATATTTTCACTCGGAAGGCAATCTCTTACTCGATCGGCAAATTTTCATTCTGATGGTAACAGTTTCACTCGGATGATAATAATTTCACTCGGACGGAAAACTTACACTCGACTGGTAAGTTTTCACTCGGATGGTAAGCTTTCACTCGATCGGTAAATTTTCACTCGGATGGTAAGCTTTTCACTTGGATTTTCCGACTGAAAACATAGCCTAATCTTGATTTGTCTCTCCAAGCTTCATACGACCTCGGATTGAGACGAATTATATATGAAAATCGATCGGCTCGATGAGACGAAACTTTTCCACGTTGAAGGTTTTTCAATTAAAAGGCCATATTGAGGGCCGAATTGTTTGCGCATTGCATCAGACACTCAATGTGTCTGGTGTCGAGCATGATATTTTGGTCTCTGGCCACTCCAGACCATTTTGGCTGTAACTTTTGCATACGAACTCGGATTGAGATGATTTATATATGAAAATCGATCATCTCGACGAGACAAAGACAATTCCTTCAAGGATTTCCTTCATCTGAGGTCATATTGAGAGCGTAATCGTCCGAAAAGCACTCAGAACACTAAATTTTGGCACTCGGAGTACAGTTTTGGCCACTGAGATGAGGTCGAATCACGATAGCTTGAACAAAAAAGTTGTTCCACTCGGCGACGTGAAACCTTCTCATATTGAAAACCCTTTCACTTGAAGCCACCTCATTTCCTTTTATGTCGTGCCAAAATCTGGTGTCAACACACACGGATTAATCAACTATGCTAGAGCCCATAATAGCTTGTGGCTGCACAAGGAAGTTTCTAGCATGAATAATCTTATGATCTCTTTGAGCCTGAGTGGCGGTCCATAGGATAATCACACGGTAACCCCGGGATTTCCAAAAAAACAGGCAACACTGGGTTCCCCAGGTGCCTCAATCCACCCAGATGTGTATTAAAGTTGCCACCATAAGTTAAACCTTTAATTAACAATACTCACATCTGTCATGGATACACTCACCCAATCCACGTCTACTAGCATAGCATAGCATGATAAGCAATACGTAGAAGTAACTCCCAAAGGTTTGATAATAAACAAGTGAATAGGTACTACCTCATCTACTTCCCAAAACCCACATATTAATCAGATCTTAATCATGCAATGTGTGCGGATTGATCTAATGCAATAAAACTAGGTAGTAAAGAGGTATGATCAAAGTGTTACTTGCCTTGTTGATGATCTGCAAAAGCTATAAACTCGTAGTAGCACGCTTCGCACTCCGGTACTCTATCGCAAACAAATAATAACATACATAAGCACTCAACTAGAAGCATGGGTAAAACTCAAAAAAAGAAGATCTAACCGGAAAGTTCAACTTAAGAACTCCGGTTTGCAAAAAGAATCAAATCAAACGAATCAACAAAACTCAGATTGCGAAAGAAACAAGATCCGTTTACTAATATGAACTAAATTCAAATTTTACTGTACCAAAATCTTGTTCAAGTTGGTTAAACAGAAAGAGGGCTTCGAGATCAAGATCTAGGCACTTGAATCGCCTGATTCTGATAAACGAGCGAAAAGATAAACTAAAACTAAGATCAGGGCAGAAATCGCGATCGAATATAATCGCGGAAAACCCTGGAAAAAGAAAAACTGATGAACAGGCTAACAAAAGAACGTTCACTGTCTACGGCTAACGATAATCGTTAAAACGAACGAACGAGCGGATGCTCGCTAAATAACTAAACCGATCTAAAAACCGAACTAGGGTTTTTTTAGAAAAATGAGGTTTTACCTAAAAACCAAAAAAATGGCGACGAGATCCGCGAAGTCCGGCGCGGCTCCGGCGGCTTCCGGCAGGCGGGTGGCTGCGCGGGGCGACGGCGGGGTTGCGCGGGTGGTGCGGGGCGACGGCGGC
>NC_041393.1:734083656-734089856 GCF_002162155.2 Triticum dicoccoides | reverse complement strand
AAGGCAGGCAGCGGTGTGGTGGCTCGGCGGCGGCGGCTGCAGGCTGCGGATGCTCGGGTGGCGACATGGGGGCGGGGGTGGCGGCTTATAAGGAGGGGAGGGGCAGGGCAGCTTATAAGGAGGGGAAGGGCGAGGCGACTTGATGGAGTGGCAAGGGCGGCGGCGGTCTCCGGGTCAGCGACGACGGCGTGCGGTAGGCGGAGTCCGGCTCGGGGTCGGCGGCGATGGGCGCTGGGCTGGCTGGGCTTCGGCCCAGTCGGTCCGCGGGAACTTTTTTTTAAATTGATTCCGCCGAAATTTAAATAAGTCCTAGAAAATAAAATAAAAAACTAAAAATTCCAAAACAAATTTTCATCGTCTAAATAAAATATTTAGAACGAGATGAACATTTTCTTGGCCTAAAAATGCAATTTTTGAAAACGTGCATTTTTTCTAATTCAGCCAAAATTGCAATAAAATTTCTAAATAAAATACTTATTTGATTTTAATATTTTTCCTCTAGTATTTCATTTATTTTAGGAAAGTCATTTTATTCCCTCTCTTTTATTTTGCAAATGAAATATACGGAGAGAAAAATAATTAAAACCAAACGATCCTCTTTTCAAAATTTGAGAAAACTCAAATTGAAAAAAATAACGAAATCCCCAACTCTCTCTGCGGGTACTTGAGTTGCGTAGAATTTCGAGGATCAGCCAAAATGCAAGAAAATATGATATGCAATGATGATCTAAAATATAACATGTCAAATTGAAAATTTGGGATGTTACAAACCTACCCCCCTTAAGATGAATCTCGCCCTCGAGATTCGGGTTGGCTAGAAAATAGGTGAGGGTGGTCTTTCTGTAGGTCTTCCTCTCGTTCCCAGGTGGCTTCATCTTCAGTATGGTGGCTCCATTGAACTTTGCAGAACTTGATAACCTTGCTGCGTGTGACTCGGCTGGCAAACTCGAGGATCTTGACCGGTTTCTCCTCGTAGGTCAAATCGCTATCCAACTGAATTGCTTCTAGTGGCACTGTATCTCTTAGAGGAATATCGGCCATCTCTGTGTGGCACTTCTTCAACTGGGAAACGTGGAACACATCGTGAACTTCTGACAATCCTTCAGGCAATTCCAATTTGTAAGCAACTTCTCCCATACGTTCCAAAACTTTGTATGGTCCCACAAAACATTCCCTTGACTCGACTATGCATCGATTTTTGTCCTTCTTTTCCGATGCACTTGAATCGGCTATCGGAGAACTTTGAACCTGGCATGTTTCTGCAACCAAAATAATTATAGAATATATGTCTCATCTGAGACCAAATGTTAGCCAGGCATGAAACAAACAAAGTTGTCCATATGAATATAAAGTTCGGTTGGCATGACAGGAACAACTTTGATTGTGATGAGTTGTCACTATTAGCCTCTACGAATGATGCCATGTGTTGACTATCATGATTAGTGACAAGATTATTCCTAACAAACAGATTATTCATTTCGATTGGTCTTTCAAAATTAATTATAATCGTACTAACAGGTGCATCAACAATATGATTTTGACCGAATCGAAAATTGAATAAACTGTCTGCTAGGTGTACCTTTGTGAAGACGTTGGAAGGAAGAGATGGTTGCACCACTCGAACAATACCTTGCTCTACTTCTGAATAATTCTCCAACGCCTCGTCCTCTTTTTCTGGATCTCGTGCTTCATCACTTAGATTGCCTGAGTAGATTTCATTCGGATTACCCGAGTGGATTTCACTCGGACGCTCTTTGTCAGTTGAACTTTGCTTGGTTGCATTTTCTTCTTCTTGATATTCATCGTTAACTGAACTGTGTTCGGCCATATTACTTTGTCCTTGATGCTCATCAATATCTTTAGCACGAAACTCATAGGGTAGCATGTAAGCTCCCTTATATCCAGAAAAATCGAGCATGACCAATTTGCTGCGTTTGACGTTCCTTTGCTCAGTGAAGCTTGCATCTTCTATTTTGACACACTCGGTAATAACTGTCTTGATGCACTCGGCTTTAGCCGGCAATGCACTCGTCTGGAACGATGCACTAGGCTGGCATGATGTACTCGGCTGGCACGATGCAACACACTCGGCCTTAAACGTCTCTGTGCTCAATCTGGTTTCAACCGAATCCACTGTATTAGCCGAGTGAATCCTTTTTTGTTGATTTGCTTGCAAAGCTTATTTTTTATCTTGCCTCAATAGTGTAGAAGGGCCAACATGGTTGCTGCATGGAGGAAGGAACTTGACGTATTCTCGCAAATCTTCCTCTCCACGCTTCTTCTTGAGTGCTTCATAAGCCTGTCGATATTCTGCTGGTAATTCTTCAAGGGTAGGTGTAGTAAATTCATTAACGCAATTCCCTATGAGCTCTAGCTTTATCTTGTCCACTTGGGCCACATATTTTTCTTCAAACTCAGCCCTGCTTGGACCGGCTTGCCCCCCAACACTTTTAGGATCTTTCGGCAATGAAGTGATGTTGCCGAAATATTTCGATTGCATAGGGGGTCTATAACATGCTGCAATGATAGGTGAAGACATGTGCACTGTTGTTGAATATTTTCTCTCAATCGGCAACACTTCGTCATCTTTCAAAACCCTAGCTCTTATTGCCTCATAATCAGGAACCAATCCCTTTTCATGCTGCTCAAGGCAAATAGCACTAATCTTCTTATTTTGGGCTAAACTTTTTAATGCAGCCAGAGCCACCTTATCTCCTACAATATTAGGCACATATGCTCCTGCAAAATCTCCATTCACTCGGCCATATCCTCGAAGGTGAGCTGAGTCTTGAATATTTTAGTTTCATATGCCACTGAACAATTAATCCCATGAGGTGTAGCATATGATGTTTGAGGATAACCGGCCAAATAGCTAATGGAAGCATGGCCGATTCCCCCATCCATCGGCATGTTTGGGGATGAACCCGCATATTGCGAGTCGGCTGCCGATGGATAAAACAGTGAGACACCCTCCTGTAATTTAGGTGTCATATATTGATCACTCGAACAAATCGTGTTGTTCACCGGCATATTGAAACATGTTGCCGATGCACGAAAGTTCAGATTCATAGGTTGCATGTCGCGATTCTGTAAATTCCAAGTTTCTCCAACGGAATAATTAGTTGGCCTTTGCTCATTAGGGCTAGCCTACATGACATGTACATTGAAAGATCTAGCAACATCAACATAATGGATATTTGCATCTACATAAGGAGATTGATGATACATGTTACCGTTGTAGATTGCAGCCGCTTGATGACGCTCTCCTCGTAGCAAGAACAGGCTGGAAACTGTTCAAAGCTTCGTCCCCAGTGGAGTCGCCAAAAAGTGTGTTCGCACATGAACACTTCACCGTGTACCCTCGACGTCGGGGGTGATGCACCGCAGCTCACGTCGAAGGAGACCCGACCGATAGCGCGATACACAAGATAGTCAGCGGGCGCTTTTGAAGACCCGAAACCTCACACACCCGGGAGGGACCCCGTCAGGGAGTGCGGCGGCTATGGACTGCCCTAGGTCGATTCACTCGCCCCTAGAGCCTCGTGGATCGCTGCCCTCCAACGTGAAGAACGAACGAAGAACGATAAAGAAAGATGCAAGGGTAGGGGATAAAGATAGATCAACACAAAAGTGTAATAGATTGATTAGTTCGATTGGTGTTGTTCAATCGGCCATCACCCCCAACATATATAAGAGGCGGCTGGACTTCTCGTACAAGTAAAGGATTCATCTAGGCTTTCCTCACATGAAAAATTACATCATTCACGTCCTAGAGTCCTAGTTCTATTCCAACTCGGATTCAGTCTGAATCTGGCCCAAACTCTGTCTTCCTTCTTGCATGGGCCGTCGAGCTTGCATATGATCTCCTATCAAGACGGCCCAAATATCAAACTTATGTGCCCCGACGAGACGAACAACTCTTATGTTGATCACCTTTTCAAATAAGGCCATCTTGAATACTTTTCGAGGTCATCTTTACCTTCTAGTCGGACTTGGTCTTGCAGCGGACTGGATTGTCTGAGTCTCGTAGTGAATTTGCAGACCACATACTATCTCTGATGATGATGACTCCAAAACACAAGTATACCGTTTTGATGATACGCACAACTTCTGTATTGAACACTTCTCTATTCTAGGTCATCTTGATAAACTTTCGGGCACATGCTCAGTTTCACTCGGATTCGAGCTCATCCACTCGGATATTAGAGTCACTCGGATCGTCCGACTGGACTTTTCACTCGGATGTTAGAATCTTTTACTCGGAAGATAATATTCCACTCGGATGACTATATTTTCACTTGGAAGGCAATCTCTTACTCGATCGGCAAATTTTCATTCCGATGGTAAAAGTTTCACTCGGATGATAATAATTTCACTCGGACGGAAAACTTTCACTCGACTGGTAAGTTTTCACTCGGATGGTAAGCTTTCACTCGATCGGTAAGTTTTCACTCGGATGGTAAGCTTTTCACTCGGATTTTCCGACTGAAAACATAGCCTAATCTTGATTTGTCTCTCCAAGCTTCATACGACCTCGGATTGAGACGAATTATATATGAAAATCGATCGGCTCGACGAGACGAAACTTTTCCACGTTGAAGGTTTTTCAATTAAAAGGACATATTGAGGGCCGAATTGTTTGCGCATTGCATCAGACACTCAATGTGTCTGGTGTCGAGCATGATATTTTGGTCTCTGGCCACTCCAGACCGTTTTGGCTGTAACTTTTGCATACGAACTCGGATTGAGATGATTTATATATGAAAATCGATCATCTCGACGAGACAAAGACAATTCCTTTAAGGATCTCCTTCATCTGAGGTCATATTGAGAGCGTAATCGTCCGAAAAGCACTCAGAACACTAAATTTTGGCACTCGGAGTACAGTTTCGGCCACTGAGATGAGGTCGAATCGTGATAGCCTAAACAACAAAGTTGTTCCACTCGGCGACGTGAAACCTTCTCATATTGAAAACCCTTTCACTTGAAGCCACCTCATTTCCTTTTATGCCATGCCAAAATCTGGTGTCAACAAACACGGCTTAATCAACTATGCTAGAGCCCATAATAGCTTGTGGCTGCACAAGGAAGTTTCTAGCATGAATAATCTTAAGATCTCTTTGATCCTAAGTGGCGGTCCATAGGATAATCACACGGTAACCCCGGGATTTCCAAAAAACAGGCAACACTAGGTTCGCCAGGTGCCTCAATCCACCCAAATGTGTATGAAAGTTGCCACCTTAAGTTAAACCTTTAATTAACAATACTCACATATGTCATGGATACACTCACCCAATCCACGTCTACTAGCATAGCATAGCATGATAAGCAATACATAGAAGTAACTCCCAAAGGTTTGATAATAAACAAGTGAATAGGTACTACCTCATCTACTTCCCAAAACCCACATATTAATCAGATCCTAATCATGCAATGTGTGCGGATTGATCTAATGCAATAAAACTAGGTAGTAAAGAGGTATGATCAAAGTGTTACTTGCCTTGTTGATGATCTGCAAAAGCTATAAACTCGTAGTAGCACGCTTCGCACTCCGGGTACTCTATCGCAAACAAATAATAACATACATAAGCACTCAACTAGAAGCACGGGTAAAACTCAAAAAAAAGATCTAACTGGAAAGTTCAACTTAAGAACTCCGGTTTGCAAAAAGAATCAAAGCAAACGAATCAACGAAACTCAAATTGCGAAAGAAACAAGATCCATTTACTAATCTGAACTAAATTCAAATTTTACTGTACCAAAATCTTGTTCAAGTTGGTTAAACAGAAAGAGGGCTTCGAGATCAAGATCTAGGCACTTGAATCGCCTGATTCTGATAAACGAGCGAAAAGATAAACTAAAACTAAGATCAGGGCAGAAATCGCGATCGAATATAATCGCGGAAAACCCTGGAAAAAGAAAAACTGATGAATAGGCTAACAAAAGAACGTTCACTGTCTATGGCTAACGATAATCGTTAAAACGAACGAACGAGCGGATGCTCGCTAAATAACTAAACCGAAAAAAAAACTAAACCGATCTAAAAACCGAACTAGGGTTTTTTTTAGAAAAATGAGGTTTTACCTAAGAACCAAAAAAATGGCGACGAGATCCGCGAAGTCCGGCGCGGCTCCGGCGGCTTCCGGCAGGCGGGTGGCTGCGCGGGGCGACGGCGGGGTTGCGCGGGTGGTGCGGGGCTA
>NC_041393.1:734049282-734083058 GCF_002162155.2 Triticum dicoccoides | reverse complement strand
GCGGTGCGGTGGCTCAGCGGCGGCGGCTGCAGGCTGCGGATGCTCGGGTGGCGACGTGGGGGCGGGGGTGGCGGCTTATAAGGAGGGGAGGGGCGGGGCGGCTTATAAGGAGGGGAAGGGCGAGGCAGCTTGGTGGAGTGGCAAGGGCGGCGGCGGTCTCCGGGTCGGCGACGACGGCGTGCGGTAGGCGGAGTCTGGCTCGTGGTCGGCGGCGATGGGCGCTGGGCTGGCTGGGCTTCGGCCCAGTCGGTCCACGGGAACTTTTTTTTAAATTGATTCCGCCGAAATTTAAATAAGTCCTAGAAAATAAAATAAAAAACTAAAAATGCCAAAACAAATTTTCATCGTCTAAATAAAATATTTAGAACGAGATGAACATTTTCTTGGCCTAAAAGTGCTATTTTTGAAAACGTGCATTTTTTCTAATTCAACCAAAATTGCAATAAAATTTCTAAATAAAATACTTATTTGATTTTAATATTTTTCCTCTAGTATTTCATTTATTTTAGGAAAGTCATTTTATTCCCTCTCTTTTATTTTGCAAACGAAATATACGGAGAGAAAAATAAATAAAACCAAACGATCCTCTTTTCAAAATTTGATAAAACTCAAATTGAAAAAAATAACGAAATCCCCAACTCTCTCTGCGGGTACTTGAGTTGCGTAGAATTTCGAGGATCAGCCAAAATGCAAGAAAATATGATATGCAATGATGATCTAAAATATAACATGTCAAATTGAAAATTTGGGATGTTACAAACCTACCCCCCTTAAGATGAATCTCGCCCTCGAGATTCGGGTTGGCTAGAAAATAGGTGAGGGTGGTCCTTCCGTAGGTCTTCCTCTTGTTCCCAGGTGGCTTCATCTTCAGTATGGTGGCTCCATTGAACTTTGCAGAACTTGATAACCTTGCTGCGTGTGACTCGGCTGGCAAACTCGAGGATCTTGACTGGTTTCTCCTCGTAGGTCAAATCGCTATCCAACTGAATTGCTTCTAGTGGCACTTTATCTCTTAGAGGAATATCGGCCATCTCTGTGTGGCACTTCTTCAACTGGGAAACGTGGAACACATCATGAACTTCTGACAATCCTTCAGGAAATTCCAATTCGTAAGCAACTTCTCCCATACGTTCCAAAACTTTGTATGGTCCCACAAAACATTCCCTTGACTCCAAAATGCTTAACCCCTAGAAGTGGGGACACACGAAGATATACTCTTTCTTCGACTTCGTAAACTGTCTCCTTGTGTTTAGAATCTGCATAGCTCTTCTGCCTGGACTGGGCTACTTTGAGTCTATCACGGATCAACTTAACCTTCTCTTCAGACTCTTTAATCAAATTTAGTCCAAACAACTGACGGTCTCAAACTTCATCCTGATACGTCTCCAACGTATCTATAATTTTTTATTGTTCCATGCTATTATATTACCTGTTTTGGATGTTTATGGGCTTTATTCTACACATTTATATCATTTTTGGGACTAACCTACTAACCGGAGGCCCAGCCTGTATTGTTGTTTTTTTGCCTATTTCAGTATTTCGAAGAAAAGGAATATCAAACGAAGTCCAAACGGAATGAAACCTTCGGGAGCGTTATTTTTCGAACAAATCTGATCCGGAGAACCGGGAGTGCAAGTCAAGAAAGCTCCGAGGGCCCCATGAGATAGGAGGGCGCCCCCCCCCCCTGTAGGGCGCGCCCCCTGTCTCGTGGGCCCCTCGGGCGTCCACCGACGTACTTCTTCCTCCTATATATATCCACGGACCCCGAAAACATCCAGAAGCACCACGAAACACAATTTCCACCGCCGTAACCTTCTGTATCGGCGAGATCCCATCTTGGAGCCTTCGCCGACACTTTGCCGGAGGGGGAATCGACCATGGAGGGATTCTACATCAACACCATAGCCTCTCCGATGAGTTGTGAGTAGTTTACCACAGACCTACGGGTCCATAGTTATTAGCTATATGGCTTCTTCTCTCTTTTTGGATCTCAATACAATGTTCTCCCCCTCTCTTGTGGAGATCTATTCGATGTAATCTCTTTTTGCGGTGTGTTTGTTGAGATCCATGAATTGTGGGTTTATGATCAGATTTATCTATGGATATTAATTGAATCTTCTCTGAATTCTTTTATGTATGATTGAGTTATCTTTGCAAGTCTCTTCGAATTGTCGGTTTGGTTTGGCCTACTAGATTGATCTTTCCTGCCATGGGAGAAGTGCTTAGCTTTGGATTCAGTCTTGCGGTGTTCTTACCCAGTGACAGAAAGGGTTGCAAGACACGTATTGTATTGTTTCCATCGAGGATAACAAGATGGGGTTTATATCATATTGCATTTGTTTATCCCTCTACATCATGTCATCTTGCTTAAGGCGTTACTCTGTTCTTATGAACTTAATACTCTAGATGCAGGCAGGAGTCGGTCGATATGTGGAGTAATAGTAGTAGATGCAGGCAGGAGTCGGTCTACTTGTTATGGACGTGATGCCTATATACATGATCATGCCTAGATAACGTCATAATTATTCGCTTTTCTATCAATTGCTTGACAGTAATTTGTTCACCCACCATAATACTTATGCTCTCGAGAGAAGCCTCTAGTGAAACCTGTGGCCCCCGGGTCTATCTCTTATCATATTTGCTTTCAATCTACTTTTATTTGCATCTTTACTTTTCTGCATCTATATCACAAAATACCAAAAACATTATTATCTCTCTATCAGATCTCACTTTCGTAAGTGACCATGAAGGGATTGACAACCCCTTTATTGCGTTGGTTGCGAGTTCTCAGTTTTTTTGTGTAGGTGTGTGGGACTTTTGAGGAGCCTCCTACTGGATTGATACCTTGGTTCTCAAAACAGAGGGAAATACTTACTCTACACTTTGCTGCATCACCCTCTCCTCTTTAGGGAAACCAACGCTAGCTCAAGACGTAGCAAGAAGGATTTCTGGCGCCGTTGCCGGGGAGGTCTTCGCTCAAGTCAAGACATACCAAGTACCCATCACAAACCCATCTCCCTCGCATTTACATTATTTGCCTCTCGTTTTCCTCTCCCCCACTTCACCCTTGTCGTTTTATTCACCCTCTCTTTCCCAATCTCCTCCTCTCTTTTCGCTTGCCATTTTTCTGTTTGCTTGCCTGTTGGATTACTTGTTGCCATGGCACAAGATAACACCAAGTTGTGTGATTTCTCGAATACCAATAATAATGATTTGCTTAGTACTCTGATTGCTCCTCTTAATGATGTTGAGTCTTTTGAAATCAATGCTGCTTTGCTGAATCTTGTTATGAAAGATCAATTCGACGGCCTTCCTAGTGAAGATGCCGCTACTCATCTAAACAATTTTGTTGATTTGTGTGATATGCGAAAGAAGAAAGATACGGATAACAATATTGTCAAATTGAGTTATTTCCGTTTTCTCTTAGAGAACGTGCTAAAGTTTGGTTTTCATCTTTGCCTAAAAATAGTATTGATTCTTGGAACAAGTGCAAAGATGCTTTTATCTCTAAGTATTTTCCTCCTGCTAAGATCATCACTCTTAGGAACGATATTATGAATTTTAAACAACTTGATCATGAGCATGTTTCCCAATCTTGGGAAAGAATGAAATTGATGCTTCGCAATTGCCCTACTCATGGTTTGAATTTATGGATGATCATACAAAAAATTTATGCCGGTTTGAACTTTGCCTCTAGAAATCTCTTAGATTCGGCCGCGGGAGGCACGTTTATGGAAATTACGTTAGGAGATGCTACAAAATTGCTTGATAATATTATGGCTAATTATTCTCAATGGCACACCGAAAGATCTTCTAGTAAAAAAAGTGCATGCTATAGAAGAAATCGATGTTTTGAATGGAAAGATGGATGAACTTATGAAGATGTTTGCTACTAAAAATACTCCTCTTGATCCCAATGATATGCCTTTGTCTTCCTTTATTGAGAATAATAATGATTCTATGGATGTGAATTTTGTTGGTAGGAATAGTTTTGGAAACAACGCTCATAGAGGAAATTTTAATACTAGACCGTTCCCTAGTAATCCCTCTAATAATTATGGAAATTCCTACAATAATTCTTATGGTAATTTTAATAAGGTGCCCTCTGATTTTGATAATAGTGTGAAAGATTTTATGATTTCTCAAAAGAATTTTAATGCTTTGCTTGAAGAAAAATTGCTCAAAGTTGATGATTTGGCTAGGAACGTTGATAGACTTTTGCTTGATGTTAATTCTCTTAAACTTGGATCTTCTTCTCCTAAGCATGATATCAATGAGTCTCTCAAAGTAATGAGAATCTCCATTGACGAGTGCAAGGAAAGAACCGCTAGATTGCATGCTAAAAAAGAAAGCTTTATAAAAGCCTGTTCTTCTAGTCTCCATGAAAATAATGATGAGGATCTTAAAGTTATTGATGCATCTCCGATTAGATCTATGTTTTGCAACATGAATTTTGATTATTATGGGAGTGATGATGAATCAACTTTGCCTAGAAGGCGTCCCAAAAATTCAGAATCTTTAGATCTTAATGTTAAATTTGGTAAAAGAGAGATTGGAGAATCCTCAACTTCTAATAATGTTGAACCTACTATCTCGGATTTCAAGGAATTTGATTGTGATAATTGCTCTTTAAAAGGTTGTATTTACTTGTTGCAATATGTTGTTAATTCTCCTCATGCTTATAGTCAAAATAAAGCTTTTACCAAACATATCGTTGATGCCTTGTTGCAATCTTATGATGAAAAACTTAATTTGGAAGTTTCTATACCTAGAAAAATTAATGATGAGTAGGAACCTACTATAAAGATTAGAATTAAATATTATGAGTGTTTTGCTTTGTGTGATTTGGGTGCTAGTGTTTCCACGATTCCAAAAACTTTATGTGATACTCTAGGTCTCCATGATCTTGATGATTGCTCTTTAAATTTGCACCTTGCGGATTCCACCATTAAAAAGCCTATGGGAAGGATCAATGATGTTCTTATTGTTTATAATAGAAATTTGGTGCCCATAGATTTTATCGTTCTTGATATAGATTGCAATCTTTCTTGCCCTATTATTCTTGTTAGACCTTTCTTTAGAACGATTGATGCGATTATTGATATGAAGGAAGGGAAGATTAGATTCCAATTTCCTTTAAAGAAAGGCATGGAGCACTTTCCAAGAAAGAAATTCAAATTACCTTATGAATCTATCATGAGTGCTACTTATGAATCAAGTGCCAAAGATGGCACTAGTTAGATCTATCCTTGCTTTTATGCCTAGCTAGGGGCGTTAAACGATAGCGCTAGTTGGGAGGCAACCCAGTTTTTCTTTATTATTTTTTGGTTTTGTTCCTGTTTATGAATCAAGTGCCAAAGATGGCACAAAGAGCTCATCGTAAAAGGTTACGTTGATGCAAGCTTTGACACTGATCCGGACGATTCTAAATCGCAAACCGGATACGTGTTTACATTAAACGGTGGAGCTGTCAGTTGGTGCAGTTCTAAACAAAGCGTCGTAGCGGGATCTACATGTGAAGCGGAATACATAGCTGCTTCGGAAGCAGCAAATGAAGGAGTCTGGATGAAGGAGTTCATATCCGATCTAGGTGTCATACCTAGTGCATCGGGTCCAATGAAAATCTTTTGTGACAATACTGGTGCAATTGCCTTGGCAAAGGAATCCAGATTTCACAAAAGGACCAAACACATCAAGAGACGCTTCAACTCCATCCGGGATCTAGTCCAGGTAGGAGACATAGAGATTTGCAAGATACATACGGATCTGAATATTGCAGACCCGTTGACTAAGCCTCTTCCATGAGCAAAACATGATCAGCACCAAAGCTCCATGGGTGTTAGATTCATTACAGTGTAATCTAGATTATTGACTCTAGTGCAAGTGGGAGACTGAAGGAAATATGCCCTAGAGGCAATAATAAAGTTATTATTTATTTCCTTATAATCATGATAAATGTTTATTATTCATGCTAGAATTGTATTTTCCGGAAACATAATACATGTGTGAATACATAGACAAACAGAGTGTCACTAGTATGCCTCTACTTGACTAGCTCGTTAATCAAAGATGGTTATGTTTCCTAACCATGAACAATGAGTTGTTATTTGATTAACGAGGTCACATCATTAGTAGAATGATCTGATTGACATGACCCATTCCATTAGCTTAGCATCTGATCGTTTAGTATGTTGCTATTGCTTTCTTCATGACTTATACATGTTCCTACGACTATGAGATTATGCAACTCCCGTTTACCGGAGGAACACTTTGGGTACTACCAAACGTCACAACGTAAATGGGTGATTATAAAGGAGTACTACAGGTGTCTCCAATGGTCGATGTTGGGTTGGCGTATTTCGAGATTAGGATTTGTCACTCCGATTGTCGGAGAGGTATCTCTGGGCCCTCTCGGTAATACACATCACATAAGCCTTGCAAGCATTACAACTAATATGTTAGTTGTGAGATGATGTATTACGGAACGAGTAAAGAGACTTACCGGTAACGAGATTGAACTAGGTAATGGATACCGACGATCGAATCTCGGGCAAGTAACATACCGATGACAAAGGGAACAACGTATGTTGTTATGCGGTCTGACCGATAAAGATCTTCGTAGAATATGTAGGAGCCAATATGGGCATCCAGGTCCCGCTATTGGTTATTGACCAGAGACATGTCTCGGTCATGTCTACATTGTTCTCGAACCCGTAGGGTCCGCACGCTTAAGGTTACGATGACAGTTATATTATGAGTTTATGCATTTTGATGTACTGAAGGTTGTTCGGAGTCCCGGATGTGATCACGGACATGACGAGGAGTCTCGAAATGGTCGAGACGTAAAGATTGATATATTGGAAGCCTATGTTTGGACATCGGAAGTGTTCCGGGTGAAATCGGGATTTTACCGGGTTACCGGGAGGTTACCGGAACCCCCCGGGAGCCATATGGGCCATCATGGGCCTTAGTGGAAAGGAGAAAGGGGCAGCCCAAGGTGGCTGCGCCTCTTTCCCCTCCCCTAGTCCTATTAGGACTAGGAGAAGGTGGCCGGCCCCCCTCTCTCCCTTCCCCTCCGAGGAATCCTAGTTGGACTAGGATTGGGGGGAGGAATCCTACTCCCAGAGGGAGTAGGACTCTCCTGCGCCTCCCTCTTTGGCCGGCCAGCCTCCTCTCCTCCTTTATATACGTAGGCAGGGGCACCTCTAAACACACAAGTTGACACAAGTTGATCCACGTGATCGATTCCTTAGCCGTGTGCGGTGCCCCCTGCCACCATATTCCTCGATAATACTGTAGCGGAGTTTAGGCGAAGCCCTGCTGCTGTAGTTCATCAAGATCGTCACCACGCCGTCGTGCTGACGAAACTCTTCCCCGACACTTTGCTGGATCGGAGTCCGGGGATCGTCATCGAGCTGAACGTGTGCTCGAACTCGGAGGTGCCGTAGTTTCGGTGCTTGATCGGTTGGATCGTGAAGACGTACGACTACTTCCTCTACGTCGTGTCATTGCTTCCGCAGTCGGTCTGCGTTGGGTACGTAGACAACACTCTCCTCTCGTTGCTATGCATCACATGATCCTGTGTGCGCGTAGGAAATTTTTTGAAATTACTACGAAACCCAACAGTGGCATCCGAGCCTAGGTTAATGATGTTGATGTTATATGCACGAGTAGAACACAAGTGAGTTGTGGACGATACAAGTCATACTGCCTACCAGCATGTCATATTTTGGTTCAGCGGTATTGTTGTACGAGACGACCCGGACCAACCTTACGCGTACGCTTACGCGAGACCGGTTCCCTCGACGTGCTTTGCACAGAGATGGCTTACGGGCGACTGCCTCTCCAACTTTAGTTGAACCAAGTATGGCTACGCCCGGTCCTTGCGAAGGTTAAAACGGAGTCTATTTGACAAACTATCGTTGTGGTTTTGATGCGTAGGTGAGATTGGTTCTTACTTAAGCCCGTAGCAGCCACGTAAAACATGCAACAACAAAGTAGAGGACGTCTAACTTGTTTTTGCAGGGCATGTTGTGATGTGATATGGTCAAGGCATGATGCTGAATTTTATTGTATGAGATGATCATGTTTTGTAACCAAGTTATCGGCAACTGGCAGGAGCCATATGGTTGTCGCTTTATTGTATGCAATGCAATCGCGATGTAATGCTTTACTTTATTACTAAACGGTAGTGATAGTCGTGGAAGCATAAGATTGGCGAGACGACAACGATGCTACGATGGAGATCAAGGTGTCGCGCCGGTGACGATGGTGATCATGACGGTGCTTCGGAGATGGAGATCACAAGCACAAGATAATGATGGCCATATCATATCACTTATATTGATTGCATGTGATGTTTATCTTTTTATGCATCTTATCTTGTTTTGATTGACGGTAGCATTATAAGATGATCTCTCACTAAATTATCAAGAAGTGTTCTCCCTGAGTATGCACCGTTGCAAAAGTTCTTCGTGCTGAGACACCACGTGATGATCGGGTGTGATAGGCTCTACGTTCAAATACAACGGGTGCAAAACAGTTGCGCACGCAGAATACTCAGGTTAAACTTGACGAGCCTAGCATATGCAGATATGGCCTCGGAACACGGAGACCGAAAGGTCGAGCGTGAATCATATAGTAGATATGATCAACATAATGATGTTCACCGATGAAACTACTCCATCTCACGTGATGATCGGACATGGTTTAGTTGATTTGGATCACGTGATCACTTAGAGGATTAGAGGGATGTCTATCTAAGTGGGAGTTCTTTAATAATATGATTAATTGAACTTAAAATTTATCATGAACTTAGTCCCTGATAGTATCTTGCTTGTTTATGTTGATTGTGGATAGATGGCTCGTGCTGTTGTTCCGTTAAATTTTAATGCGTTCCTTGAGAAAGCAAAGTTGAAAGATGATGGTAGCAATTACACGGACTGGGTCCGTAACTTGAGGATTATCCTCATTGCTGCACAGAAGAATTACGTCCTGGAAGCACCGCTGGGTGCCAGGCCTGCTGCTGGAGCAACGCCAGATGTTATGAACGTCTGGCAGAGCAAAGCTGATGACTACTCGATAGTTCAGTGTGCCATGCTTTACGGCTTAGAATCGGGACTTCAACGACGTTTTGAACGTCATGGAGCATATGAGATGTTCCAGGAGTTGAAGTTAATATTTCAAGCAAATGCCCGGATTGAGAGATATGAAGTTTCCAATAAGTTCTATAGCTGCAAGATGGAAGAGAACAGTTCTGTCAGTGAGCATATACTCAAAATGTCTGGGTATAATAATCACCTGATTCAATTGGGAGTTAATCTTCCAGATGATTGCGTCATTGACAGAATTCTCCAATCACTGCCACCAAGCTACAAGAGCTTCGTGATGAACTATAATATGCAAGGGATGAACAAGACTATTCCCGAGCTCTTCGCAATGCTAAAAGCTGCGGAGGTAGAAATCAAGAAGGAGCATCAAGTGTTGATGGTTAACAAGACCACTAGTTTCAAGAAAAAGGGCAAAGGGAAGAAAAAGGGGAACTTCAAAAAGAACGGCAAGCAAGTTGCTGCTCAAGAGAAGAAACCCAAGTCTAGACCTAAGCCTGAAACTGAGTGCTTCTACTGCAAGCAGACTGGTCACTGGAAGCGGAACTGCCCCAAGTATTTGGCGGATAAGAAGGATAGCAAGGTGAACAAAGGTATATGTGATATACATGTTATTGATGTGTACCTTACCAATGCTCGCAGTAGCACCTGGGTATTTGATACTGGTTCTGTTGCTAATATTTGCAACTCGAAACGGGGACTACAGAATAAGCGGGCACTGGCAAAGGACGAGGTGACGATGCGTGTGGGAAACGGTTCCAAAGTCGATGTGATCGCGGTCGGCACGCTACCTCTACATCTACCTTCGGGATTAATATTAGACCTAAATAATTGTTATTTGGTGCCAGCGTTGAGCATGAACATTATATCTGGATCTTGTTTAATGCGAGACGGTTATTCATTTAAATCAGAGAATAATGGTTGTTCTATTTATATGAGTAATATCTTTTATGGTCATGCACCCTTGAAGAGTGGTCTATTCTTACTAAATCTCGATAGTAGTAATACACATATTCATAATGTTGAAACCAAAAGATACAGAGTTGATAATGAAAGTGCAACTTATTTGTGGCACTGTCGTTTAGGTCATATCGGTGTAAAACGCATGA
Source organism: Triticum dicoccoides (assembly GCF_002162155.2). Classification (NCBI taxonomy): domain Eukaryota; kingdom Viridiplantae; phylum Streptophyta; class Magnoliopsida; order Poales; family Poaceae; genus Triticum; species Triticum dicoccoides. The sequence continues at coordinate 734,072,842 of NC_041393.1, read as the reverse complement.
AGAAACTCCATACTAATGGACTTTTGGAACACCTTGATTATGAATCACTTGGTACTTGCGAACCGTGCCTCATGGGCAAGATGACTAAAACACCGTTCTCCGGTACTATGGAGAGAGCAACAGTTTTGTTGGAAATCATACATACCGATGTATGTGGTCCGATGAATATTGAGGCTCGTGGCGGATATCGTTATTTTCTCACCTTCACAGATGATTTGAGCAGATATGGATATATCTACTTAATGAAGCATAAGTCTGAAACATTTGAAAAGTTCAAAGAATTTCAGAGTGAAGTTGAAAATCATCGTAACAAGAAAATAAAGTTTCTACGATCTGATCGTGGAGGAGAATATTTGAGTTACGAGTTTGGTGTACATTTGAAAAACTGTGGAATAGTTTCGCAACTCACGCCCCCCGGAACACCACAGCGTAATGGTGTGTCCGAACGTCGTAATCGTACTTTACTAGATATGGTGCGATCTATGATGTCTCTTACAGATTTACCGCTATCATTTTGGGGATATGCTTTAGAGACGGCCGCATTCACGTTAAAAAGGGCACCATCAAAATCCGTTGAGACGACGCCTTATGAACTATGGTTTGGCAAGAAACCAAAGTTGCCGTTTCTTAAAGTTTGGGGCTGCGATGCTTCAACCTGATAAGCTCGAACCCAAATCGGAGAAATGTGTATTCATAGGATACCCAAAGGAAACTGTTGGGTACACCTTCTATCACAGATCCGAAGGCAAAACATTTGTTGCTAAGAATGGATCATTTCTAGAGAAGGAGTTTCTCTCGAAAGAAGTGAGTGGGAGGAAAGTAGAACTTGACGAGGTAACTGTACCTGCTCCCTTACTGGAAAGTAGTTCATCACAGAAAACTGTTTCAGTGACACCTACACCAGTTAGTGAGGAAGCCAATGATAATGATCATGAAACTTCAGATCAAGATACTACTGAACTTCGTAGATCAACCAGAGTAAGATCCGCACCAGAGTGGTAGGTAATCCTGTTCTGGAGGTCATGCTACTAGATCATGATGAACCTACGAACTATGAAGAAGCGATGGTGAGCCCAGATTCCGCAAAGTGGCTAGAAGCCATGAAATCTGAGATGGGATCCATGTATGAGAACAAAGTATGGACTTTGGTTGACTTGCCCGATGATCGGCAAGTGATTGAGAATAAATGGATCTTTAAGAAGAAGACTGACGCTGATGGTAATGTTACTGTCTACAAAGCTCGACTTGTCGCAAAAGGTTTTCGGCAAGTTCAAGGAATTGACTACGATGAGACCTTCTCACCCGTAGCGATGCTTAAGTCCGTCTGAATCATGTTAGCAATTGCCGCATTTTATGATTATGAAATTTGGCAAATGGATGTCAAAACTGCATTCCTGAATGGATTCCTGGAAGAAGAGTTGTATATGATGCAACCAGAAGGTTTTGTCGATCCAAAGGGAGCTAACAAAGTGTGCAAGCTCCAGCGATCCATTTATGGACTGGTGCAAGCCTCTCGGAGTTGGAATAAACGTTTTGATAGTGTGATCAAAGCATTTGGTTTTATACAGACTTTTGGAGAAGCCTGTATTTACAAGAAAGTGAGTGGGAGCTCTGTAGCATTTCTGATATTATATGTGGATGACATATTACTGATTGGAAATGATATAGAATTTCTGGATAGCATAAAGGGATACTTGAATAAAAGTTTTTTCAATGAAAGACCTCGGTGAAGCTGCTTACATATTAGGCATTAAGATCTATAGAGACAGATCAAGACGCTTAATTGGACTTTCACAAAGCACATACCTTGACAAAATTTTGAAGAAATTCAAAATGGACCAAGCAAAGAAAGGGTTCTTGCCTGTGTTACAAGGTGTGAAATTGAGTAAGACTCAATGCCCGACCACTGCAGAAGATAGAGAGAATATGAAAGATGTTCCCTATGCATCAGCCATAGGCTCTATCATGTATGCAATGCTGTGTACCAGACCTGATGTGTGCCTTGCTATAAGTTTAGCAGGGAGGTACCAAAGTAATCCAGGAATGGATCACTGGACAGCGGTCAAGAACATCCTGAAATACCTGAAAAGGACTAAGGATATGTTTCTCGTATATGGAAGTGACAAAGAGCTCATCGTAAAAGGTTACGTTGATGCAAGCTTTGACACTGATCCGGACGATTCTAAATCGCAAACCGGATACGTGTTTACATTAAACGGTGGAGCTGTCAGTTGGTGCAGTTCTAAACAAAGCGTCGTAGCGGGATCTACATGTGAAGCGGAATATATAGCTGCTTCGGAAGCAGCAAATGAAGGAGTCTGGATGAAGGAGTTCATATCCGATCTAGGTGTCATACCTAGTGCATCGGGTCCAATGAAAATCTTTTGTGACAATACTGGTGCAATTGCCTTGGCAAAGGAATCCAGATTTCACAAAAGGACCAAACACATCAAGAGACGCTTCAACTCCATCCGGGATCTAGTCCAGGTAGGAGACATAGAGATTTGCAAGATACATACGGATCTGAATATTGCAGACCCGTTGACTAAGCCTCTTCCATGAGCAAAACATGATCAGCACCAAAGCTCCATGGGTGTTAGATTCATTACAGTGTAATCTAGATTATTGACTCTAGTGCAAGTGGGAGACTGAAGGAAATATGCCCTAGAGGCAATAATAAAGTTATTATTTATTTCCTTATAATCATGATAAATGTTTATTATTCATGCTAGAATTGTATTTTCCGGAAACATAATACATGTGTGAATACATAGACAAACAGAGTGTCACTAGTATGCCTCTACTTGACTAGCTCGTTAATCAAAGATGGTTATGTTTCCTAACCATGAACAATGAGTTGTTATTTGATTAACGAGGTCACATCATTAGTAGAATGATCTGATTGACATGACCCATTCCATTAGCTTAGCACCTGATCGTTTAGTATGTTGCTATTGCTTTCTTCATGACTTATACATGTTCCTACGACTATGAGATTATGCAACTCCCGTTTACCGGAGGAACACTTTGGGTACTACCAAACGTCACAACGTAAATGGGTGATTATAAAGGAGTACTACAGGTGTCTCCAATGGTCGATGTTAGGTTGGCGTATTTCGAGATTAGGATTTGTCACTCCGATTGTCGGAGAGGTATCTCTGGGCCCTCTCGGTAATACACATCACATAAGCCTTGCAAGCATTACAACTAATATGTTAGTTGTGAGATGATGTATTACGGAACGAGTAAAGAGACTTGCCGTTAACGAGATTGAACTAGGTATTGGATACCGACGATCGAATCTCGGGCAAGTAACATACCGATGACAAAGGGAACAACGTATGTTGTTATGCGGTCTGACCGATAAAGATCTTCGTAGAATATGTAGGAGCCAATATGGGCATCCAGGTCCCGCTATTGGTTATTGACCAGAGACATGTCTCGGTCATGTCTACATTGTTCTCGAACCCGTAGGGTCCGCACGCTTAAGGTTACGATGACAGTTATATTATGAGTTTATGCATTTTGATGTACTGAAGGTTGTTCGGAGTCCCGGATGTGATCACGGACATGACGAGGAGTCTCGAAATGGTCGAGACGTAAAGATTGATATATTGGAAGCCTATGTTTGGACATCGGAAGTGTTCCGGGTGAAATCGGGATTTTACCGGGTTACCGGGAGGTTACCGGAACCCCCCGGGAGCCATATGGGCCATCATGGGCCTTAGTGGAAAGGAGAAAGGGGCAGCCCAAGGTGGCTGCGCCTCTTTCCCCTCCCCTAGTCCTATTAGGACTAGGAGAAGGTGGCCGGCCCCCCTCTCTCCCTTCCCCTCCGAGGAATCCTAGTTGGACTAGGATTGGGGGGAGGAATCCTACTCCCAGAGGGAGTAGGACTCTCCTGCGCCTCCCTCTTTGGCCGGCCAGCCTCCTCTCCTCCTTTATATACGGAGGCAGGGGCACCTCTAAACACACAAGTTGACACAAGTTGATCCACGTGATCGATTCCTTAGCCGTGTGCGGTGCCCCCTGCCACCATATTCCTCGATAATACTGTAGCGGAGTTTAGGCGAAGCCCTGCTGCTGTAGTTCATCAAGATCGTCACCACGCCGTCGTGCTGACGAAACTCTTCCCCGACACTTTGCTGGATCGGAGTCCGGGGATCGTCATCGAGCTGAACGTGTGCTCGAACTCGGAGGTGCCGTAGTTTCGGTGCTTGATCGGTTGGATCGTGAAGACGTACGACTACTTCCTCTACGTCGTGTCATTGCTTCCGCAGTCGGTCTGCGTTGGGTACGTAGACAACACTCTCCTCTCGTTGCTATGCATCACATGATCCTGTGTGCGCGTAGGAAATTTTTTGAAATTACTACGAAACCCAACACTATTTTGGTAGGATTTTTAGAGTTCTAGAAGTTTTCGTTAGTTACAGATTGCTACAGACTGTTCTGTTTTTAACAGATTCTGTTTTTCATGTGTTGTTTGCTTATTTCAATGCATCTATGGCTAATGAATTAGTTTATAAACCATAAGGAAGTTGGAATACAGTTGGTTTAACACCAAAATAAATAAAGAATGAGTTCATTGCAGTACCTTATGTGGTGGTTTTGTTTTCTTTCACTAACGGAGCTTATAAGATTTCCTGTTGAGTTTTGTGTTGTGAAGTTTTCAAGTTTTGGGTAAAGCTTTTATGGACTATGGAATAAAGGGTGGCAAGGGCCTAAGCTTAGGGATGCCCATGTCACCCCAAGATATTCAAGAGTAGCCAAAATCCTAAGCTTGGGGATGCCCCGGGAAGGCATCCCCTCTTTTGTCTTCGTTCATTGGTAACTTTACTTGGAGCTATATTTTTATTCACCACATGTTATGTGTTTTGCTTGGAGCGTCGTATATTATATTGGTATTTGCTTAGTTTACCACAATCATCCTTGCTGTAACACACCTTTTGGGAGAAGCCTATTTGATTAGAATTTGCTAGAATACTCTATGTGCTTCACTTATATTTTTTCAGCTTGATAGTTTTTGCTCAGAGCTTCACTTATATCTTTTAGAGCATGGTGGTGGATTAATTTTGAAGAAATTTCTAGTCTCTCATGCTTCACTTATATTATTTTGAGAGTCTTTTAGAACAGCATGGTATTTTCTATGGTTATAATTTGGTCCTAGAATGATGAGCATCCAAGTTGGGTATAATAAAAACTATCATAGGATGTGAATTGGATGCTATGATCAATTTGATGCTTGATAATTGTTTTGAGATATGGAGGAAGTGATATTAAAGTCATGCTAGTTGGGTGATTATGAATTTAAAGAATGCTTGTGTTGAAGTTAGCAAGTCCCGTAGCATGCACGTATGGTTAAACTAATGTAACAAATTTGAAACATGAAGTGTACCTGGCTTGTGCATCCTTATGAGTGGCGGTCGGGGACGAGCGATGGTCTTTTCCTACCAATCTATCCCCCTAGGAGCGTGCGCGTAGTACTTGGTTTTTGATGACTTCTAAATTCTTGCAATAAGTATATGAGTTCTTTTGACAAATGTTGAGTCCATGGATTATACGCACTTTTACCTTTCCGCCATTGCAAGCCTCTTCGGTACCGTGCATTGCCCTTTCTCACCTTGAGAGTTGGTGCAAACTTCGCCGGTGCATTCAAACCCCGTGATACGAGACGCTCTATCACACATAAACCTCCTTATATCTTCCTTAAAACAGCCACCATACCTACCTATTATGGCATTTTCATAGCCATTCCAAGATATATTGCCATGCAACTTTCCACCGTTCCGTTTATCATCATCATGACATACATTACTTTTTTCATATTGCCATTGCATGATCATGTAGTTGACATCCTATTTGTGGCAAAGCCACCATGCATTATTTTTCATACATGTCACTCTTGATTCATTGCACCATCCCGGTACACCGCCGGAGGCATTCATATAGAGTCATATCTTGTTCTAGTTTCGAGTTGTAATTTATATGTTGTAATCAATAGAAGTGTGATGGTCATCATTTTTAGAGCACTGCCCAAAGAAAAAAAGAAGAAGAAAGGCCCAAAAAAAGGCCCAAAAAAAGGAAAAAGAAAAAGAAAAAAAGAAAAAGAAAAAAAGGGAAAAAAGAAAATAAATAAAAAAGGGCAATGCTACTATCTCTTTTCCACACTTGTGCTTCAAAGTAGCACCATGTTTTTCATATAGTGAGTCTCATAAGTTGTCCTTTTCATACTAGTGGGAATTTTTCATTATAGAACTTGGCTTGTATATTCCTACGATGGGCTTCCTCAAATGGCCTAGGTCTTCATGAGCAAGCAAGTTGGATGCACACCCACTAGTTTTCTTTTGTTGAGCATTCATTTATAGCTCTAGTGCATCCGTTGCATGGCAATCCCTACTCCTCATGTTGACTTCAATTGATGGGCATCTCCATAGCCCGTTGATTATCCTCGTCAATGTGAGACTTTCTCCTTTTTGTCTTCTCCACACAATCCCCATCATCATATTCTATTCCACCCATAGTGCTATGTCCATGGCTCACGCTCATGTATTACGTGAAGGTTGAAAAAGTTTGAGATTATTTTGGTATGAAACAATTGCTTGGCTTGTCACCGGGGGTATAGAAGTTGGGAACATCTTTGGGTGACGAAAATGAAGCATAGCCTAACTATATGATTTTGTAGGGATGAACTTTCTTTTGCCATGATATTTTCAGAAGACATGATTACTTTGATTAGTATGCTTGAAGTGTTACTATTTCTTTTGTGAATATGAACTTTTATTTTGTATTATTTGGATCTGAACATTCATGCCACAATGAAAGAAAATTACATTGCGAATTATGCTAGGTAGCATTCCACATCAAAAATTCTCTTTTTATCATTTACCTACTCGAGGACGAGCAGGAATTAAGCTTGGGGATGCTTGATACGTCTCCAACATATCTATAATTTTTGATTGTTCCATGCTATTATATTACCTGTCTTGGATGTTTATGGGCTTTATTCTACACATTTATATCATTTTTGGGACTAACCTACTAACCGGAGGCCCAGCCCGTATTGTTGTTTTTTTGCCTATTTCAGTATTTTGAAGAAAAGGAATATAAAACGGAGTCCAAACGGAATGAAACCTTCGGGAGCGTTATTTTTGGAACAAATTTCATCCGGAGAGCCTGGAGTGCAAGTCAAGAAAGCTCCGAGGGCCCCACGAGATAGGAGGGCGCCCCCCCCCCCCTGTAGGGCGCGCCCCCCTGTCTCGTGGGCCCCTCAGGCGTCCACCGACGTACTTCTTCCTCCTATATATATATCCATGGACCCCGAAAACATCCAGGAGCACCACGAAACACAATTTCCACCGCCGTAACCTTCTGTATCCACGAGATCTCATCTTGGAGCCTTCGCCGGCACTCTGCCGGAGGGGGATCGACCATGGAGGGCTTCTACATCAACACCATAGCCTCTCCGATGAGTTGTGAGTAGTTTACCACAGACCTACGGGTCCATAGTTATTAGCTAGATGGCTTCTTCTCTCTTTTTGGATCTCAATACAATGTTCTCCCCCTCTCTTGTGGAGATCTATTCAATGTAATCTCTTTTTACGGTGTGTTTATCGAGATCCGATGAATTGTGGGTTTATGATCAGATTTATCTATGGATATTAATTGAATCTTCTCTGGATTCTTTTATGTATGATTGAGTTATCTTTGCAAGTCTCTTCGAATTATCAGTTTGGTTTGGCTTACTAGATTGATCTTTCTTGCCATGGGAGAAGTGCTTAGCTTTGGGTTCAATCTTGCGGTGTTCTTACCCAGTGACAGAAAGGGTTGCAAGACACGTATTGTATTGTTGCCATCGAGGATAACAAGATGGGGTTTATATCATATTGCATGTGTTTATCCCTCTACATCATGTCATCTTGCTTAAGGCGTTACTCTGTTCTTATGAAGTTAATACTCTAGATGCAGGCAGGAGTCGGTCGATGTGTGGAGTAATAGTAGTAGATGCAGGCAGGAGTCGGTCTACTTGTTATGGACGTGATGCCTATATACATGATCATGCCTAGATAACGTCATAATTATTCGCTTTTCTATCAATTGCTTGATAGTAATTTGTTCACCCACCGTAGTACTTATGCTCTCGAGAGAAGCCTCTAGTGAAACCTACGGCCCCCGGGTCTATCTCTTATAATATTTGCTTTCAATCTACTTTTATTTGCATCTTTACTTTTCTTCATCTATATCACAAAATACCAAAAAATTTATTATCTCTCTATCAGATCTCACTTTCGTAAGTGACCATGAAGGGATTGACAACCCCTTTATTGCGTTGGTTGTGAGTTCTCAGTTTGTTTGTGTAGGTGCGTGGGACTTTTGAGGAGCCTCCTACTGGATTGATACCTTGGTTCTCAAAACTGAGGGAAATACTTACGCTACACTTTGCTGCATCACCCTCTCCTCTTCGGGGAAAACCAATGCTAGCTCAAGACGTAGCACATCCCACAGCAACGGGGTCCTGCAGATCCTTCCGTACAAGGCTTCGAAAGGGGCCATCTTCAAACTAGCTTGATAGCTGTTATTGTAAGAGAACTCTGCATATGTCAAATTTTTGTCCCAACTAGATCCATAGTCTAGCGCACAAGCTCTCAACATGTCCTCCAGAATCTGATTGACTCTCTCGGTCTGTCCATCTGACTACGGGTGAAAGGCTGTACTGAACTCTAGCCTGGTACCCAAAGTTTTGTGCAACTGATTCCAGAACTTTGAGGTAAATTGGGTTCCTCTATCTGATACAATGGTCCTGGTAATATATATCTTTGCCAACTTAGCACTGGTGTAAGTGATTTTCACTGGGATGAAATGGGCTACTTTTGTCAAATGATCGACTACAACCCATACCGAGTTATAGCCTGAACGAGTCCTGGGCAATCCCGTGATGAAATCCATGCCTAGCTTATCACACTTCCAATTGGGTAACGGCAATGGCTGTAGTAATCCTACTGGCTTCTGATGCTCTGCCTTCACTCTCTGACAAACATCACAAACTGCTACATACTCCACAATATCCTTCTTCATTCCGGTCCACCAGAAACTGTCCTTCAAGTCCAGATACATCTTGGTATTTCCTGGGAGAAACGAGTATGGCGAATCGTGGGCCTCTTGTAGAATCAGCTTCCTGATCTCCGGATCATTGGGCACATATACGCGGTCCTCAAACCATATAAGGTATCGTGTTCGTCCTCACGAAATCCTTAGCTTTTCCCTTGCTCATTCTTTCCTTTATCTCGGCAATCTCCTTGTCTGTCTTCTGTGCTTCTCTGATCTTAGCCATCAAAGTAGACTGAACTTCCAATGCTGCTACATAGCCTCTCGGAACTATCTCCAAACATAGCTCAAAAAGATCCTCTGCTAACTCCTTGGGTAACTCTCCGGTCAAGAGTGTATTAACATGGCTCTTGCGACTCAACACATCAGCTACTATGTTAGCCTTTCCGGGGTGATAATGCAACTTCATATCATAATCCTTGATGAGCTCCAACCATCTCCTTTGCCTAAGATTCAGCTCCTTCTGCGTGAATATATACTTCAAACTCTTGTGATCCGTGTACACCTCACAGTGATTTCCGATGAGAAAATGTCTCCACGTCTTCAAGGCATGCACTACAGCTGCTAACTCCAAATCGTGCATAGCATAATTTAGCTCATGGGGTTTAAGCTGTCGTGAGGCATATGAAACAACTCTTCCATCCTGCATAAGCACTGCTCCAAGTCCTTGACGAGAAGCGTCCCAATACACCTGATAATCCTTGCGTTGATCTAGAAGAATCAACACTAGAGCTGTAACCAAGCATTTCTTAAACTCCTCAAAACTGGCCTCACATTCCTCGGTCCATTTGAACTTGGTGTCCTTCTTCAACAACTCCGTCATGGGCTTTGCAATCTTGGAGAAATTCTCAATGAACCTCCTGTAGTATCCTGCAAGTTCCGGAAAACTCCGAATATCTCCAACTGACGTGGGTGCTTCCCAATTTGTCATGGTGACAACCTTGGTGGGGTCTACGGCTATTCCTTCTCCGGATATAACATGTCCGAGGAATCCAACTTCCTTCAACCAAAATTCACACTTGCTGAACTTGGCATATAGCTGATGTTCTCTGAGCTTTCCAAGTACCAAACGCAAATGCTCCTTATGCTCATCTTCATTCTTTGAGTAGACCAAAATATCGTCAATGAACACCACAACGAACTTATCCAATAACTCCATAAATACTTTGTTCATCATGTTCATGAAATAGGCAGGCGCGTTAGTCAGGACAAACGACATAACGGTATACTCATATAGCCCATACCTTGTGGTAAAAGATGTCTTAGGTATATCCTGCTCTCGAATCTTCAGCTGGTGATATCCTGACCGCAGATCAATCTTGGAAAATACTTTAGCTCCTTGCAACTGGTCAAACAAATCATTGATCATCGGCAGCGGGTACTTGTTCTTGATCGTCACCTCATTCAATCCACAATAATCAACAACCATCCTTAATGATCCATCCTTTTTCTCCACTAGAAGCACTGGTGATCCCCAAGGTGACAAACTTGGGCGAATATTGCCTTTATCCAGTAACTCCTTAATCTGCTTCTTAATCTCTTCCAAATCCTTAGGGGCATCATGTATGGTCTCTTAGATATTGGCCTTGTGCCTGGCAAAATCTCAATCAAAAACGCAATGTCTCTATCCAGTGGCATACCTGGCAACTCCTCCGAAAATACATCAAGGAAATCCTTCACCACGGGTACTTCCTCCTGTACAACTCCTGATAAGGAATTCACTTGAGTCCTCTTCGGCATATATCTGGATACATACCTAATCCTTCTTCCTTCTGGGGTCGTGAGTAAAGTCGACTTACTGGCGCAATCAATGTTTCCTCCATACATTGATAGCCAATCCATACCCAGAATCACATCCAATCCTTGGGACTCCAGAATTATCAGATCCGAGGGGAAAACATGCCTACCTATGGTCAATGGCATCTGAAAACATCCTTGACTTGCCATATGTTCCGCTCCCAACGAAGTTACTAACATAGGTGTTCTAAGGACTTTGGTGGGCAATTTATACTTATCCACAAATCCCCTTGATATGTATGAATGCGATGCACCAGTATCAAAAAGAACGATTATAGTAAATGTCTTAACCAAAAACATACCTATTACTGCATCCGGCTGTGCTTCAACCTCCTCCACGCTAACGTGGTTCACTTGCCCCTGTTGAAAGGGTTGGGCTTCTTCCCAAAGCTTCCATTGCCATTTCCATTCTTAGCTTCAGGACATTCATTGGCATAATGTCCAGTCTTCTGGCACTTGTAGCAAGTAACGTGACTTAAATCCTTCTTGGCGGGCGTTGCTGGGTTGGAACGGTTCTGACTGTTGCTTCCTCCATTCTCATTCCCATTCTTGGGGCCACTATGGTTATGCAGAATTCCTCCATTGGAATTATGACCTCCATGGTTATGGTGAATGTGTCCTCCCGAGTTCGGGGTAAAACGGGGTTTCTGCTGAGCTCCCGAATTGTACTTTCCTTGGGCATACTTCCTCTTGCGGCTGTCTATCTATTGCTGCTTCCCTTCAATCATGAGCGCTCTATCTACCAAATCGTGGTAGTTGTTGAAGTTTGCCACCATCAATTGCATGCCCAACTCATCATTCAGTCCTTCCAGAAACTTCTCCTGCTTAGCGGCGTTTGTAGCAACGTCATCAGGGGCATAATGTGCTAACTTACTAAAGTCATCCACATACTGGCCTACTGTGCGTCCTCCTTGGCGCAAGTTGCGAAACTCTCGCTTCTTCATGGCCATACTCCTACTAAAACATGGGCAGTGCGAAACGCCTGCTAAAACTGATCCCATGTGACAGTGTAGATGGGTTAAGTGGTTATCAAATTCTCCCACCATGATGCTGCAGGTCCATCAAGCTGGTGTGCGGCAAAACACACTCTCTCCGATATGTGCATCCTGCAATGGTCAACTCCCTTCCAATCTTGCGGAGCCAATCATCTGCAACTATCGGCTCGGTGCTACTGGAATAGACCGGCGGATTCAGCCTTAGGAAACGGGCTAAGTGATCAACAGGTGGTAGTGGTGGTGGGTTGTTGTTGTTGTTGCCTTGGTTCTGATTCTGGACTAGCAGCTGTATCAGGGTATTCTGCTGCTGGATCAACTGGGTGAGCTCTGGTTGGAAAGCAAATCCATTGTCACATCTCAGAGGCATCTGTTAGGTTTAGAAAAGATGAGAAAACGGAATAGAATGAGATCTAGGGGGAAAACACTACCCATATGCTCATGAGACAAACACAATCAATATCACTTCAATCTATTCAAACAAGGGCATACAATCGGTCTAACTATCGTTACAAAAGTGCTCGAACTATATTATATACATGGGGGAATACTACTACTGATATGGTGGTCGACTAGAAAGTTTGATCAGTGGAAGAATCCATCATATCTGCTCCAGCTTCATCAACATAGTCATCATCGCTATCGTCATCTTCTCCTCCTAGCGCGGGGTCTCCCATGAACACTCCTAGCTTCCTTGTCAGGTCGTCATTCTTCTCCACGAGTATCGTCATTTCCTCCTCATATCCATCACGTGTAGACTTGAGTTCTTCCTCCAGTTCTGTGATCTTGGTCATGGCCTTCTTCAGATCTATCATGCCTATGCACATCTGGATCTCCTGGCGACGAATGTGCTGGTTTAACTCTTGGATGAAAGCCGCAACGGATCTATCCTTCCTGGTGCTTATCATCTCCCATTGCTCATCTCAACGCCCACAAATCTGGAAGATAGTATCCTTGAGATCCTTGTGGTAAACTTCTCCAATGCGTTCCATGGCGATGTGGGCTGCCATGCTCTTTCCTAAACTCCAGGTTGGTGCATCAAAGGAAAACTCTATGGGCTCAGTGACTGGCATGGACGTCCTCCCTGGAACTTGAACTTGAATCATCCAACGCTCCTCTTCCGGTAAAGTGGCTATGTAGGTCCCGGTGAAGCTTGGTATTCCTATGCTCAGGTACCTAGTGACTTCCTTCAAGTGTCGTCCAAAAGGTGTATCTTCATCCGGTTGTGTGAACTTGTTCCTCGCATCCGCCATCCTATAGAGTAGAAAAGGGAGAGGAGTCAGAAATGAGTAGAGAAGAGTGTACTATGATCTTAGCTTAGTGGTCGTGTCCTACAGTCAGCGTGTGCTCTGATACCATCTTGTGGTGACCAGACCTCAAACAGTCTAATCTCTGTGCATCAGTGCCATCCCTGGATCGGTAATGCTGACACGCATAGAACTCGAGGATTTATAACAGAGTAGCAATCACATACTTATTACATCGAATGTCCCAAAAGAGAACTTATTACTATAATATGGCTTAAGGCCATCTAAAAACGATAACTGTGGAAAGCTTGGAAGACAAAGTGAGTCCATCAACTCCAACGGCATCATGCTACCTCTTGAGCACTGCGTTGGATCTCCCTGAAGAGGAGAGGATGATGCAGTAAAGTAGCGTAAGTATTTCCCTCAGTTTTTGAGAACCAAGGTATCAATCCAGTAGGAGATCACGCACGAGTCCCTCGTACCTACACAAAATGATAGCTACTCGCAACCAACGCGATTAGGGGTTGTCGATCCCTTCACGGTCACTTACGAGGGTGAGATCTGATAGAGATGATAAATAATATTTTTGGTTTTTTTTGATATAGAGATGCAAAGTAAAAAGTAAAAGGAAAAGTAAAAACAAAATAAGTAATAAAGTAATGGAGATTGATATGATGAGAATAGACCCGGGGGCCATAGGTTTCACTAGTGGCTTCTCTCAAGAGCATAAGTATTCCACGGTGGGCGAACAAATTACTGTTGAGAAATTGATAGAAAAGCGAATAATTATGATATTATCTAGGTATCATCATGTATATAGGCATCACGTCCAAAACAATTAGATCGAAACGATTCTGCATCTACTACTATTACTCCACTCATCGATCGCTATCCAGCATGCATCTAGAGTATTAAGTTAAAACAGAGTAACGCCATAAGCAAGATGACATGATGTAGAGGAATAAATTCATGCAATATGATAAAAACCCCATCTTGTTATCCTCGATGGCAACAATACAATACGTGCCTTGCAACCCTTTCTGTCATTGGGTAAGGACACCGCAAGATTGAACCCAAAGCTAAACACTTCTCCCATTGCAAGAACTACCAATCTAGTTGGCCAAACCAAACAGATAATTCGAAGAGACTTGCAAAGATAACTCAATCATACATAAAAGAATTCAGAGAAGAATCAAATATTGTTCATAGATAAGCTGGATCATAAACCCACAATCCATCGGTCTCAACAAACACACCGCAAAAAAGAAGATTACATCGAATAGATCTCCACAAGAGAGGGGGAGAACATTGTATTGAGATCCAAAAAGAGAGAACAAGCCATCTAGCTACTAGCTATGGACCCGAAGGTCTGAAGTAAACTACTCACACTTCATCGGAGAGGCTATGGTGTTGATGTAGAAGCCCTCCGTGGTAGATGCCCTCTCCGGCGGAGCTCCGGAACAGGCCCCAAGATGGTATCTCGCGGATATAGAAAGTTGCGGCGGTGGAATTAGGTTTTTGGCTCTGTATCTGATCTGACGGGGGTACTTAGGTATATATAGGAGGAAGGAGTACGTCGGTGGAGCAACAAGGGGCCCACGAGGCAGGGGGCGCACCCAGGGGGGCGCCCTCCACCCTCGTGACTGCCTCTGGTACTTCTTGGAGTAGGGTCCAAGTCTCCTGGATCACGTTCGGTGTGAAAATCACGTTCCCGAAGGTTTTATTCTGTTTGGACTCCGTTTGATATTCTGTTTCTTCGAAATACTGAAATAGGCAAAAAACAGCAATTCTGGGCTGGGCCTCCGGTTAATAGGTTAGTCCAAAAAATAATATAAAAGTGGAAAATAAAGCCCATTATAGTCCAAAACAGTAGATAAAGTAACATGGAGCAATCAAAAATTATAGATACGTTGGAGACGTTTCAAGCATCCCCAAGCTTAATTCCTGCTCGTCCTCGAGTAGGTAAATGATAAAAAAGAATTTTTGATGCGGAGTGATACTTTGGCATAACTTCAATGTAAATCTTCTTAATTGTGACATGAATATTCAGATCCAAAAGATTCAAGAAAAAAGTTCATATTGACATAAAAGTAATAATACTTCAAGCATACAAATTAAAGCAATCATGTCTTCTCAAAATAGCATGGTTAAAGAAAGTTATCCCTACAAAATCATATAGTGTGGCTATGCTCTATCTTCATCACACAAAGTATTTAATCATGCACAACCCCGATGATGAGCCAAGCAATTGTTTCATACTTTAGAAATCTCAAACTTTTTCAACTTTCACACAATGCATGAGCGTGAGCCATGGACATAGCACTATAGGTGGAATAGAATGGTGGTTGTGGAGAAGACAAAAAAGGAGAAGATAGTCTCACATCAACTAGGCGTATCAATGGGCTATGGAGATGCCCATCAATAGATATCAATGTGAGTGAGTAGGGATTGCCATGCAACGGATGCACTAGAGCTATAAGTATATGAAAGCTCAACAAAAGAATCTAAGTGGGTGCGCATCCAACTTGCTTTCTCATGAAGACCTAGGGCACTTTTGAGGAAGCCCATCATTGGAATATACAAGCCAAGTTCTATAATGAAAAATTCCCACTAGTATATGAAAGTGACAACATATGAGACTCTCTATCATGAAGATCGTGGTGCTACTTTGAAGCACAAGTGTGGAAAAAGGATAGTAGCATTGTCCCTTCTCTCTTTTTTCTCTCATCTTTTTCATATATTTTTTTTGGTGGGCTTCTTTGGCCTCTTTTTTTTATTTGGGCTTCTTTGGCCCCTTTTATTTTTCATAAAGTCCGGAGTCTCATCCCGACTTGTGGGGGAATCATAGTCTCCATCATCCTTTCCTCACTGGGACAATGCTCTAATAATGATGACCATCACACTTTTATTTTTCTTACAACTCAACAATTACAACTAGATACTTAGAACAAAATATGACTCTATATGAATGCCTTCGGTGGTGTACCGGGATATGTGATGAATCATGAGTGACATGTATGAAAATTATGAAGGTGGCCTTGCCACAAATACAATGTCAACTACATCTTCATGCAAAAGCAATATGACAAAAGTAATGCATGTCATATGAACAGAACGGTGGAGAGTTGCATGGCAATATATCTCGGAATGGCTATGGAAATGCCATGATAGGTAGGTATGGTGGCTGTTTTGAGGAAGGTATATGGTAGGTGTATGATACCGGCGAAAAGTGCGCGGTATTAGAGAGGCTAGCAATGGTGGAAGGGTGAGAGTGCGTATAATCCATGGACTCAACATTAATCAAAAGAACTCATGCACTTGTTGCAAAAATTTAGAAGTCATCAAAAACCAAGGCACTAAACGCATACTCCTAGGGGGGTAGATTGGTAGGAAAAGACCATTCCTCGTCCTCGACTGCCACTCATAAGGAAGACAATCAATAAATAAAATTGTGCTCTGACTTCATCACAAAGCGGTTCACCATACGTGCACGCTACGGGAATCACAAACTTCAACACAAGCATTCTTTAAATTCATAATCACCCCAACTAGCATTGCTTTGATATTATCACCTCCATATGTCAAAACAATTATCAAGCATCAAACTTATCTTAGTATTCAACGCACTCAAAAGAAAGTTTCACAAATCTTGAATACCAAGTATATTAACATTAAGCAAATTACCATGCTATTAAAAACTCTCAAAATAATCTAAGTGAAGCATGAGAGAATCAATAGTTTCTTTAAAACAAATCCACCACCGTGCTCTAAAAGCTAAGTGAAGCACTAGAGCAAAAATTATTACGCTCAAAAGATATAAGTGAAGCACTATGAGCAAAACTATCAAGCTCAAAAGATATAAGTGAAGCACATAGAGTATTCTAGCAAATTCCAAATCATGTATGGCTCTCTCAAAAGGTGTCTAAAGCAAGGATGATTGTGGCAAACTAACAAGCAAAGACGCAAATAATACAAGACGCTCCAAGCAAAACACATAACATGTGGTGAATAAAAATATAGCTCCAAGTAAATTACCGATGGAAGTAGACGAAAGAGGGGATGCCTTCCGGGGCATCCCCAAGCTTTGACTTTTTGGTGTCCTTGGATTATCTTGGGGGTGCCATGGGCATCCCCAAGCTTAGGCTCTTGCCACTCTTTGTTCCATAATCCATCAAAAGAATTCACCCAAAACTTGAAAACTTCACAACACAAAACTCAATAGAAATCTCATGAGCTCCGTTAGTGAAAGAAAACAAAAGAATACTTTAAGGTACTGTAATGAACTCATTATTTATTTATATTGGTGTTAAACCTACTGTATTCCAACTTCCTTATGGTTTATAAACTAATTTATTAGCTATAGATGCATTGAAATAAGCAAACAACACATGAAAAACAGAATATGTCAAAAACGGAACAGTCTGTAGCAATCTGTAACTAACGCAAACTTCTGGAACTCAACAAATTCTACCAAAATAGGACGTACTGGAAAATGTGTTTATTGATCATCAGCAAAAAGAATAAATGCAAAATAACGTTTCTGTGATTTATTGATTTTTTTCTCGTGAGCGCAAAGTTTCTGTTTTTCAGCAGAATCAAATCAACTATCATCATAGCTTATCCTATAGGTTCTACTTGGCACAAACACTAATTAAAACATAAAACCACATCTAAGCAGAAATTAGATGGATTATTTATTCCTAAACAGAAGCAAAAACAAAAAACACAAAATAAAATTGGGTTGCCTCCCAACAAGCGCTGTCATTTAACGCCCCTAGCTAGGCATAAAAGCGAAGATAGATCTACGTTTTGCCATCTTTGGTAGGCAATCCATAAGTGGCTCTCATGATAGATTCATATGGTAATTTTATTTTCTTTCTAGGGAAGTGTTCCATACCCTTTCTCAAGGGAAATTGGAATCTAATATTCCCTTCCTTCATATCAATAATCGCACCAATCGTTCTAAGAAAAGGTCTAGCAAGAATAATAGGACATGAAGGATTGCAATCTATATCAAGAATGATAAAATCTACGGGCACATAATTCCTATTTGCAACAATAAGAACATAATTAATTCTTCCCATAGGCTTTTTAATAGTGGAATCCGCAAGATGCAAGTTTATAGAGCAATCTTCAAAGTCACGGAAATCTAGCAAATCACACAAAGTTTTGGGAATAGTGGAGACACTAGCACCCAAATCACACAAGGCATGAAACTCATAATATTTATTTTTTTTAATTTTGATAATAGGTTCCCACTCATCATAGAGTTTTCTAGGGATAGAAACTTTCAACTCTAGTTTTTCTTCATAAGATTGCATCAAGGCATCAACAATGTGTTCGGTAAAGGCCTTATTTTGACTATAAGCATGAGGAGAATCTAGCACGGATTGCAACAAGGAAATACAACCAATCAAAGACCAATTTTCATAATTAAATTCCTTGAGATCCAAAATAGTGGGTTTAGCAACATCAAGATTTTTATTTCTTTCAATCCCACTTTCATCAATTTCATCATCAAGATCTAGAAACTCTGAATTCTTAGAACGCCTTCTAGGTAAAGGAAGATCATATTCTGTTTCATCAAGATTCATATTGCAAAACAAAGATTTGATAGGGGACACATCAATAACTTTTAGATCTTCATCTTGATTTTCATAGGAATCGGAAGAACACGCTTTAATAAAGGCATCTTTGGAAGCACGCATCCTAGCGGTTCTTTCCTTGCACTCATCAATGGAAATTCTCATAGCTTTGAGAGACTCATTGATATCATGCTTAGGAGGAATAGATCTAATCTTTAAAGAATCAATTTCAAGAGAAATTCTATCAACGTTCCTAGCCAAATCATCAACTTTAAGCAATTTCTCTTCAAGCAAAGCATTAAAATTCTGTTGTGAATTCATAAACTCTTTAACACTACTCTCAAATTCAGAGGGCATCTTATTAAAATTTCCATAAGAGTTGTTGTAGGAATTTCCATAATTATTAGAAGGATTACTAGGATAAGGCCTAGGATTAAAATTCCCTCTATATGCATTATTTCCAAAACTATTCCTACCAACAAAATTCACATCCATAGATTCATTATTATTCTCAATCAAAGTAGATAAAGGAATATCATTGGGATCAAGATAAGTATTTTTAGTAGCAAACATCTTCATAAGTTCATCCATCTTTTCACTCAAAACATTGATTTCTTCTATAGCATGCACTTTTTTACTAGAAGATCTTTCGGTATGCCATTGAGAGTAATTAGCCGTAATATTGTCAAGCAATTTTGTAGCATCTCCTAACGTAATTTCCATAAACGTGCCTCCCGCGGCCGAATCTAAAAGATTTCTAGAAGCCAAATTTAATCCGGCATAAAAATTGTGTATGATCATCCATAAATTCAAACCATGAGTAGGGCAATTGCGAAGCATCAATTTCATTCTTTCCCAAGATTGGTCAACATGCTCATGATCAAGTTGTTTAAAATTCATAATATCGTTCCTCAGAGTGATGATCTTAGCGGGAGGAAAATACTTAGAGATAAAAGCATCTTTGCACTTGTTCCAAGAATCAATACTATTTTTAGGCAAAGACGAAAACCAAATTTTAGCACGATCTCTATGTGAAAACGGAAATAACTTCAATTTGACAATATTGTTATCCGTATCTTTCTTATTTTGGATATCACACAAATCAACAAAATTGTTTAGATGAGTAGCGGCATCTTCACTAGGGAGGCCAGCGAATTGATCTTTCATAACAAGATTCAGCAAAGTGGTATTGATTTCACAAGACTCATCATTATTAAGAGGAGCAATCGGAGTACTAAGGAAATCATTATTATTGGTATTCGCGAAATCACACAATTTGGTATTATCTTGTGCCATGGCAACAAGTAATCCAACACACAAGCAAAGGCAAATGAGAAAAAGGCAAAATAGAAAGAGAGGAGGAGATTGGGAGAGAGAGAGGGCGAATAAAACGGCAAGGGTGAAGTGGGGGAGAGGAAAACGAGAGGCAGATAATGTAATGCGAGAGATAGGGATTGTGATGGGTACTTGGTATTGTTGACTTTTGCGCAAACTCCCCAGCAACGGCGCCAGAAATTCTTCTTGCTACCTCTTGAGCACTGCATTGGATTTCCCCGAAGAGGAGAGGATGATGCAGTAAAGTAGCGTAAGTATTTCCCTCAGTTTTTGAGAACCAAGGTATCAATCCAGTAGGAGATCACGCACGAGTCCCTCGTACCTACACAAAATGATAGCTACTCGCAACCAACGCGATTAGGGGTTGTCAATCCCTTCAGGTCACTTACGAGGGTGAGATCTGGTAGAGATGATAAATAATATTTTTGGTATTTTTGATATAGAGATGCAAAGTAAAAAGTAAAAGGCAAAGTAAAAACAAAGCAAGTAATAAAGTAATGGAGATTGATATGATGAGAATAGACACGGGGGCCATAGGTTTCACTAGTGGCTTCTCTCAAGAGCATAAGTATTCTACGGTGGGTGAACAAATTACTGTTGAGAAATTGATAGAAAAGAGAATAATTATGAGATTATCTAGGTATGATCATGTATATAGGCATCACGTCCAAAACAAGTAGATCGAAACAATTCTGCATCTACTACTATTACTCCACTCATCGACCGCTATCCAGCATGCATCTAGAGTATTAAGTTAAAACAGAGTAACGCCTTAAGAAAGATGACATGATGTAGAGGGATAAATTCATGCAATATGATAAAAACCCCATCTTGTTATCCTCGATGGCAACAATACAATATGTGCCTTGCAACCCTTTCTGTCACTGGGTAAGGACACCGCAAGATTGAACCCAAAGCTAAACACTTCTCCCATTGCAAGAACTACCAATCTAGTTGGCCAAACCAAACGGATAATTCGAAGAGACTTGCAAAGATAACTCAATCATACATAAAAGAATTTAGAGAAGAATCAAATATTGTTCATAGATAAGCTGGATCATAAACCCATAATTCATCGGTCTCAACAAACACACCGCAAAAAAGAAGATTACATCGAATAGATCTCCACAAGAGAGGGGGAGAACATTGTATTGAGATCCAAAAAGAGAGAAGAAGCCATCTAGCTACTAGCTATGGACCCGAAGGTCTGAAGTAAACTACTCACACTTCATCGGAGAGGCTATGGTGTTGATGTAGAAGCCCTCCGTGGTCGATGCCCTCTCCGGCGGAGCTCCGGAATAGGCCCCAAGATGGTATCTCGCGGATATAGAAAGTTGTGGCGGTGGAATTAGGTTTTTGGCTCCGTATCTGATCTGGCGGGGGTACGTAGGTATATATAGGAGGAAGGAGTACGTCGGTGGAGCAACAAGGGGCCCACGAGGCAGGGGGCACGCCCAGGGGGGGCGCCCTCCACCCTCGTGACCGCCTCTGGTACTTCTTGGAGTAGGGTCCAAGTCTCCTGGATCACGTTCGGTGTGAAAATCACGTTCCCGAAGGTTTTATTCCGTTTGGACTCCGTTTGATATTATGTTTCTTCGAAATACTGAAATAGGCAAAAAACAGCAATTCTGGGCTGGGCCTCTGGTTAATAGGTTAGTCCCAAAAATAATATAAAAGTGGAAAATAAAGCCCATTATAGTCCAAAACAGTAGATAAAGTAGCATGGAGCAATCAAAAATTATAGATATATTGGAGACGTATCACATCACTGAGTGAAAGATCACGACCTAAGGCATCTTACTCGTCGTCTGAAAAGTCTGCAACATGAATGTTGTAGCTCGAAAACGGGTCAGCACATGGAATATGCTGGCAATGTAACACATAGAGTAATGAACAGAATAATTGATATCACTACATGCAATAAGGCTGGTGGAAAGCTCTATGGTTATAGTTTTTGCATAAAGCCAATTTTTCCGTACAACAAAGGAGTAAATTTTATTTAACTATCACGGTGGTTGTTAAACATTGAGTAGGTTCACCCAACTCAATCCCAATTAAGCATCATCATTAAAACCCAAACAAGTTATATTAAGTAACGTGATGAGATCAACATGACAATCCAAGAACCAGATACTCAAGATGTCCATAACCGGGGACACGGCTAACCATGATTAGTTTGTACACTCTGCAGAGGTTTGCGCACTTTTCCCCACAAGACTCGATCTCCTCCATTGTATTTATCGCACTACATGATGTTTGAGAAACGGATGACCGAGACACAGTCTTTCAGAAGCGTTAGCATCTTACGATGGGTAGATAGTTACACCTACTTTCCCCTACATATGCTAGTCTACCACTGTAAGAGTTCACACGACTTAATCAACTATGCTAGAGCCCATAATAGCTTGTGGCTACACACGGAAGTTTCTAGCATGAATAATCTTATGATCCCTTTGAGCCTGGGTGGCGGTCCATAGGATAATCACACGTTAACCCCAGGATTTCCAAAAAAATAGGCAACATTATGTTCCCCAGGTGCCTCAATCCACCTAGATGTCTATTAAAGTTGTCACCTTAAGTTTAACCTTTAATTAACAATACTCACATCTGTCATGGATACACTCACCCAATCCATGTCTACTAGCATAGCATAGCATGATAAGCAATACGTAGAAGTAACTCCCAAAGGTTTGATAATAAACAGGTGAATAGGTACTACCTCATCTACTTCTCAGAACCCACATATTAATCAGATCCTAATCATGCAATGTCTGAGGATTGATCTAATGCAATAAAACTGGGTAGTAAAGAGGTATGATCAAAGTGTTACTTGCCTTGCTGATGATCTGCAAAACCTAGAGACTCGTAGTAGCACGCTTTGCACTCCGGGTACTCTATCACAAACAAATAATAACATATATAAGCACTCAACTAGAAGGATGGGTAAAACTCAAATAAAACAAGATCTAACTAGAAAGTTCAACTTAAGAACTCCGGTTTGCAAAAAGAATCAAATCAAACGAAGCAACGAAACTCAAACTGCGAAAGAAACAAGATCCGCTTACTAATCTGAACTAAAGTCAAATTTTACTGTACCAAAATCTTGTTCAAGTTGGTTAAATAGAAAGAGGGCTTCGAGGCGAAGATCTAGGCGCTTGAATCGCCTGATTCCGATAAACGAGTGAAAAGATAAACTAAAACTAAGATCAGGGCAGAAATCACGATCGAAAATAATCGCGGAAAACCCTAGAAAAAAAAACTGACAAACAGGCTAAAGAACGAACGTTTGCTGTCTGCGGCTAACGAGTGAACAGTGTTAGTTAAAACGAACGAATGAGCGGACGCTCGCTAAATAACTAAACTGAAAAAACTAAACCGATCTAAAAACGAACTAGGTTTTTTTTAGAAAAACCTGGGTTTTACGTAAAAACCGGGAAAAAAACGGCGGCGAGATCCGCGAAGTCCGGCGCGGCTCCGGCGGCTTCCGGCAGGCGGGTGGCTGCGC
>NC_041393.1:734023021-734048547 GCF_002162155.2 Triticum dicoccoides | reverse complement strand
GGAGGGGAGGGCGGGGCGGCTTATAAGGAGGGGATGGGCGGGGCGGCTTGGAGGAGGGGCAAGGGCGGTTGCGGTCTCCGGGTCGGCGATGGCGGCGTGCGGCAGTCGGAGTCCGGCTCGGGGTCGGCGGCGACGGGTGCTGGGCCGGCCGAGCTTCGGCCCAGTCGGTCCGCAGGAACTTTTTTTTTTAAATTGATTCCGCTGAAACTTAAATAAATCGTAGAAAATAAAATAAAAATCTAAAAATGCCAAAATAAATTTTCGTCGTCTAAATAAAATATTTAGAACGAGATGAACATTTTCTTGGCCTAAAATGCAATATTTTAAAACGTGCAATTTTTGTAATTCAACTAAAATTGCAATAAATTTCCAAATAAAATACTTATTTGATTTTAATATTTTTCCTCTAGTATTTCATTTATTTTGGGAAAGTCATTTTATTCCCTCTCTTTTATTTTGCAAATGAAATATACGGAGCGAAAAATAATTAAAACCAAACGATCCTCTTTTCAAAGTTTGAGAAAACTCAAGTTGAAAAAAATAACGAAATCCCCAACTCTCTCCGCGGGTCCTTGAGTTGCGTAGAATTTCAAGAATCAACCAAAATGCAAGAAAATATGATATGCAATGATGATCTAATATATAACATGCCAAATTGAAAATTTAGGATGTTACAATCATGGATCTAATGAATTAAAAAAATATTAAACAGAGCCGCTTACAAATGCTATGCTAGTTAAATTAAAAGTTGCATAACTTTTTCTAGAGTGAAATCTGTAACCCTATGCTCAGATTCCTATCTATCTTGGCCATTGGTTCGCTTTGGACCTCGACGGAATTCAAGTGGGTACCACTGAGATTTTGCTTCAAGTCAATTTTAGACATTCAAGAACGACAGAAGCTAATAAGTGCCCATATATTTTCTCAACTTTTGCCATATTAACTTGGGCCTAGGACATGAATGTTTTCCCGGTCATCAAACAATGTGTCGATCGAATAGGCGCCTCACTAACTCAAAGGATTTTTCATACGAATTTTGAAGGACAAGAACCTCTCCGGATTTTTGCTGATCATTTGATTTGGAGGCTTGAATTACGTAGGAATTTTTCTTATAGAATTATTTGTGTTTCCAGTTGTCATGACATTCCAACTATGTGTTTTTTCTATTTCTGTGTTTTTACAATGCTATGAATCAATGTGGCCCTAAACATTATTACGACTATGTAGATTGGCTGTATTGAAAACTCAAAAATGTGATCCCCGCAAAAAAAAACTCAAAAATGTGTGTGGCTAATTATTTTGGTGGCAATGAATGATATGTGGTAGAATATGAAGATAACTGCCCAACGACCTCGCGCCTTTATATCTGAAAAAACTAATCCACCTCGCGTTCCACGGGAGAGTGACGCTAATTAATATTTTAATGAAGTAAATAGAGCAAATAATGCCAACAGTATAGAAGCTAACCTGGCAGTCAGGTCGCATAGTAGCTGAGCAGAGACCCAAAAAAATACAACCTCGCGCTCCACGCGAGGGTGACGCCAATTAATAAGTAAAATAATGCTATAATATCAATTTAAGCCATGGCACGGTCTATTTAAAGCCTGCTCTCGTTCGTATCAGAGAGTACGGACATCAGATTACGTCAAGCTGAGCAGAGAAAAAACAGCCAGTAATCGATCCGAGGCACGAAGAACAATGGCGGCGCAGGCACCGGCGACCGGGGTTCCCACTGATGCCGAGCTGCTGCAGGCTCAGGCCGACCTGTGGCGCCACACCCTCTACTACCTCACCTCCATGGGGCTCCGCTGCGCCGTCAAGCTTGGCATCCCGACAGCCATGCACAACCTCGGCGGGGTCACGTCGCTGCCCGACCTGGCGGCCGCGCTGTCCATCCCCGCAAGTAAGCAACCGTTCCTCGGCCGCCTGGTGCGTGCCCTGGTCACCTCAGGCGTCTTCGCCGCCGGCGGCAAGGACGATTCCGGGGCGGAGCTCTTCCGCCTCAACCCGCTTTCCCGTGTCCTGGTGGATGACGTGGTCGCGGACGAGCACCACAGCCAGACGTCCTTCGTGCTCGCCGGGACGTCGCCGCACTACATGGAGGCCGCGCTGGGGATGGCCGACTGGTTCAAGAAGGACGTCACCGGACCGGTGCCATCGGTGTTCGAGGACGTGCATAGCGCGTCGCTCTTCGACGAGACCACAGCAGCCCTGGACCCGGAGCTCGACGCGCTAGTCACCGAAGGTCTGGAAGCCCACGACAACCTGGGGATCGGCACCATCATGCGTGAGTGCCATGACCTCTTCAAGGGGCTCGAGTCTCTCACTGACTGCTGTGGTGGCGATGGAAAGACGGCGAGGGCCATCACCAAGGCCCACCCGCACGTCAAGTGCACCGTGCTGGATCTCCCCAAGGTGATTGAAAAAACTCCATCTGACTGTGTGGTCAACTATGTCGCCGGTGACCTGTTCCACACAGTGCCAAAGGCTCAGGCGGTGATGCTCAAGGTACATATTTTTTGCGATATGTATGTGTATGTGAATCGATGGAAATGGCACCTTAATTTTTATATACTACTAATTTTTATTTCACCACTGCAGACAATGACTAAATAAATCAAAAACTTGTACTCCCTATGATCCATATTAATTGTCCAACAATTTATATGGATCAGAGAGAGGAGTACAATTTAAGGCTCAACCGACACTAACAGGGCTATATACTCTTTGGACGTAGCTTGTGTTGCACCACTGGAGTGACGACGATTGTGTGAAGATCCTAACCCAGTGTAAGAATGCCATTCCTTCCCGTGAAGAAGGGGGGAAGGTGATTGTCATTGACATTGTGGTCGAACCATCATTAGGACCTGTCATGTTTGAGGCCCAGACTCTCATGGACTTGCTCATGCTTGTGTTCACGAGAGGCCGTCAACGTAGCGAAAATGACTGGCGTGAACTCTTCATGAAAGCAGGGTTCACCGACTACAAAATTATCAAGAAACTCGGTGCACGAGGTGTCATCGAGGTTTACAAGTGAAGCATTTCTCAAAAGTTTATCCAAAAGGCGTACTCTGAAGTACCCTTGCAGTGTGCTTTGTTTATGCATGGATGGTGTGCGCTCCGATGAAGAAAAATAAAGGGAGTTCCTAATGTTTGCAACGATATTATCATGTCACAGCTTAAGTGAAAAGCTTGTAATTTCTATCATCTTTAGGTTGTACCATTTCCTTTTTGAAGTATTAAATAAGTGTGTTTGTGTATGTATATTGATATAATGAGTGTGTTTCTTTCGAACATACATGCTTATGCTTGCAAATACGAGAAGCCATCAACGTAATAAGGATGACCCGCTTGAGCTCTTCACGAAAACAGCATACAATATTGACTACAAAATTTTCAAGTGGGAGCATGATATGTCAATGAATGAATGGTTTCACTAAAGTTTTTGATGTTTATACAGCAAGATGTAATACAAAAAAACATTGAAGTTTGCCTTGTTATATATGGATGATGTGATCTAATGAAGAAAAATAAACGGAGTGCCTTACGCTCGCAAGGTTATTATCATATGATTGCTTAGTTGACTGGAATTTTTAGTATTTGTGCATCATTTTCTCCGAGAAGTATTATATACTCGGTGGCTACCTGTATGTATTATTATGTATGCTCTACCAGGACCTACATGATGTTTGATATAAGAGCATGTCCAATGGCCTCATGCTCACTATTGCAGGAAGGTCCTAACGGGACACATGTATAGGAGACCAATCGACCAAACAGTATACAGTGAATGAATCGCAAACGGTATCGTAATAAAACCATCATTAATAAAACAAATTGTGTGCGATGGCGGAGACATCAAGGACGATTCCGGTTAAAGTTGCGTGTGCGAGATATGTGGCATATTGATCTGTACGAACTGTTTCTGATGTGCCAAAACAACATAAACGGTCAGCCAAATAAAAATTTGTGCGATAGATGGCATACAATTCACCCGGATGAACTATTTGTGATGAGCCAAAACAACAGAAACGGTCAGGCAGATAAAAATGTGTGTGATAGATGACATGCATGTCAATCGGATGAACTGTTGGCGATGACCGAAAACAACAGAAACGGTCTGTGATGTCTCCTAAAACTACGTCGGTATTTCCCCAAAGAGAAAGGGATGATGCAGTATAGCGACGGTAGGTATTTTCCTCAGTGATGAGACCAAGGTCAAACTAGTAGGAGAACCTCCTAACATCACATAAACAGCACCTGCACACAAATGACAAATACTCGCAACTCGGCGTGTTAAAGGGGTTTTCAATCCCTTCTGGGCATGGCGCCTCAAGATAGGCAAGTAACATGAGATAAAAGTGGTAGATAGTATAAATAGATCGCGGAACAAATAAATTGTAGCAAGATATTTTTGTATTTTTTGTTTAATAGATCTGAAAATAAATGCAAAGGAAAATAGATCGCAAAGGCAAATATGATGAAAAGAGACTCGGGCCATAGGTTTCACTAGTGGCTTCTCTCGAGAAAAATAGCAAACTATGGGAAAAAGATTACTGTTGGGCAATTGATAGAACTTCAAATACTCATGACGATATCCAGCCAATGATCATTATATAGGCATCACGTCCAAGATTAGTAGACCGACTCCTGCCTGCATCGACTACTATTACTCCACAAAACAAACGCTATCCAGCATGCATCTAGTGTATTAAGTTCATGGAAAAACGGAGTAATGCAATAAGAACGATGACATGATGTAGACAAGATCTATTTATGTATAAATAGACCCCATCTTATTATCCTTAATAGCAACGATACATACGTGTCGTTTCTTTTTCTGTCACTCGGATCAAGCACCGTAAGATCGAACCCATCACAAAGCACATCTTCCCATTGCAAGATAAATATATCAAATTGGCCAAACAAAACCCAAATATCAGAGAAGAAATACGAGACTATAATCAATCATGCATATAAGAGATCAAAGAAGACTCAAATAACTTTCATGGATAAAAACATAGATCTGATCATAAACTCAAAGTTCATCGAATCCCAATAAACACACCGCAAAAAGACTTACATCATATGGATCTTCAAGAGACCATTGTATTGATAACCAAGAGAGAGAGAGAGAGAGAGAGAGAGAGAGGAAGCCATCTAGCTACTAACTACGGACCCGTAGGTCTACAAAGAACTACTCATGCATCATCAGAGAGGCACCAATGGACATGATGAACCCATCTATGATGGTGTCTAGATTGAATCTGGTGTTTTTGTACTCTACGGCGGCTGGAATTGATTTTCGTCGACTTCCCTAGGGTTTCTGAAGTATTGGGGCATTTATTGAGCAAAGAGGCGGTGCGGGAGGCCAACGAGAAGGGCACAACCCACCGGGCGCGCCTGGGCCCGCAGGCACGCCCTTGTGGGTTGTGCCCCCCTCATAGCTCCCCTCAGGTGCGTTCCAGGCCGATTGGATGTCTTCTGGCCCAAAAAACCCACAAAAAGTTTCGCTGCATTTGGACTCCGTTTGGTATTGATTTCCTGCGATGTAAAAAACATGCAGAAAATAGCAACTCAAAGTGGGCACTATGTCAATAGGTTAGTACCAAAAAAATTATAAAATGGCTATAAAATGATTGTAAAACATCCAAGAATTATAATATAACAGCATGGAACAATAAAAAATTATAGATATGTAGGAGATGTATCAGCATCCCAAGCTTAATTCCTGCTCGTCCTCGAGTAGGTAAATGATAAACACAGAATTTTTGATGTGGAATGCTGCCTAACATGTTCATCACATTTCTTTTCTTTATAGCATGGACATTTTGACTTTTATATGGTTCAAAGCAATAGTCTAGTTTTGACATGAAGACTTTAATACTTAAGCATACCAACAAGCAACCATGTCTTTCAAAATATCAACACCAAACCAAGTTATCCCTAGCCCATTATGCTCAACCATTGATCCATTCATGAAACACACTTGAATATTGGCTACACCCAAAGCTCAAATACGATCATAGTGCCCCTTAGTTGGTGCTTTATAAGAGAAGATGGAGACTCAAATTCAAAATAAAAATAACATAAGTAAAAGAAAGGCCCTTCACGGAGGGAAGTAGGGATTTATAGAGGTGCCAGAGCTCAAAGCAAAAATTGAGAGATAAAAACATTTTGGAAGGCATACTTTTCCCACCAATGAAAATGACTTAGAGCTCCCAACACTTTCCATGCTAGATACATCATAGGCGGTTCCCAAATAGAAAATAAAGTTTATTCCTTTTTTCCACCATTACTTTCACTTTCCATGGCTTGTCCGTATCCACGGGTGCCCTCCATACTAACACTTTCCAAGGAATTTATTATTTGACAACATAAAGTAAATTCATTTTTCATTTCGGGACTGAGCATCCCTAATACCTTCGCCGTAGTCTCCTGCAATGGCAAGTGAATAAACACTCACCGTGAGAATAACACATCTAGCATGGAAAATATTGCCCACCCCTCACCGCCTCACGGGCGGTAGAGCACACAAAAGAGAAATTTATTTTGAAAATTAGAGATGGCACATGCAAATTTTCTTAGAACGGCATGGAAATACCGCATATATGTAGATATAGTGGAGTCATATGGCAAAACTGGTTTCAAGGGTTTTGGATGCACAAGTAGTGATCATATTTAGTGCAAAATGAAGGCTAGCAAAAAAATTGAGAAGAAACCAAGCAAAAAGCGAAAAATCTCGTACCCAAGCATTAAGCATAATAACACTGAATAATGCACCACAAGTAGAATATAAATTTCGTTGCATAATTATTGACTTTCATGCTTGCATAGGGAATCACAAACCTTAACATTAGTATTCTTACTAAAGCACAATTACTCATCAACATGACTCACATATTATATCGTCATATCTCAAAACCATTACTAAGAATCAAGTTTATTTTGTCCAATGATCTTCATAAAATGTTTTATTATATCCTCATTGGATATCTATCACTTTGGGACTATTTTTATATGTTGCTTTTGATAAGCTCAAACAAATTTAAGTGAAGAACATGAGCATAATATTTCTTTCTCTCAAAATAATCTAAGTGAAGCAAGAGAGAATTTCTGAAAATTTTACTAACTCCCAAATAAATCTAAGTGCAGCATGAGAAGATTTCTTCAAAAATAACAAAGCACACCGTGCTCAAAAAGATATAAGTGAAGCACTAGAGCAAATCCATGGCTCTAAAAAATTTAAGTGAAGCATAGGATCAAGCATAGCATAATTTTTGGCTCTCTCAAAAAGGTGTGTCCAGAAAGGAGTCAACACTTAAAACACAAAGCAAAACAAGAAATGGCGCATATCATACAAGACTCTCCAAGCAAAAACCATAATATGTGATGAATAAAAAAATATAGTTTCAAGTAAAATACCGATGGTTGTTAGAAAAAAGCGGGGTTGCCACTCGAAGGCATCCCCAAGCTTGTTTGCTTGCTACTTCTTTGAATATTATCTTGGGGTGCCTCGGGCATCCCCAAGCTTAGCCTTTTGCTAATCCTTCTTCCTTCATCAATCGCAAGATCACCCAAAACTTGAAAACTTCAATCACACAAAACTCAACAAAACCTTTGTGAGATCAGTTAGTATAAGAAAGCAAACCACTACTATAAGTACTGTTGCAAACGTATTCATTATTTTTGCATTATATATCCTATATTCCAGCTTTTCTATGGCAAAAACTCATCAAAGAAAACCATAGAATCATCAAAATAAGCACAGAACGCAAAGAAAACAGAATCTGTCAAAAACAGAACAGTCTGTAGCAATCTGACTACTTCGAATAATTCTGTAACTCCAAAAATTCTGAGAAATTAGGACAACGTGAATATTTTTTTTTATTAATCCTCTGCAAAAAGAATCAACTCAAAAGCACTCTTCTATTAAAAATGAAAAATAATTTCTTGAGCAAAAAAGTTTCTGTTTTTCAGCAGGATCAAATCAACTTTCACCCAAATCATCCCAAAGGCCTTGCTTGGCACAAAAACAAATTTAAACCACAAAAACACATCTAACCAGAGGTATAATTGGGTAATTTATTGAAAACATCAAGAAAACAAAAAAGCAAAAAGATACATGTTGGGTTGCCTCCCAACGAGCGTTATCGTTTTGCGCCCCTAGCTAGGCATAACGCGTAGGATCTAAGTGTTGTCATATTTAGTTCTAGATCCATATGATGCCCTCATGATTGATTCATATGGTGTCCTAATTCTTGTTCTAGGGAAGTGATCCATACCCTTCCTTAGTGGAAATTGAAATTTAATACTGCCTTCTTTCATATCAATTACGGCAACAATAGTACATAAAAAAGTCTACCAAGTATAATTGGACAAGACGGATTGCAATCAATATCAAGAACAATAAAATCTATGGGCACATAATTACTATTTGCAAGAATAAGAACATCATTAATTCTTCCCAAAGGCTTTTTAATAGTAGAATCCGCCAAGTGCAAATTTAAAGAGCATTCTTCAATATCGGTAAGACCAAGCACGTCACATAAAGATTTTGGAATTGTAGAAACACTAGCACACAAGTCACATAAAGCAAAACACTAATAATTTTTAATCTTGACTTTGATAGTAGGTTCCCACACATCATGCAATTTTCTAGGAATTGAAACTTCTAATTCCAATTTTCCTTCCAAAGCTTTCATCATAGCATCAACAATACGTTTAGTAAAAGCTTTATTTTGTTCATAAGCATGGGGTGAATTTATCATGGATTCAAACAAAGAAATACAATCAACCAAAGAGAAGATATCATAATTAAAGTCTTTGTAATCCAAAATAGTGGGCACATCACTAGTTAAAGTCTTGACCTCTCCAAACCCACTTTTATCAATTTTCTCAACAAGATTTTCACCCTCCGAATCATAGGGACGCCTTATAACTAAAGTTGACTCTTCTACATTCCCTTTTTCATCAATCTTAATTTTACTAAACAAAGAATCAATAGAAGAAACACCAATCACTTGAAGATCTTCATCACTTTTATGAAAGTAATCACTAGAAAACGCACTTTCTAAAAATTCTCTTTTATCTCTAAGCATAGCGGTTCTTCTCTTGAGAGTTCTAATTGATTATTCAACTGTAGGCACAAAAATTTTCATCTTGAGAGTTTCTAGATCATGAGAAATTCTATCAATACTTCTAGACAAAGCATCAACTTTATTCAACTTCTCTTCTATCAAAGTATTGAAATATTTTTTAGTATTAATAAATTCTTTAATATTGTTCTCAAGATCAGAGTTGTTTCTATTTTTATTGTAAGTAGGATTACCATAGGAATTACCATAATTGTTAGAGGGATTACTTGGAAAAGGCCTAGGATTAAAATTACCTCTATAAGCATTGTTATTGAAATTGTTTCGCGAGACAAAGTTCACATCTATGGCATCACTATTTTCCTCAATCAAAGTAGACAAAGGCACATCATTAAAATCAATAGGAGCACTTTTATTAGCAAGCAACTTCATAAGAGCATCAACTTTTTCACTCAAAGAATTTATTCTTCTACCGGATTGACTTTTTTACTAGTAGGAGCTCTTTTGGTATGCCATTGCGAGTAATTTATCATAATATTGTCTAGCAATTTAGTAGCTTCACCCATTGTAATTTCCATAAAAGTACCCCCCACGACGGAATGTAAAAGATTACCAGAAACAAAATTCAATGCCGCATAAAAATTTTGTATGATCATCCAAAGATTTAACCCATGAGTTGGGCAATTCCTTAGCATCAGTTTCATCATTTCCCAAGATTGTGCAATATGATCATGTTCAAGTTGCTTGAAATTCATGATTTGGGTTCTAAGGGAAATAATTTTTGCGGGCAGAAAATACTTAGTAATAAAAGCATCATTACACTTGTTCCAAGAATCGATACTATTGCGAGGCAAAGAAGAAAACCAAATTTTTACCGATCTTGCAAAGAAAACATCTTTTTTCTTTTTTCTTTTGCCTATTGCATACTTCCACGAATGTGTTATGGGACGCAGCATCCTCATTAGGAGTACCGGCAAATTGATCTTTCATAACACTACTGCAGGATGCTGCTAATGCGACACTATGATCAGAGACCCTTTGACGAAACTATGTGCGATGCATTAATCGCAAACGGTGGTGTAAAGAAACCGTCAAAAGGTGCAAAACATTTGCGATGACGGATGCATCACGGTTCAGATTTTAGTTCCGTGTGTGATGTAGGGCATACGGTTCAGTGCAATTAACCATTTGTGATGAGGAGCAACAAAAGAAACGGGCAGCCAGATGAAGGTGTGTGCGATAAACAGCATACGATTCACTATGATGAACTATTTGTGATTAGGCAACACAAAAGAACAGTCAGCCAAATCAAGGTGTGTGCGATATACGGCATGCGGTTCACGCGGATGAACTGTTTGTGTTGAGACAAGAGAACATAAACGATTCAATATAGCAAGATGTGTGTGATACGCGGCAAGCGGGTCTCTAATCAGAAATGTGTGTGAAGACCGATAATAACATAGACGATTACTGCTAATAAGATGTGTGTGTTGTGCGATGGGATTGCATACAGAACAACAACATATATATTACATGCATGACTAACCAAATTAAATATCCAATTACATAGGTGGCTACTACAACCATGCCATTTGCACACACCAAAGTAAACTATTACATGCATAATATTCATAGGTGGCTACTACACACATGACACTTCCACACACCAATAAAGTAAACTATATATTACATGCATGATTTACTAGCATAAACGATCATCTGATCATCATCTACTTCTTGTGACGCTTGCTCTTCTTGTGGCTCGATCCGGTCTTGTCGATTTGGGTAATGAGGCACTTCCTCATGTCAACGATCCGCCTATGCATCTCATAGCATGTGTACACGCTCTTGGCCGCGAATCTGAGGTGAGTTCATCAAGTCGCCGCATCCAGGCCCTGTGCCAGGATACAGGATTTGTTCTCTGGGCATCCTACTTCACCTTTTTGTAGTAGGGGTCGATGATGGCAGAGGCGAGTTCGACCAGGGAGTCCTTTTTCGTGCTGCCCCAGACCCTGTAGTGGTCACGGATTTCGACAAGGTTCTCGTAGGCCAAGCCCGTAACACTAAGCTTTTTACATTGTCGGTGGTTTCCACCGTGGCGAACTTGTAGTCGGTGCTATTGACAAACCTGTTGAAATGGTCACAAGGCTCTCTGGGCATGTAGTAGTGGTAGATGAGGACATTATGGTGCATGCACAACTGGGCGACGACAACCTTTTTATCTATGCCGGGACTAACGGTGGTGTACTGGAGGTCGATGCCGACCACCTTGTACTTGTCTCCGGCAAGCAACTTCTCAACGGTGTTGACGTAGTCGTCCACCACGGCCGGGTCGATGGTGTACACCACCGAGAGATCTGTCTGCCTCGTGTGGGTCTCCACTTTATGCTCGCCGAACTTCATTGGAGCGCCACTAGACATCCCCTCTCTATGTGTCGTCATGGGTGTGCTTGTTGTGTTGTGGGGAGCGATCGAAAGGTTGAAGAGACTATGGTTATAATGGCCGCGGGAATTAAAGGGGCGGCCAGACGACACGTCCTGATGGCAGTTCTAATTCGTAGCGCGTAACTCCCTCATGTCGCACGTAACTGCATCGCGTGGCGATGCGCGCGGTGCAACCGCATGCATATGGGGCCGCCGACGTGATCGTGCGCAGGCCCAACCGTTGGCAGAGTGTGCGCGAAGGGATGCGAGCAGAGCGCTTCGCGGTCGCCTCAACGACGAGCAACCATATATATGCATATAGCAGTTGAACAGGCAAGGAAAAGTTGTCCACAACCCGAGCGCGCCGACGGGCGCGAGCATAGCGCGCCGCGGCGCCTAACGGTTGAACTTTTTGTATAAATTAAGCACGACTACTTAACCTATGAATGAAATCTGTGCTTAATTACTGAATTTTAGTTGCAAAAATTAGATAGTGCTAGTGATTGTTAGCTGCATATTTTGACAAATCGTCATTGGAACCGCTGGATGTCCTCTCTGTATGTGTCATCGTGGGTGTGCTTATTGCATCGTGCGCCAGCCCCAAACACTGGCAGCATAACTTATAAATTGATGGATGGATTACTAGTTACAGTGATGCATATAATTAAGCAAAGGGATCACACATGTATGTATTGACTAGAATGAGAATGCAATAGCACAATAAGAATTAAGGATGCAAGAAGAAAGATGCATCCATCAACGTACGACCTCCTCCTCCTCAACCTAGTGCGCCGGGCCACCGACCGGCCGCTAAGGAGTGGCGGCTTTTGTGGCGAGGTCAAGGTGCTTCTCAGCAAAGGCATCCAAGGCTTCTAGCCAGTTGAAGAAGGCCAATGTCATAGCATCCTCACTAGCCTTGTAGATACCTATGTACATGATTTTCTCGTACACATGGATGTGTAGGTCAACGAATTATTGTAGGGTGAGGCGCCTCGTAGCGAGCGCGACCTCAAGGTGGACATTCTTCGTGGCATCGGCGGGCAGTCGCAGGGCCACCAATGCTTGAAAGAGGTTCCGACCATGTAGGCCGATTAGGGTGGCAGGCAATGAGGAGTCCGGGCGCGCGGGCTGGAGAAGTAAGGCGATGTCGTCCGCGAGCTTCTTGACGGCGGTGAAGTTGTTGGTGGTGGCAACGATCATCTGGTCCAACTGAGAGTCGTAGCTGGCGTCGATGGTGGCCATTCACCAGCCGATCGCCAACACCGTCTAGAGAGACAATCCTCGATTCCATGCCGCAGGCCATCGTCGTGGACCGTCTGGCACAGGTGCTGGCTGCTCGCGCGCATCACCGCCATGGGTCTGGAGTGAGCACTTTTGCGCTTAGTGTAGGTGCTTAGGCAAATGCTTAGGTGTATACGATGTGGTAGATGCATTGGAATGGACGGGCGCCTTTATATGAGTGCAAACTGCGTTGCATTCACATCATGCTGCCTCTTTTCCCGGTCCTCCTCCCATTACTTCCCTCATGCATTCATGATGCTAATTGAAGGAGGATGCATCATTGGCCGTTCAACATTTCGGGAACCGCTACCCTCTCCCTCGTCTGCATTAAAGCCGTATCAGGAACTGCACCGCCCGCTGTCAAATCGAATAGTACTGTGCCGCCCGCTGCACGCCTGGATGAACACGCCTCCTCGCCTCCATTTATGCTTAATTACTGACTTTTAGTTGCAAAAATTAGATACTGCTAGTGATTTTTAGCTTCATATTTTGACAAATCACATTGTTACAAGGTTGACAAATGGCAATGTTACTAGATCAACAAATGTCAATCTTTCCATTTTGACAAATGGCAACATACCCAATATGACAGATGCAAATCTTAACAAATTGTTTGTAAGTGGTTGCACATGGGTCATCCAAAACAATCGTTTGCGTTGAAGAGATGCACAAATCCTGCTCTCACTTTGCATACGGGTGTTCTTTCTAAAACATTTGCGATCAAAAGCCAATAAAACCTATAGCCATTAAAACCAAGACACGTGGTGTCATGTGAATGGTTAAATTTTGAATTATGCACATAAATGCAATGAAAAACTCAATTAATGCATAAAAATGTCCAAACGAACCCCAAAATATCCCAAAAATTGACACAACACTCATGTTATTCTATGTTGACACGAGAAAAAATTTGAAAGCAATAAGAGGCAATGGATATTGTTTCGTCCCCAAAGGTGGGATGTTCCCTACCGAAACCATCATGCTTGTTGTGAGAAGCTCTGGTTTGTGAGAAGCATATCCCCAAACCTGCCGCAAATGGGACAAAAAATTTACCACGGCATGTTGATGCCTTTCCATGATAGCATGCCAAGTTTCATGAATTCCAGACTAGTTTTGCATTTTCTAGAATTTAAAAACCAGGTATCTCAATGTTTGCAGCCGAGTGACGTTGGCAGGGTGTTTGACATTCATTCCCATTTCTTTCATGGGACCTAGGAATGCAACCAAGGACACATATTTGAATTTTCAACCAATTTATATGCATTAGAGCATGTGCCTATAGTTCACATTTTAATTATACACATGAATGCATAGAAAGCTCAGTTAATGTATAAAAATGTCCAAGCGGAACCCCCAAAAATATCAAAAGTTGACACAACACCCCTGTTGTTATATGTTGACACTAGGAAAAAAATTAAATCGAGAAGAGGCAATGCATATTGTTTCGTCCAGAAAGGTGAAACGTTCCCTACCGAAACCATCGGGCTTGTTGTAAGAAGCTCTGGTTTGTGAGAAGCATATCCCAAATCCTGCCCCAAATGGGACAAAAAAAATACCACAGCATGTTGATGCCGCTCCATGACAGCATGCCAAGTTTCATGAATTTTAGACGAGTTTTAGATTTACTAGAATTTAAAAACCAGGTATCTCAATGTTTGCGGTCGAGTGACGGTGGCAGGGTGTTTGACATTCATTCCCATTTCTTGCATGGGACCTAAGCATGCAACCAAGGACACATATTTGAATTTTCAACCAATTTATATGCATTAGAGCATGTGCATGTAGTTCAAATTTGAATTATGTACGTAAATGCATTGAAAAACTTAATTAATGCATAAAAATGTCCAAATGAACCCCGAAAATCCCAAAAAAATGACACAACACTCTTGTTGTTCTATGTTGACACGAGAAAAAAATTCAAAGCAATAAGAGGCAATGGATATAGTTTTGCCCCCAAAGGTTGGACATTCCCTACAGAAACCATCAGGCTTGTTGTGCGAAGCTCTGGTTTGTGAGAAGCATATCCCCAAACCTGCCCCAAATGGGACAAAAAAATTACCATGGCATGTTGATGCCTTTCCATGATAGCATGCCAAGTTTCATGAATTTCAGACTAGTTTTGCATTTTATAGAATTTAAAAACCAGGTATCTCAATGTTTGTAGCCGAGTGACGGTGGCAGGGTGTTTGAGATTCATTCCCATTTCTTGCATGGGACCTAGGAATGCAACCAAGGACACAGATTTGAATTTTCAACCAATTTACATGCATTGGAGCATGTGCATGTAGTTCAAATTTGAATTATGCACATAAATGCATTGAAAACTCAATTAATGCACAAAAATGTCCAAACGAACCTCGAAAAATTCTAAAAATTGACACAACACTCCTGTTGTTCTATGTTGACACGAGAAAAAATTTCAAAGCAATAAGAGGCAATGGATATAGTTTTGTCCCCAAAGGTGGGACGTTCCCTACCAAAACCATCAGGCTTGTTATGAGAAGCTCTGGTTTGTGAGAAGCATATCCCCAAACCTGGTCCAAATGGGACAAAAAAATTACCACGGCATGTTGATGCCGCTCCATGATGGCATGCCAAGTTTCATGAATTTCAGACGAGTTTTACATTTACTAGAATTTAAAAAACAAGTATCTCAATGTTTGCGGCAGAGTGACGGTGGCAGGGTGTTTGACATTCATTTCCATTTCTTGCATGGGACCTAAGCATGCAACCAAGGACAAATATTTGAATTTTCAACAAATTTATATGCATTAGAGCATGTGCCTATAGTTCACATTTTAATTATACACATGAATGCATAGAAAACTCAGTTATTGTATAAAAATGTCCAAGCGGAACCCCCAAAAATCTCAAAAGTTGACACAACACCCCTGTTGTCCTATTTTGACACTAGGAAAAGAATTGAAATCGAGAAGAGGCAATGCATATTGTTTCGTCCAAAAAGGTGAAATGTTCCCTACTGAAACCACCGGGCTTGTTGTGAGAAGCTCTTGTTTGTGTGAAGCATATCCCCAATCCTGCTCCAAATGGGACAAAAAAATTACCACGGCATGTTGATGTCGCTCCATGACAGCATGCCAAGTTTCATGAATTGCATATGAGCTTTCAATTTACTAGAATATAAAAACCAGGTATATATCTCAATGTTTGCGGCCGACTGACGATGGCAGGTTGTTTGACATTCATTCTTATTTCTTGCATGGGACCTAATTAAGCATGCAACTAAGGACACATATTTGAATTTTCAACAAATTTATATGCATTAGAGCATGTGCATGTAGTTCAAATTTGAATTATGCACATGAATGCATAGAAAACTCAGTTAATGTATCAAAATGTCCAAGCGAACCCCGAAAAATCCCAACAATCACAACACTCATGTTGTTCTATGTTGACACTAGGAAAACAATTGAAATCGAGAAGATGCAACGGATATCGTTTTGTCCAGAAAGGTGAAACGTTCCCTACCGAAACCATCACACTTGTTGTGAGAAGCTCTGGTTTATGAGAAGCTTATACCCAAACCTGCCCCAAACAGGACAAAAAATTTACCACGGCATGTTCATGCCGCTCCATGATAGCATGCCAAGTTTCATGAATTTCGGACGACTTTTGGATTTACTAAAATTACAAAAGCAAGAACCTCAACGTTTGCCGCAGAGCCACGGTGCTGTGGTGTTTGAAATTCATCCCCATTTGTTGAATGGGACGTAAGCATCAACCCATGGACACATATATCATTTTACCACCCATTTTGGAGCACCGGAGAATGTGCATGTGGTTTAATTTTGAATTGTGCGCCTGAAATGCCTAGAAACCCAAGTTACCCTATAAAAATGTCCAAATGAACCATGAATTATTCCAAAAAAATTGACGACACACCTATAGTTGGATGTTCACCATAGATAAAAGTTCTAGCAATTCAAACACCATCCTTTGCAGTTTGACCCCATTATGTAATTCAAATCAAGATGAAAAATCAAGTAGATCACACACAGTTTATTATCACCAACCATGTGAGATAAAGTACAAAATATGTTGGAGTACCGTCGGTGTATAGTACGCATATGGCTTACTCAAGAAGGTTTGTCAGCTACAGTCCACGGCCCGCTCTGAATAAGGAAACGTGTCTGATGACACTTTGCGTGCCAGTTTTTTTGTCAAAGCGACTCCAAATTTTCGGCTTCCACGGAAGCCCCCTCCCCCTTACCAAAAGCCACATTTCCCCTGTTTCCGCCTTCCTTTCCAAGTTAAAACCTTCACTCCTTGCTTGCAGCGCGGCCTCCTCGCCGACGACCCTCCTTCACGCTGCTCGGCCTCGCCTATCCAGGCAGGTAATCCACACCCGAACCCCGTCCTCGTCCTCCTTCCACATCCCACATGCCCCCACTGCCGGCATGAGCGTGACACCATCCACCGAAATCACCGACTCCTCCACCGAATAAGCGTCGTCCCAAGCCATGGTGCACGCAGTATAGCCAGTATCTCAAGGAGCATTTGGCAGCAGAGAAGCAAATCGCGGCCGCATGTGCGGATGAGGTCGCGATAGCTACCATTCGTGCTGACACCCAGATCTTGGAGGAGCACCTCGCCGTCAAGGACACCGTCTGTCGGTGTACTAGAGTAGGGGTACCCTAGTATCCCGAACTTGTGCACTGGCAGTTGCAGCACCCCGCGGCAAGGCTTGACGGGTGACCGCCAAGGTCCTCCATGGTTCCTTTGGAGCCATTCAAGAACAAAGTATTCAAGCCAAGGAGACAAGGACCCGGCAAGAGGAGCTTGCCGGGAAGGCCAACCAAGGCATCTCAAGGAACTTGCCGCGATGCGCCACTCGTTCCGGCGA
The DNA here is from genome assembly GCF_002162155.2 of Triticum dicoccoides. Lineage (NCBI taxonomy): Eukaryota > Viridiplantae > Streptophyta > Magnoliopsida > Poales > Poaceae > Triticum > Triticum dicoccoides. The sequence goes on along the minus strand of NC_041393.1, from coordinate 734,030,883 downwards.
GGCCCGGTGAGCGACAAGCTTCCGGACGCGATAAGACAACGACCGCGGCAAAGCGCTTGCCGCGGCAAGCTACCACTCTGTACCTGCGCTCCAGCACATCCACCAATGTGTCGCCCTGGGGCCTTTCCAGGCGCGCGTGGCAAGAGGCTGTGCAGCCAGCGGTGCGCGGTGGCAAGCGACGCTGACAAGATCGCCATCGTGGCGAGCGGTGGCGTCCCTGACGGTCCCTTTTTGCACTATTTGGGCGACGTAGACGGGCATTTAATGCCTTTGTCCCCTGCCGTCAGGGTTAGGTATGATACACTGTACAGGTAGTTGTACCAACCGCAATTCCTTTTCCATTTTTACCCTTATCTACGTTGCCACCTGTCGGAGACCCCTTTGGCATATAAAAGGAGGCCCATGCGCAACGTAGAGGGGGGTTCGAAGGCAGAAAAACACTCACGCTCGGTCTCGTTAGCAGCTAGTGTGTATTGTAGCACTCAGCGCTCCCGAGCAAGAACTCAATACACTCAGACATGCAGCAGTAGGAGTATTATCTCTCCGGAGAGCTCCGAAGCTGGGTAAACTGCTCGTGTGCTTCGCCTCGATCCGCTCTTCGTGCGATCTCCGCCCCCCGCCGAACCGAAAGGGGCTCGATCCGCCGGTCCCATAGGTGTTCGTGGATCAGCTTCCCCGACATCTTTGGCGCGCCAGGTAGGGGGCGTTGAGGTTGTGTGAACCTGATCCGGCGTTCACACGAGCTAGATCTTCATCTTCTTCATCGACATGCCACCGAAGAAGAAGGCTTCGGCGGCAGTTGTTCCGTCCACATGGATCCCACCACCACCGGAGCAAACGGGTGGTGGGGTAGACGCCGGCGGAAGAACGGGCATCGACGAGGGAGCTCACGGTGCTGCCAGGTCCAAGGACAAGGCTGCGCAGACCTCGGCGTCCGTACATGCACCGCGCCCATCTCAGGAGGCGCAGGGCCGACAGCGTCATGGTATTCGCAGGGCCATACGTTCGTTGGACCAAGATCGAGCTGGTGCATCTCCGGGTGCTCAAGACCAGCATGCACGCCAACATGCTAGCACGAGTGAGACACGGTCGCCTGGACGGGATACTGCTCCTTCTAACATAGTTAGAAGTCCGAGCATATCCCGCTCCTTGCACCGTTCGCCACTGCCACCCACCACTCCAACAGAAGCTTTGGCGCGAGCTCAACTGCTCCTGGATTACCCTCCAACGACAGACAAGATCGATGAATGGAGGGCCACCATTCAGAGTCTCATCGGCTTCGCCAACGGCGACACTCCGCGGCAGCCGAGTACATCGATGCCGCGGCAGGACTGCCGGGCACGAGCCGATGGCGATGAAACCGGTGGGGGTGCAACCACCATGCACTCTCCACCCCGAAGGCCAAGATCGCCGACTCGCCGGATCCACCTCGACAGCGACTCCACCGCATCATCAGATCCACGAGCTCGTCGTGATCAGCGCCAAGTTCTTCACGAACGACAGCAAGAAGAAGAAGTTGATTTCTGGTGACTATTTTCCGGCAGAGCTCCCTGAAGCCGCCGCCAAGAAGGTCCTCAAGATCAACACCAAGGGTGCTGGGGAGGAGTCTGCTCCGGCAAGCCCTAGGGTTTGTTCCGTTGAAGCAGACACTCCCGACAAGTTTTGCTCCGGCAAGCTTGCTGGGGAACGTCAACCTCCGGCTGAGCCGTAGGTTCTCGCCGTAGAAGCGGATGTTCCCGCAGCAGCAGATGTGCCTTTAGTACTTGTTGTCGAGCCGCAAGCTCCAGCATGGGCACAGCAGATTGTCCGTTTCCTTCAGAAAGGAGAACTTCCCGAAGAGCAAGAAGAAGCGGAAAGAGTAGCCCGGCAGTCAAGTATGTACCAGTTTGTCGACAACACACTGTACAGAAGTAGACTCAACGGCGTGAAATTGAAGTGTATTCACCGGGAAGACGGACAAAAGCTGTTGGCAGAGATACATGGAGGCATATGTGGTCACCACATTGGCGCAAGAGCACTTGTCGGCAAAGCGTTCCGGCAAGGTTTCTTTCGGCCGACAGCCCTCCAGGATGCAACTGCACAAGTAACCAAGTGTGAAGCGTGCCAGTTCCATTCCAAGCAGATACACCAGCCAGCTCAAGCTCTCCAGACGATCCCTTTATCCTGGCCATTTTCGGTTTGGGGGCTCGACATCCTCGGCCCCTTTCCCCGAGCTGTCGGGGGCTTTGAGTACTTGTACGTTGCAATCGACAAGTTCACAAAGTGGCCAGAAGTGGAAGCAGTGAGGAAGGTGACAGCACAGTCAGCAGTCAAGTTCTTCAGGTCGATTGTTTGCCGCTTCGGGATCCCTAACAGGATCATCATCGACAACAGCACGCAATTCACGAGCCGCACCTTCATGCAGTACGTCCAAGATCTTGGCGCCAAGGTCTGCTTCGCTTCTGTTGCTCATCCGAGAAGTAACGGTCAAGCGGAGAGGGCGAATGCTGAAGTGCTGCGCGGGCTCAAGACCAGGACTTTCGACAGGCTGCGCAAGTGCGGAAAGAACTGGATTGAGGAGCTGCCGGTGGTTCTTTGGTCGGTTAGGACGACGCCAAATCGAGCCACTGGCCAGACACCTTTCGCTCTAGTCTATGGAGCAGAGGCAGTTCTCCCCACGGAACTCGTATACGGGTCACCTCGAGTGCTCGCTTATGATGAGCTTGAGCAAGAGCAGTTGCGACAAGATGACGCGCTGCTCCTTGAGGAGGACCGTCTTCAGGCCGCTGTACGAGTTGCTCGATACTAGCAAGCTTTGCGCCGCTACCATAGCCGCAAAGTTAATGCCAGAAGTCTCGAGGAAGGCGACCTTGTTCTTCGGCGCGTTCAGTCCGCCAAGAATTCCAAGAAGTTGACGCCGAAGTGGGAAGGCCCTTACCGGGTGAAACGAGTCACTAGGCCTGGCGCTGTCCGCCTTGAGACCGAAGATGGCATTCCGGTGAGCAACTCCTGGAACATTGAGCATCTTTGTAAGTTTTACCCGTAAGGCGCGGTTGCCGGAACCTGTTCCGGCAACCACCTTTCGTACAAGTCTTGCCGATGTTGCATGTAATCCTTTGTACGAAGCCGGGCGCAGACCCAGTGCATAAGTAAAGCTCATGTGCTCCGCACATCTTGTCAATTTCATGCTTTCTACTTTTCGTTGCATGCGTTATCTGACACTTTGTGCAGCGCCTACCCCCGGTAAGCAATAACGAGCCGTAAGGCCCCATATCTTTATTTTCTCTTCTTTCTCTTTCTCAAAGAAGGGAAGGTTCCCTCGCCCACAAGTTTGCCGGGGGGAAAGGAGAAGATAATGGTGTGGACCAAGCATCGTTCGAGGAAGTTTCGCCTTACCGGGAAGCAAACGACAGAAAAGCTAAGTTGCTAAAGTTTGAGCAATCAGTTTTAAATTTTTTAAGTTATCTTCCTCGAACGACCGTGCTTTGTATGGAAAACCTGTGCGCGGAGGAACCAACTTGTAGCTAGTTGCGCTCTTACTTTGTTTCGAGTCCGCTCAACAACTTAAGTGAGTTGCGACTAGTTGCGACAAGGTTTCTTGTCGGTAGCGGCACCGCCAGCAGGCTGCTGACGTCCCGCACTCAGCGCTCGCGGCTAAGGTGCCTGCGCCGACAAGTTCCCTAAAAGCGTAGGGCAAAAACATACAAAGAAAGGAATCAAGTAAAGGAAATAACATAGCAATCGCTACCCAAAATAGAGTCATATTATAAGATAGCTTGTCGCAGCTCTAACAGATTGTTCTCATAACATGACCAGCAGCGACAAGAAAAAGAGAAAACGGGCGGCCTAATCTACGCGATCGCCCTCAACCCTCTTGATCCCGCTCACCTTGTCCACAATGGGTGCGACAAGGGTCTTGAGCGCTTCCAGATCAGCATCCGGCGGCAAGGTCCTGAGGACGTTGGTGAGGTTGAGGCCTGGGTTGCGGAAGGTCACCTTCACCAGCACCTTTTGAAGAGCTCCCGCGCAGATTTTGCGCGACTCGTCGGCCAGCTGCTTTGGGATCTTCTCCCGGAGTCGCTGGAGGGCCGTCGCCACGCCTTTGAAGAACAAGCTGAGCTTGGCGCTGGGTTGGAGGTGCTCATCGGAGGAATACCCGAGATCCTCCATCCCCAGCTGCGCCAGCTCCCCGTCGATGGCTGCGGCAACATCCACGAGACCCTCGGTCCAGTGCTCCATGTTCTCCCTAAAAGTGTTCTGGGCGGCAGCAGCACTGGCCAGCAGCGCCTCGTCGGCCTTGATCTTCTCCTTCAAGGCCACCTCCTGCTCCCTGGCGCCGTCCAGCGTCTTGGTCAAAGTAGTCAGCTTCAACTAAAGATCTGCGTTGGAGTCCTTGGCGGCGCTAAGCTCCTTGCTCCTCTCAGCGAGACGACCCTGCAGCTCGCCATGGGTGTAGGCGTCCTTCTCGCGCTCATGCTTGAGCGCAGCAAGCTCCTTGCCGCTCAGCTTGAGATCGGCCTCCAGCTGCGCCACCTTCGTCTCCAGCTCCTTCTTGGTGGCCTCGGCAGCTGCGGCAGCATCCTCTGCTTCCTTGAGAGCCCCGCCGAATGTTTGCTCGCGCGCGGCAAGCTCCTCCTCGTGGCTGTCAAGGTTAACCTTCCATTGCGCCAACTCGCCTTCCCACGCAGACAGCTTCTCGGCAGCAAGCTGCTGTTGCTCTTCAACTTCAGCCTTCTCGAGGAGGAAGGCTTTCCGCTCCTCGGCGAATTGCTCCCGCTCCTTTGCCAGGGACCGGAGAGCTTCCTGGTTGAGGCCCCGGAGCTCCTCCACGCGCTTCTCAATGTCCACTCCCGCCTTCGCGACAAGCACTTCTCGGGATACCAACTTGGCCTATCGGGCGCGGTAGAGCGACAACAGCTTCTGTAGCAGCTGCTCCTCCTCAGGCTCGCCACTGCTGCTGCTCGGCGCGTCGACCAGCGTCAGCCCAGCGGAGGCGAGCAACTCTTCATCAAAGATTTCTCCTTCGATCGGCGCCCTGGAGCTCGACACCTAGGGGAGCTTGATGAAGACGCCATCGCCGGCCTTCAAATAGGCGTCGGGCTGGGGCTCTTCGGAGCTTGACGCTGCAGCAGCGGCGGAGGGATCGGCGGTTGGCGTAGCGCCTGACGCTCCTGCAGCCTCGGGGCCGTCAGTGCGATCGTCGGACCCCTCGCCAGCTTCTGCGGCGGCAGCTTTGGCGGCCTCTTCGCCGGCGGGATCATCGCCGCCGGCCTCTTCTTCAGTGGCAGCGGCGTCGTTAGTATTGCCGCGCGCGTTCTCATCGCCAGCGACCTCGGTTTCCATCGGCTCCGTGGCAGATGGACCTGACGACCGGGAAAGGGAGAAGAGTCAAGCAAATATTCAAAAAGAAAATCAGAAGAAGAAGAACCCAAGGGAAGAGCCCGCAGTAGAAGAACAACGCGAAGAAGGGATATCCATTCGGAGCCAGTACCGAAGCGGTAGTTGAGAGTACCTTCGTGCGCGGATGGGCTCGCGTCTCCGTTGACCAGAAGAGGTAGTAATACTCCCTCAGCTCCTTCGCGGCGAGCTGAGGGGGAAGATTGCCCGCTCCTTTCGCAGCGCCGCGAGCCGCTGCGCCTCGGCCGACTTCACAACCTTCCTGGCTTTTGGAGCCATGGCGGAGGTGGTGAGAGAGATCGACGGCGTTGGTGGTGCCGGTGGCGATGGGGGGCGGAGCGCTGCTGTCTTTCAGCTTTGGGAAGAAGGGGGGAGCGGTGGAGGTTTTTGAGATTGGAATAGCGACCGGCGAGATGGGCAAACTGCCCCTGTTTCCCCTGCTTATAAAGAGGGAGGGGGCAGACGTTCCGTCTTTCCGAATAAAGAAACCACCCACGATCTCTCCCACGACGCCGCATTCGACGCGTGCCGTTCGAGGAGGGCGCGGTGGATACAGAGTGAAATACGGCGTAACTCAGGCCGCGCGTGCCCGTGCCCTGTTTTGGGCCTGGCCCAACAGCGCTCGGCACCGTGTGTGGCCCAGGCCCGGGGGCTCCTGTCGGTGTACTAGAGTAGGGGTACCCTAGTATCCCGAACTTGTGAACGGGCAGTTGCAGCACCCCGCAGCAAGGCTTGCCGGGTGACCGCCAAGGTCCTCCATGGTTCCTTTGGAGCCATTCAAGAACAAAGTATTCAAGCCAAGGAGACAAGGCCCCGGCAAGAGGAGCTTGCCGGGAAGGCCAACCAAGGCATCTCAAGGAACTTGCCGCGACACACCACGCATCCCGGCGAGGCCCGGTGAGCGACAAGCTTCCGGACGCGACAAGACAACGACCGCGGCAAAGCGCTTGCCGCGACAAGCTACCACTCTGTACCTGCGCTCCAGCACATCCACCAACGTGTCGCCCTGGGGCCTTTCCAGGCGCGCGTGGCAAGAGGTTGTGCAGCCAGCGGTGCGCGATGGCAAGCGACGCTGACAAGATTGCCATCGTGGCGAGTGGTGGCGTCCCTGATGGTCCCTTTTTGCACTATTTGGGCGACGTAGACGGGCATTTAATGCCTTTGTCCCCTGCCGTCAGGGTTAGGTATGATACACTGTACAGGTAGTTGTACCAACCGCAATTCCTTTTCCATTTTTACCCTTGTCTACGTTGCCACCTGTCGGAGACCCCTTTAGCATATAAAAGGAGGCCCATGCGCAATGTAGAGGGGGGTTCGAAGGCAGAAAAACACTCACGCTCGGTCTCGTTAGCAGCTAGTGTGTAATGTAGCACTCAGCGCTCCCGAGCAAGAACTCAATACACTCAGACATGCAGCAGTAGGAGTATTATCTCTCCGGAGAGCTCCGAAGCTGGGTAAACTGCTCGTGTGCTTCGCCTCGCTCCGCTCTTCGTGCGATCTCCGCCCCCCGCCGAACCGAAATGGGCTCGGTCCGCCGGTCCCATAGGTGTTCGTGGATTAGCTTCCCCGACACCGTCGATGCCTCACGCACCGAGCGACAGTTCGTGTTGTTTTCTCGAAGCTACCATCGGTGCCTTCGACAAAGACTACAAGGTGTTTTCTCAGCGTGCACGTGCTTACCTCATATCGAGAGCCAGCAGGTTGGTGCCCAGAGCGGCTCAGGCAACTCACCACTATGATGAGTGCACCCACGATGTGGAGGCCTCGCCCTCTTCCATGTCCAAGGAGCCAATCGTCATCGATATCTCCGACAATGAGTAGCTTGTCTTATTAGCTCACTATAAGGACCCATGTTCAGTTTGCTAGCTACTGCCTTTCCTTAACAAATTCTAGTGAATTGTGCTATCTACTTTTACCATGCAATCTTCTGCTTTAGTGTATATGTTCTATATGTCGTGCAATGTGGTGTTCAGTTAATTGTTTGGTTCAATTCTGCAAATGTGATGTTCAATTTTTTAGGGTGCAATTTTCCAAGTTGTCAAGCATGCTTGGTTTGGTTAACTTCCTGATCTTCTATTAGGAGTATGTTATATTTTGCAATGTGGTGCTCAGTTAACGTTTGGTTCATTTGTTGTGGTGTTTAGTTAACTGTTTGGTTCAATTCTGCAATGTGATGTTCAATTGTTGTGTGTGCATTCTGTTATTGTATACCATGTGAGAAATAAATCGAATTTGGCTGTACTAAATACATGAGAAACAAATACAATTGCTATATTTCCAAGTTGTTAAGCATGCTTGGTTTGGTTAACTGTCTGATCTTCTATTAGGAGTATGTTATATTGTGCAATGTGGTGCTCAGTTAATGTTTGGTTCATTTGTTGTGGTGTTTACTTAACTGTTTGGTTCAATTCTGCAATGCGATGTTCAATTGTTGTGGCTGCATTCTGTTATTATATACCATGTGAGAAATAAATCAAATTTGGCTG
>NC_041393.1:733984364-734022643 GCF_002162155.2 Triticum dicoccoides | reverse complement strand
TTGTATACCATGTGAGAAATAAATCGAATTTGGCTGTACTAAATACATGAGAAACAAATACAATTGCTATATTTCCAAGTTGTTAAGCATGCTTGGTTTGGTTAACTGTCTGATCTTCTATTAGGAGTATGTTATATTGTGCAATGTGGTGCTCAGTTAATGTTTGGTTCATTTGTTGTGGTGTTTAGTTAACTGTTTGGTTCAATTCTGCAATGCGATGTTCAATTGTTGTGTGTGCATTCTGTTATTGTATACCATGTGAGAAATAAATCGAATTTGGTTGTACTAAATACATGATAAACAAATACAATTGCTATATTTCCAAGTTGTTAGGCATGCTTGGTTTGGTTAACTGTCTGATCTTCTATTAGGAGTATGTTATATTGTGCAATGTGGTGCTCAGTTGACGGTTGGTTAGTTTGTTGTGGTGTTTAGTTAACTGCTTGGTTCAATTATGCAATGCGATGTTCAATTGTTGTGGCTGCATTCTGTTATTGTATACTATTATACCTTGTCTTTTTTATTCCTTTGCCCCATTTCTAATATAGAGAAGATATTTATGCACATCCTTGTTTTCAGGCCTTTCCAAAACAGTTCACTGATGATTACCTCTCAAACCACCTGTATGGTTAGGAGGCAAGGAAGGTATTCATACAACACCCACGGTTCAATGTTGAAGTGTTCCTGAAGAGGACGAAGGATGGACAGTCAATCATCCACGGGCACTGGCCTAAAGTTGCAAAGACCTTCAACATCAATGCAGGCTCAATATTCGCCTTCCGCTTCAGCAGTTTTCCCAATGAGATGCATCTGTCTATGTACCGTCTATGATGCTAATTTCAAAAGGTTCTAGATGTTGCATGTGAAACTTGGTGATGGTGCAATTGTGTAATGGGGTAGCTGAGTGCTGAAGCTATATCATGTTGTAGTCTGACGTATTTCAATTATGAAATCTTGCTTCCTTAATATGGGAATGAAATATATTATGTGTTTAATATGAAATGTTAATTAGATTAATAAATGGATTATTAATAATAGGGCAATTAGCCTGCTAATTGGTTTTTGCTATTGCAAACGGTTATTGAGAAAATACCGTGGGCGATGACCTAAGGCAATGCACACAGTTTCTAGGAATAAACCGTGTTGGATCGATGAGCAATCACACAGACATTCTCTTCAAAACTGTTTGCGTTAGGCCACCTTGGGCAAACGTTTACCGCATAAAAGCTGTGTGTGATGGATAGCCTTTGCCACATAGTTTCTTCTACGCACTGTGTGTGATGCATTCAATAATGCAAACGATAAAATTATTAATATTGTGTGCGATGGGAAGGCCATCACAAACGATTTAACGGGGAAAATTGTGTGTGATGTACCTACGAACGAAAACGTTTTCCTTACAGCGACTGTGTGGGATGTATATACGAATGGAAACGTTTAGCATGCACTGACTGTGTGGGATGTACTTACGACCGGAAATGATTTCGCATGTATAATTGTATTTTTTAGCACTACTATACGTACCGTATTTGCTCACTCGCCAGTCGCACACGGCCTCATTTCGCCGAGCGTATATGCCAGGAGGGCATATCCCCGACAGTTTCTAGGTCGTTTGGGAAGGACCCCCCCCCCTATCGCCCACACTCACTAGGTGACGGTTCCGAATGCTGTCACGGGAAGGGGTTAAAAACCGTTTGTATAGCACTGACTCGTACCAGTATAACAAGATTCAACAAAGCAGTATTAATATCACAAGACTCCGCACTAGTGGCGGGAGGAGCAATCGGAGTGCTAATAAAATCATTGTTGTTGGTATTGGAGAAATCACACAACTTGTTGTTCTCTTGAGTCATGATGGCTTCACAACAAGATTGCACTCAAAAGCCGATCTGACGAGAAAACGGTGAACGAAAAAGAGGGCGAATAAAACGGAAAAATTTTGTGAAGTGAGTGAGAGGAAAATGAGAGGCAAATGGCAAATAGTGTAAACTGCGAGGAAATGAGATTTGTGATGAGGAACCTGGTTGATGTTGAAGATCCTCCCCAGCAACAGCACCAGAAATTTCTTTTGATGTCTGCAAGAACTACGTTGGTATTTCCCCAAAGAGGAAGGGATGATGCAGTATAGAGACGGTAGGTATTTCCCTCAGTGATGAGACCAAGGTTATCAAACCAGTAGGAGAACCCCTAACACCACACAAACAGCACCTGCCCACAAATAACAAATACTCGCAACCCGACGTGTTAAAGGGGTTGTCAATCCCTTTTGGGTACGGGGCCTCAAGATAGGCAAATAACATGAGATTGAAGTGGTAGATAGGATAAATAGATCGCGAAAAAATAAATTGCAGTAAGGTATTTTTGTTTTTTTGGTTTAATAGATATGAAAATAAATGCAAAGGAAAATAGATCACAAAGGAAAATATGATGAAAAGAGACCCGGGGGCCGTAGGTTTCACTAGTAGCTTCTCTCGAGAAAAATAGCAAACGGTGGGAAAACAATTACTGTTGTGCAATTGATAGAACTTCAAATACTCATGACGACATCCAGGAAATGATCATTATATAGGCATCACGTCCAAGATTAGTAGACCGACTCCTGCCTGCATCTACTACTATTACTCCACACATCGACCGCTATCCAGCATGCATCTAGTGTATTAAGTTCATGGAAAAACAGAGTAATGCAATAAGAACGATTACATGATGTAGACAAGATCTATTTATGTAGAAATAGACCCCATCTTGTTATCCTTAATAGCAATGATACATACGTGTCGTTTCCCTTTCTGTCACTGGGATCAAGCACCGTAAGATCGAACCCATCACAAAGCACCTCTTCCCATTGCAAGATAAATAGATCAAGTTGGCCAAACAAAACCCAAATATCGGAGAAGAAATATGAGGCTATAATCAATCATGCATATAAGAGATCAAAGAAGACTCAAATAAATTTCATGGATAAAAACATAGATCTGATCATAAACTCAAAGTTCATCGGATCCCAACAAACACACCGCAAAAAGACTTACATCATATAGATCTCCAAGAGACCATTGTATTGATAATCAAGAGAGAGAGAGGAAGCCATCTGGCTACTAACTACGGACCCGTTGGTCTACAAAGAACTACTCACGCATCATCGGAGAGGCACCAATGGACATGATGAACCCCTCTGTGATGGTGTCTAGATTGGGTCTTAGTTTCTGGACTCTGCGGCGGCTGGAATTGATTTTTGTCGACTCTCCTAGGGTTTCTGAAATATTGGGGTATTCATAGAGCAAAGAGGCGGTGCGGGAGGCCAACGAGGAGGGCACAACCCATCAGGGCATGCCCTGGTGGGTTGTGCTCCCCTCGGAGCTCCCTCGGGTGCCTTCCTGGCCCACTGGATGTCTTCTGTCCCAAAAAAATCCACAAAAAGTTTCACTCCGTTTGGACTCTGTTTGGTATTGATTTCCTGCGATGTAAAAACATGCAGAAAACAGCAACTAGCACTGGGCACTATGTCAATAGGTTAGTACCAAAAAATGATATAAAATGACTATAAATAATTGTAAAACATCCAAGAATGATAATATAATAGCATGGAACAATCAAAAATTATAGATACGTTGGAGACGTATCAGTCCGCCAGATCAAGGTGTTTGCGATATACGGGCACACATTCTAATTGAAAGAATCATGCGCGGTAGTAATAACGAGCACACATGGTTGATGAAACAAGACACTGCTGTCATCGCCGATTGCGGTGCATCCTATGGTGCACACGCCACGTAAGCATCCTAGAACGCATGCCCACGTTACCCCATGCGGGAATCATCTAGCGCTTCGAAACCGGAACTGTCAATAAATTTTGAGCTTATTTCCCGTCACATTCTAAATTACCACGTTATATTTAATTGCAAAGATGTTCACATCGATCAAAAACTGTTATAAATACTACCTACTCGAAAATGACTACACATTCCCTCATCAACAAATAAACAAGTCTTTCTTCGCCGCTCTTTGCATCTTACATGGCCCATAGGAGGAGTTCTGGGTCGAGAAATGACCAGGGAGCGGCGAGCATGGAAGCAGAATCAGCAAAGAGGTCCTGCTGCACCGCTGAAGCAGCAGAAAGGTCCCGCCATCAATGGGTGGAATAGAGTATGGTGATAAAGATAATATGGAGAAGACAAAAATGGAGAAAGTCTCACATCGATGAGGCTAATCAACAGGTTATGGAGATGTCCATCAATTGATGTCAATGCAAGGAGTAGGGATTGCCATGCAACAGATGCACTAAGAGCTATAAGTGTAAGAAAGCTCAAAAGAAAACTAAGTGGGTGTGCATACAACTTGCTTGCTCATGAAGACCTCGGGCATTTGAATATACAAGCCAAGTTCTATAATAAAGAATTCCCACTAGTTATACGAAAATGAAAGCATGGAGACTGTCTATATGAAAAACATGGTGCTACTTCGAAGCACAAGTGTGTAAAGGATAGTAACATTGCCCCTTCTCTCTTTTTCTCTCATTGTTTACTTCTTTTTTTGTTGGGCTCTTTTTAGCCTCTTTGTGGCCTCTCTTTTTTTTCCTTACTTGGGACAATGCTCTTATAATGAATAATGATGATCATCACACTTCTGTTTACTTACAACTAAAAGTTACAACTCGAAACTAGAACAAAATATGACTCTATATGAATGCCTCTGGCAGTGTACCAAGACGTTCAATGATCTAACGTAACATGTATAAAAAATGATGAATAGTGGCTGAGCCCCAAATACTATGTCAGCTATATGATCATGCAAAGCAATATGACAACGATGATGTGTGTCATAAATACGGAATGGCGGAAGTTACATGGAAGTATATCTCAGAATGGCTATGGAAATGCCATGATGGGTAGGTATGTGGACTATTTTGAGGAAGATAGAAGGAGGCTTATATGTGATAGAGTGTATCATATCACGGGGTTTGGCTGCACCGGCGAAGTTTGCACCACATCTCGAGGTGAGAAAGGGCAATGCATGGTACCGAAGAGGCTAGTAAGTTGCGGAAAGGTGAGAGTGCGTATAATCCATGGACTCACATTAGTCATAAAGAACTCACAAACTTATTGCAAAAGTTTATTAGTCCTCGAAGAAAAGAACTACTATGCTTGCCCCGAGCAGGATAGATTGGTAGGAAAAGACCATCGCTTGTCCCCACCGCCACTCATAAGGAAGACAATCAACAATAAATCCTGCTCCAACTTCATAGCATAACGAGAGACTATACGTGCATGCTTCGGGAATCACAAACCTTAACACCAATACTCTTACTAAACCACAATAATTCACTAGTACCTCCCACATATTACCATCTTTATATTGCAAAACTATTGCAGGGAATCAAACTTATCATATGCAGTGATCTACATGAAGTTTTTATTATATCTCTCTTTAATACCTATCATATTAGGACCAAGTTCATAACCTGTGCTATTTGCCATTACTATTTATCAAACCCTCAAAATGATATAAGTGAATCATGAGAGTACAACTATTTGTTTAAAATATAACCACCACCGTGCTCTGAAAGATATAAGTGAAGTACTAGAGCAACTGCCTAGCTCAAAAGATATAGGTGAAGCACGTAGAGTATTCTAACAAATCATGAATAATGTATGTCCCTCTCAAAAAGGTGTGTCCAGAAAATATGATTGTGGCAAACTAATAGGCAAAAAAATCAAAGACTCATATAATACACGACGCTCCAAGTAAAACTCATGTTATGTGATGAATAAAAATATAGCTCCAAGTAATTTACCGATAGTTGGTAGAAGAAAGACCATGTAATTTACCAAAAATATAGCTCTTGTTTTCAGGAGAACTACCATGGTGTTGTTTTTGTGCAGAAATAAAATTTCTCGGAATTGGACGAGACTTTTTCGAGATTTTTTATGGAATATATAAAAAAAATACTGGAGTGAAGATCCACCGGAGGGGACCCACCAGTAGCCCATAAGGCAACAGCCCCCCCACCCTGGCGCAAGTGTGGCCTATTACCTTGTCGGGACCATGTGGCTCCACTGACCCTAATCTCAAGCCTATAAATTCCTTTTCCGCGAGAAAAAATAAGAGAAGAAGTTTCATCAGATTTTATGATACAGAACCGCTGCCACCTCATGTTCTTCACCGGGAGGGCTGGTCTGGAGTCCATTCGATGCTCCGGAAAGGGGGATTCGTTGCCATCGTCATCAAAAACCCTTCTTCTCCAATTTCATGATTTTCACGACTGGGAGTGAGTATTTCCTTCATAGGCTTGCTAGATGGTGATGGAGTTGGATGAGGTTTATCATGTAATCAAGTCAATTTGTTAGGGCTTGATCCCTAGTATCCACTATGTTCTGAGATTGATGTTGATATGACTTTGCTATGCTTAATGCTTGTCACTAGGGCCCGAGTGCCATGATTTCAAATCTGAACCCTTTATGTTTTCAAGAATATATTTGAGTTCTTTGCTAAGTTATTTTCGAGTGAATAGCATAAAACTACCACTTTTCGTGCTAGGGTTCCAAAAAACCACCACTTTTTTGTTTGTGACTGATACCTACCACTTTTCTCATTGGTTGTCTCAAAAAACCCAAATGGCCAGTAGCTAGCGTTTTAATCTGTTTTTTGATGGTCCGGGCCCACCTGTCAGGCCACGTCAGCGCCGCGCGTAACGGCGAGGCCGTTAACGGCCGTTACTCGGACCGACCGGTGCGGTCGGACCGCACCCGCTCGTGCGCTGCTTCTCTCTCTGTCGACAGCCCTCACTTAAGTCGTCTCCCTCCCTCTCACTCTGCTCCCCTGCCCACACTCATCTCTGCTCTCACTCTCACTCTCCTCTGCTCTCTACTCTTCGACACCGGCGTCGACTTGCGCTGTGGAAGCTCCACCTCCGCCATGCCTTCCTGGGATGACAAGGATACGAGCTCAGAGGATGAGTGCGACATCACAAGCATGGACATGGCTCTTTGGGTAAGTTTTTCGATCTGCTGAGCTAGGGTTAGGGTTCATCTAGGAGCTAGGAGCTAGATTAGGTTAGGGTTCATCTTTGTGAGCTAGGGTAAGCTTTGGTTACTGTTATATAGTAGGCAGGGTTATGGTTGATGTTGAGCTATGTTTATGTATGCTTCAAAACTAGGGTTAGGGTTAGGGATCTTGCTGGATCGGGGAATTAATTTTTGATCTATGTCTGTTCTGTGAGCTAAGGTGAATTTGTTGATGTGTTCATGTAGGAGACCCCTAACACCACCGTGGAGCCTCTTTTCTGTGGCTAGCTGGAGCTTTCTGAACCCACCTGCATGATGCACCACATGAGGCCAATTAAGTGTGTGGCATTTGAAGGAACCTTAACTGAAAGGCATTTTTATGGTTGTCCAGTGCAGCAGGTATAGTACCTTATTTGGAATCATTTTCTTCTGAACCCGCACATGTATTATGTTGCCAAGTTGTTGTTCTGAACCCACAAGGATGAACTGCAATATGCCTTAATTAATCCTCACCTTCAGTTACAGTTACAGTTTGTGTAGGAAGCATATATCTATGAATGAACATTGTACAAGCAGGTTGTCATTTTTAGTCTGATATGATTTGTTGTTATTAAATTCAGTGCACTTGGTGATATGTATATCAATTGTGCAGAGTGAAGGTGTTAACTGTGGTGTTACTGAGTGGGTTGACCAGCCCTGGCCTCCAATTCTTCAGAATTGCTTGATAAGGTTGTGGGACATGTTCCATGAACAGAATTGTGGCAGGGTAGTTGATAAGCAGAAGTATGAGAAGCATCTGGCCAAGCTTAAGACTGAAAATGACAAGTTGTACATTGAGTACACAAAGCTTGTCCAAGATGTATCCAAGATGTTTGATTGGCAGGATGGTAGGGTAGACCACATGGATTATCAGAAGGCAGTTGTGAGGAAGAATTTGAGAAGAAGAAGAAGGAGGAGGTAGAAGAGAGTGCTAAGTTGGAGGTTCAGATGGAGAAGTTAAAACTTGCCAAGGAACAGAGGTGCATTTTATAGAGTCAAGCTGACATTATCAAGAACACCAGGAAGGCAATGAAGGAGGTTGAACAGGAGAGAGATTTGCTTAAGATAGAGAAGTCCAAGCTTGAGCATGTGGTGAATGAGCTGTTGAATGATGGGCATGCAAGCAAGGAGAAACTTGAGAAAATCAAGGCCATCCTTGATTCATGAAGTGTATTCTGCAGTTGGTGAAGTACATCCAAGGCCTTTATAAGTATCTGGCCAAACAATCTGATGTGAAGATATGGGGTGTACATTTTGGGGAATGTGAAGCTAATCTAGTCTATGTCTATGCCAATGTTAAGTATGCTGCTAGAACCTTTAATGCTTAGTTATGAACTATGTTGCAATGAATGTTGGTACTGGTATTTGAACCTTTTATGCTATGTTATGGAGTCAGTGATAAGCACTGCTGGACTATGCTATGTGTTTTTTTATCTTTAAAACATAGTTGAAGTGTGTTTATTAGTGCTTTGTACCTGGGCTTGTTCTGGCCCAGTTATGTTTGCAAACCTAGGCCTACCTACTAACTCTAGATGCCTCTCCACTGCTCATAAATAGCCTCCTCCACCCACCCTCCTCCATGTCTAGAACCCAGCCGCCACACCCCACCTCTAGAAACCCTAGATGGATCCAGAGCTTGGGGAGGTGACAGATGAGGAAGGGGAGGCAGTGCAGGCAGTGGATCTAAGGAGGCAAAGGGCTCGCAGAGTGGAGCTGGAGTTCAAGAGGCGGCTGGCACACAAGATCTTGGAGAAGTGCAACCCAGATGAGTTCACAGTTCTTGTTCCTAGCGGCAGGCACTAGAGCTCAGGGAAGATCATCAGGTGGGCTAGGGCACAGGCAGTAATAGCTCCTCACCCTTCTACCAGAGCAAAGTGGCGTCATTTCTTTGAGCGTTACGATTGAGAGTTGTTGCTACTAGTTATATTCAGTATGAATGAGAGTCTGACCTATGTATCCCTTCCATTTCTGTACAACTCTTTGTATGAAAGAATGTTTGGATGGAGGAATCTATGAATGTTTGAATAAATCTATCAATGTTGTCTAAATAAATATATCAATGTTGTCTGAATAAAGCAATGCTTGCATCAGTGTTGTCTGAATAAACCAAAGACTCGGGTTTCATAAAGCAAACAGTCAGGTTTCAGTTTTGGGATTCTATCAATCTATCAATCATACAAACACTCAGGTTTCATAAACCAAAGACATAGGTTTCATAAAGCAAACAGTCAGGTTTGAGGAAGCAAATACATAGGTTTCATAATACAAACACTCAAGTTTCAGCAAGCAAACACTCAAGTTTCAGCAAGAAAATACATAGTTTTAAGCACTCATACAGTGCAAATGTTGGAATCTTCAGTAGTTACCACTAGCAGTGAAATATGCCTTCCACTTTCTAGTTGGCTTCCTAACCCTATTGGACCCAATCTCCATATCAGAGTGAGCAGCTTGCCTTGGAGCATTGAAAACTGTGTACCCCCTCCTCTGCTAGCTGTTGATGCTCTGGTGTTCTTTGCTAGAGAGGCAATGGATGACCTTGTGTTCTTGGCTGGTGAAGATGTGCTAGGAGCCCTTGTCTTCTTGGTTGCTTTGGTCTTCTTAGCAGGTGCTGATGTGGCAGGTGCTGGAGTAGTAGAAGCAGCAGGTTTGGTCCTCTTTGATGGTCCTAGAGTAGCAGGTTTGGTCCTCTTCAAAAACTTCGCTAGGAAGGCCCAAAATCAATTTGAAGTGAAGATCAAGAAGGTTCGCAAACGACAACGGAACAGAGTTCAAGAACGCAAATGTGGACACCTTTCTTGACGAAGAAGGGATTTCACATGAGTTCTTGGCTACGTACACACCTCAACAAAATGGAGTTGTTGAAAGGAAGAACCGGACGCTCATCGAAATGGCGAGAACGATGCTTGATGAGTGCAAGACACCGAAGAACTTTTGGGCAGAAGCGGTTGAGACAGCTTGTCATGCAAAAAATCGCTTGTATCTTCACAAGCTACTCGGCAAGACGGCATACGAGCTCCTCACCGGTAACAAACCCCAAGTTGGATACTTTCGAGTATTTGGCTCAAAGTGCTACATTCTTGATAAGCATCATCGTTCTAAATTTGCTCCTAAGTCTCATGAAGGTTTCCTACTAGGTTATGGCTCAAACTCTCACACTTAGCGTGTCTACAACAATTTCACCCGAAAGGTTGAAGAGACGGTAGATGTGAAGTTTGATGAATCTAACGGCTCGCAAGTAGAGCAATTGCCAATTGATGTAGGAGACAAAGATCCTTCAGAAGCAATCCAAGACTTGTCTATTGGCAAGGTTCGTCCAATGGAGGTGAAGGAGAGTACCTCGTCCGTTCAAGTGGAAGCTTCTACTTCACGACAAGGTGAATCAAGAGTTGATACGGAAGCATCCACAAGTGGGACACACCAAGATAAAGAAAACGAGGAAGTGCATCAAGATGAACGTCAACAACCTCCTTCTCCACCATGACAAGAGAAGGACAACGCCAACAATGAAGAAGGCCAAGAAGAAGAACAAGATGAAGAAGAAGTTCAACCAAGAACCAAGCAAAAGCTTTCACGAGTTCGAGCAAGAATTGCTAAAGACCATCCCGTCGAGCAAATCTACAATGATATTCAAACCGGGAGAATCGCTCGCTCTAAAACTCGTTTAGCTAACTTTTGTGAAAACTATTCTTTCATCACTAGCATTGAACCTATGAAGCTCGAAGAAGCATTGGAAGATCCGGATTGGATAAACGCTATGCATGAAGAGCTACACAACTTTGAAAGAAACCAAGTTTGGACATTGGTTGAGAAGCCCGACAACAACGACAACATCATCGGTACCAAATGGGTGTTTCGCAACAAGCAAGATGAAGATGGACAAGTAGTTCGCAACAAATCACATCTCGTCGCCCACGGCTACACACAAGTCGAAGGTATGGACTATGGTGAGACTTATGCTCCCGTTGCTAGACTTGAGTCCATTCGCATCTTACTTTCCTATGCTAATCACCATGATATCACCTTGTACCAAATGGACATTAAAAGTGCTTTTCTAAATGGTGAAATAGAGGAGGAAGTTTATGTTAAACAACCTCCCGGCTTTGTCAATCCTAAGAAACCAAATCATGTTTACAAACTTCACAAAGCCCTTTATGGTCTTAAACAAGCTCCTAGAGCGTGGTACAAATGCTTAACTAAGTTTCTTCTTGAAAAAGGATTTGAAATTGGGAAAATTGATTCTACACTTTTTACTAAAAGGGTTAATGGGGAATTACTTGTATGCCAAATTTATGTTGATGATATCATATTTGGATCAACTAACCCTCATTTTAGTGAGAAGTTTGGGAAGCTAATGTCGGAGAAGTTTGAGATGTCTATGATGAGTGAACTCAAATTCTTTCTTGGGTTGCAAATCAAGCAAACTAAGGAAGGTACTTTTGTCTCTCAAACAAAGTACACTAAGGACTTATTCAAGAAGTTCAATATCCAAGAATGCAAAGGTATGTCTACACCCATGCCTACTAGTGGACATCTTGAAGGATGGTGAACCGGTTGATCAAAAAATTTATCGCTCTATGATTGGTTCATTGTTATACACATGTGCTTCACGTCCCGATATCATGCTAAGTGTGTGCATGTGTGCATGATATCAAGCTGCTCCTAAAGAATGTCATCTTAAGGCCGTGAAAAGGATAGTGAGATATTTAATTCATACACCAAATTTTGGCATTTGGTATCCTAAGAGGGCCTCTTTCGATCTTGTTGGCTACTCCGACTCTGACTATGCCGGAGACAAGGTTGATAGAAAGTCCACTTCGGGTACTTGTCAATTTCTTGGTAGATCTCTTGTGTCTTGGTCCTCCAAGAAACAAAACTCGGTGTCCTTATCTACAGCTGAAGCGGAGTACATTGCCGCTGGTTCATGTTGTGCTCAATTACTTTGGATGACCCAAACTCTTAAAGATTATGGGATATATGTGAAACATGTTCCATTGCTTTGTGACAATGAAAGTGCTATCAAAATTGGTCATAATCCCGTGCAACATTCTCAAACTAAGCATATTGAAGTTCGACATCATTTCATTCGAGATCATGTTGCTAAGGGTGACATTGATCTTAAGTATGTTCGCACCGAAAAGCAATTAGCGGATATATTTACTAAACCTCTTGATGAGAAAGTGTTTTGCAGGTTAAGAGGAGAATTGAACATCATTGATGCTTCAAATTTGGAGTAGAAACTCCATTGGATACATGCAAGACATGAGCTTATGACTAATCCTTGATATTTCTATTATGATGAAAATATTATATCTTGGATATATTTGCATCTTGCATGTTATCTAACCCATGTAGGTGCTTGGTTGAATCAAATTTCATGAGATTGTAATCTACTCACATCTTGAGCAATCTCTACATCACCAAGTTTCTACACTATGGTGGTTGAGGACAAGGAAGCACGGAACCATTCAAACATATCCTTTGACAAATTATATGTTGAGTTTCGTGATTGTCATTTTAAGATACACAAGTGCTACTCCTTGCAAGAACTAACCCATGTAGGTAGATGGACTCAAATTCCAAGTGGTGCTCCCAACTCTTGATGAGCTACATCAACCTTGAGCAACCCACACAAGTTCAACTACATGGTCAACACCACCAACCAAGGTATGTTATTCCATCTTAGAGAAGCTTTACTCTGAGTCATGAGCTAAAGCAACTCGACAAGATGTGAATACATCAAGATGCTTAAATGAAAAATGGTAACCCCATTTTGAGCTTAAACGAGGAGTATGACCTATGATCAAGTGATCTCACTTGACTCCTAAGTCAATATACTCTAACATAGGTGACTTTGTCGCTGACCATCTCTAGATGAAGTTCTCAAGTGTTTTTTCTGTGTTTTTGCATTTGTCTCATGCATATTTGTTTCCCCTTACAAAAAAAACTTCATCTAGATTTCTTTCTTTTCCTTTTTGTTTGCTCTGCAATTTCTTGCATCTAATTCATTGCATATCATTCAGTAAACTCCTTGCAAATCTTTGTGAGATCCTACTAGTCTAGTGAGCTGAGGTGACAAGTGTTTTCTCTATGATGAACTCGGTTTCACCGATTTGTTGTTTTCGGCCCAACCGAATCCTCTCGGTGCAACCGAAGCATACCACTCGGTGCCACCGATTTCACAACAGGAAAAAC
Source organism: Triticum dicoccoides (assembly GCF_002162155.2). NCBI lineage: Eukaryota > Viridiplantae > Streptophyta > Magnoliopsida > Poales > Poaceae > Triticum > Triticum dicoccoides. Next base: position 734,009,408 of record NC_041393.1, on the reverse strand, counting down.
AATTTGCCACTTATTCTGTGTTTCTTATGATCCAGCTCCACTCAATGAATCTTGTCCTCTACAAGCATCGCATATTTATAAATGCTTTGTGCTGTGACTCAAGGATCAAACCCTTCTTGGAAATTGATGTCAAAGGGGGAGAGAGAGAGCACATCAAAGCTTATCACTTCCAAAGGGAGAGAGAGTATCACTTCCATAGGGGGAGAGATAGATCTCCAGGGGGAGAGAATACTCAAGTAGAAAGTATTTCTCAAGGATCCCAGATGCTTGGTGTTCAAGAGGAGAGATGCCACATGTCTTATTGAGGGGAAAAGACATGTTCATGTGTGCTTATTTGCATTAGCTTGCATTAGCTCTGTTCATTTATATCTTTCAGCTCTGATTTTCTGTTCCCGATCTTCTCCCAGTATCCCATGCTAGATTCAGGGGGAGCAAGACATCTAAGGGAAAGAAATCATTTAAATTCATTGCATATCTTTACTCTTGGGGACATGTCTAATCAAATGTGGTACTCAGTACTCACTCTCTACATGTCATCCCAGTCTTGGTATTCTTGTGGTTTCTTCTGTTTGCTCTGGCTAGTAGATGTATCTGTGTTATCTAACCTTGTTTGCGCAGGTTCATTCCATCATAAGCCAACTCAAGACTACAAGGTAAGTATATGCATCACACTCATGTGTATGAGGAATTCTTGCTGATGTACATACTGTTTGCAAGAAGGACTCATGAGCATGAAGGTATTTTCTTTAATATTTTTTGCTCTGATGCATATGGCCAAGATACATGTAACACATTGCCAACTCCATCATGGTTATGCTCTCACATGCTTCTATATTCTATATTCACGTGATTGCATACATGTAGGGGGAGCCTATGTTTGTTACATGTCTTTCCAAAGCTTTACTTGCTATTCTCTATATCTTTATCTAAAAGCTTTGATTTATGTTGTCATCAATTACCAAAAAGGGGGAGAATGAAAGCACAAGTGCTCCCTAGGTGGTTTTGGTAATTAATGTCAACATATCTTTTGTTGGACTAACACTTTTACGTAGTACATTTCAGACAAGTTCAACAATGGAGTGGCATGGACTAAAAGATGTGGGAACTCCTTCAAGATGCTAAGGACAAAGGATTGGCTCAAGCTTCAAGCTCAAGACTCTTCATTTTATATTTTAGTGATCCAAGATCACACTAAGTCTATAGGAAAAGCCAATACTATCAAGGAGGGATGAGGTGTTGCTTAATGAGTTTCTTGCTTCATGTGCTTAGTGATATGCTCCAAAACCCTCAACTACTTTCCCACTTCCACACATATGACCTAAACCTAAAGTCAAACTCGGCCATATCGATTCTTTCTATCCGGCGCCACCGAGTTCAAATGTCATAGCCACTGCCACAAACCCTAGGCAAATCGGTTTCACCAATAGGGATCTCGGTCTCACCAAGATGGGATTGTAATCTCTCTGTGTATGTCCATTATCAAAATCGGTCTCACCGAGTTTGAGCAATCGGTACTACTAAGATTACAATGCAAACTCTCTGGTTAACTTATTACCAAAATCAGTCCCACCGAGTTTGAGTAATCGGTCCCACCGAGTTTGCCTGACCAACTCTCTGGTTAGCTAATTACCAAAATCGGTCCCACCGAGTTTGTGTAATCGGTCTCACCGAGATTATGTTATGCCCTAACCCTAACCATATCGGTCCTACCGAGTTGCATTTCGGTCCCATTGAAAATCCTAACGGTCACTAGGTTTACTAAATCGGTCCGACCGAGTTTCTTGATTCGGTCCCACCGAGATTGGTAAATTGTGTGTAACGGTTAGATTTTGTGTGGAGGCTATATATACCCCTCCACCTCCTCTTCATTCGTGGAGAGAGCCATCAGAACAAACCTACAATTCCAACTTACCGGTTCTGAGAGAGAACCACCTACTCATGTGTTGAGGCCAAGATATTCCATTCCTACCATATGAATCTTGATCTCTAGCCTTCCCCAAGTTGCTTTCCACTCAAATCTTCTTTCCACCAGATCCAAATCCTATGAGAGAGAGTTGAGTGTTGGGGAGACTATCATTTGAAGCACAAGAGCAAGGAGTTCATCATCAACACACCATTTGTTAATTCTTGGAGAGTGGTGTCTCCTACATTGGCTAGGTGTCACTTGGGAGCCTTCGACAAGATTGTGGAGTTGAACCAAGGAGTTTGTAAGGGCAAGGAGATCGCCTACTTCATGAAGATCTACCGCTAGTGAGGCAAGTCCTTCGTGGGCGACGGCCATGGTGGGATAGACAAGGTTGCTTCTTTGTGGACCCTTCGTGGGTGGAGCCCTCCGTGGACTCGCGCAACCGTTACCCTTCGTGGGTTGAAGTCTCCATCAACGTGGATGTACGATAGCACCACCTATCGGAACCACGCCAAAAACATCCGTGTCTCCAATTGCATTTGAATCCTCCAAAACCCTTCCCTTTACATTCTTGCAAGTTGCATGCTTTACTTTCCGCTGCTCATACACTCTTTGCATGCTTGCTTGCTATATGTTGTGTATGTTAAACTTGTGCCTAAACTCCACTTAAACTTAAAGAAGTTAAAAACTGCAATTTTGGTACTTAGTGTCTAATCACCCCCCCCCCTCTAGACACCTCTTCTCTAGGTCCTACAAGTGGTATCAGAGCTTTGGTCTCCATTGCCTTGGTTTAATCACCATTGGAGGAAGATGGATGAGTCTACTTTGGGGAGTCTTAGACATAGAGTGCCTATTCTTGATGGAGAGTATTTTCATGAGTGGAAAAATGAGATGCTTGTAATTTTCAATCAATATCATTTGAACAAGTACATTGCTAGTCCTTGTGCACCTCATGTTGATCCTATGCATCCTACCCTTGATGAGTCGATTGACATGATTAGAAATGTTAGAACTGTTAATGTTATCACTAGAGGCTTGCCTAGAAACTTGATTGGAAAACTGCCTACTCTTGAGTGTGCCTACACTATATGGAAATTTCTTGAGGAACGATTTCCAAATTATTCCTTGAAAAATCTGGATGAAATTCTTCATAAGTCTATTGCCTTGAGTAAGATGAATTCCAGTGATCCTATGTTTGGTGATCGTCTATTTGAACTTACAAATCTTATGCGTGCCAAAGGAAATGTTGGAATTATTAGCGATATCATTTCCGAAGCTACTAGAATTCATAGAGGAGATTATTGTCAAACTCATACTAATGAATTACCCTCTCTAGGACTTGATCCACCACATGACGATGTTGAACATGGATACTATGATGAGTATGATGATAGTGACTTCGATCTTGATGATGCAATGAGACACTTTGGTCTTATGGCAAATCTTCGGGGATATATGGCAGGAGGAAAGGAATGGGTTCTTGACAGTGGATGTACCGATCACATGACCGGAGATAAAGACATGTTTCGTGAGCTTACTGAAAATGATAGTCCTCGAAAGTATGTCACTTTCGGTGACAATTCAAAGGGTAAGGTGGTTGGCCTCGGTAAGGTGGCCATCTCACATGATAGCTCCATTCAAAATGTCATGCTCGTTGTATCTCTTGGCTACAACTTACTTTCAGTATCTAGACTTGCTGATTTCGGTTTCAATGTCCTATTTACTGAAGTAGATTGCCAAGTGTTTCATCGAGACAATCATAAAATGGTCTTTACCGGCATACGTAGAGGTGATCTTTACATTGTTGATTTCACTAAAAGGGCTCAACCTAAAACTTGCTTCATTGCTAAATCCTCAAAAAGTTGGTTATGGCATAGACGACTAGGTCATGTTGGTATGAGAAACCTTGACAAGCTTATTAAAGGGAATCATATCCTTGGTGTTAACGATGTAATATTTGATAAGGATAGACTTTGCAGTGCTTGTCAAGCAGGTAAACAGGTTGGAGGAAGGAATCCCGTGAAGAACATTATGACCACAAGGAGGCCACTCGAGCTACTTCACATGGATCTTTTTGGTCCCAACTCTTACAAGAGTCTCGGTGGAAATTTGTTTGGTCTAGTTATAGTTGATGATTTTTCAAGATTTACGTGGGTGTTCTTTCTCGATGATAAATCGCAGGTCCAAAAGATCTTCAAAACCTTCGCTAGGAAGGCCCAAAATCAATTTGAAGTGAAGATCAAGAAGGTTCGCAGCGACAACGGAACAGAGTTCAAGAACGCAAATGTGGACACCTTTCTTGACGAAGAAGGGATTTCACATGAGTTCTCGGCTACGTACACACCTCAACAAAATGGAGTTGTTGAAAGGAAGAACCGGACGCTCATCGAAATGGCGAGAACGATGCTTGATGAGTACAAGACACCGAAGAACTTTTGGGCAGAAGCGGTTGAGACAGCTTGTCATGCAAAAAATCGCTTGTATCTTCACAAGCTACTCGGCAAGACGGCATACGAGCTCCTCACCGGTAACAAACCCCAAGTTAGATACTTTCGAGTATTTGGCTCAAAGTGCTACATTCTTGATAAGCATCGTCATTCTAAATTTTCTCCTAAGTCTCATGAAGGTTTCCTACTAGGTTATGGCTCAAACTCTCACACTTACCGTGTCTACAACAATTTCACCCGAAAGGTTGAAGAGACGGTAGATGTGAAGTTTGGTGAATTTAACGGCTCGCAAGTAGAGCAATTGCCAATTGATGTAGGAGACAAAGATCCTTCAGAAGCAATCCAAGACTTGTCTATTGGCAAGGTTCGTCCAATGGAGGTGAAGGAGAGTACCTCGTCCATTCAAGTGGAAGCTTCTACTTCACGACAAGGTGAACCAGTAGTTGATACCGAAGCATCCACAAGTGGGACACACCAAGATGAAGAAAACGAGGAAGTGCATCAAGATGAACGTCAACAACCTCCTTCTCCACCTTGACAAGAGAAGGACAACGCCAACAATGAAGAAGGCCAAGAAGAAGAACAAGATGAAGAAGAAGTTCAACCAAGAACGAAGCAAAAGCTTTCACGAGTTCGAGCAAGAATTGCAGAAGACCATCCCGTCGAGCAAATCTACAATGATATTCAAACCGGGAGAATCACTCGCTCTAAAACTCGTTTAGCTAACTTTTGTGAAAACTATTCTTTCATCTCTAGCATTGAACCTATGAAGGTCGAAGAAGCATTGGAAGATCCGGATTGGATAAACGCTATGCATGAAGAGCTACACAACTTTGAAAGAAACCAAGTTTGGACATTGGTTGACAAGCCCGACAACAACCACAACATCATCGGTACCAAATGGGTGTTTCGCAACAAGCAAGATGAAGATGGACAAGTAGTTCGCAACAAAGCACGTCTCGTCGCCCAAGGCTACACACAAGTCGAAGGTATGGACTATGGTGAGACTTATGCTCCCCTTGCTAGACTTGAGTCCATTCGCATCTTACTTGCCTATGCTAACCACCATGATATCACCTTATACCAAATGGACATTAAAAGTGCTTTTCTAAATGGTGAAATAGAGGAGGAAGTTTATGTTAAACAACCTCCCGGCTTTGTCAATCCTAAGAAACCAAATCATGTTTACAAACTTCACAAAGCACTTTATGGTCTCAAACAAGCTCCTAGAGCATGGTACAAATGCTTAACTAAGTTTCTTCTTGAAAAAGGATTTGAAATTGGGAAAATTGATTCTACACTTTTTACTAAAAGGGTTAATGGAGAATTATTTGTATGCCAAATTTATGTTGATGATATCATATTTGGATCAACTAACCCTCATTTTAGTGAGAAGTTTGGGAAGCTAATGTCGGAGAAGTTTGAGATGTCTATGATGAGTGAACTCAAATTCTTTCTTGGGTTGCAAATCAAGCAAACTAAGGAAGGTACTTTTGTCTCTCAAACAAAGTACACTAAGGACTTATTCAAGAAGTTCAATATCCAAGAATGCAAAGGTATGTCTACACCCATGCCTACTAGTGGACATCTTGAAGGATGGTGAACCGGTTGATCAAAAAATTTATCGCTCTATGATTGGTTCATTGTTATACACATGTGCTTCACGTCCCGATATCATGCTAAGTGTGTGCATGTGTGCATGATATCAAGCTTCTCCTAAAGAATGTCATCTTAAGGCCGTGAAAAGGATAGTGAGATATTTAATTCATACACCAAATTTTGGCATTTGGTATCCTAAGAGGGCCTCTTTCGATCTTGTTGGCTACTCCGACTCTGACTATGCCGGAGACAAGGTTGATAGAAAGTCCACTTCGGGTACTTGTCAATTTCTTGGTAGATCTCTTGTGTCTTGGTCCTCCAAGAAACAAAACTCGGTGTCCTTATCTACAGCTGAAGCGGAGTACATTGCCGCTGGTTCATGTTGTGCTCAATTACTTTGGATGACCCAAACTCTTAAAGATTATGGGATATATGTGAAACATGTTCCATTGCTTTGTGACAATGAAAGTGCTATCAAAATTGGTCATAATCCCGTGCAACATTCTCGAACTAAGCATATTGAAGTTCGACATCATTTCATTCGAGATCATGTTGCTAAGGGTGACATTGATCTTAAGTATGTTCGCACCGAAAAGCAATTAGCGGATATATTTACTAAACCTCTTGATGAGAAAGTGTTTTGCAGGTTAAGAGGAGAATTGAACATCATTGATGCTTCAAATTTGGAGTAGAAACTCCATTGGATACATGCAAGACATGAGCTTATGACTAATCCTTGATATTTCTATTATGATGAAAATATTATATCCTGGATATATTTGCATCTTGCATGTTATCTAACCCATGTAGGTACTTGGTTGAATCAAATTTCATGAGATTGTAATCTACTCACATCTTGAGCAATCTCTACATCACCAAGTTTCTACACTATGGTGGTTGAGGACAAGGAAGCACGGAACCATTCAAACATATCCTTTGACAAATTATATGTTAAGTTTCGTGATTGTCATTTTAAGATACACAAGTGCTACTCCTTGCAAGAACTAACCCATGTAGGTAGATGGACTCAAATTCCAAGTGGTGCTCCCAACTCTTGATGAGCTACATCAACCTTGAGCAACCCACACAATTTCAACTACATGGTCAACACCACCAACCAAGGTATGTTATTCCATCTTAGAGAAGCTTTACTCTGAGTCATGAGCTAAAGCAACTCGACAAGATGTGAATACATCAAGATGCTTAAATGAAAAATGGTAACCCCATTTTGAGCTTAAACGAGGAGTATGACCTATGATCAAGTGATCTCACTTGACTCCTAAGTCAATATACTCTAACATAGGTGACTTTGTCGCCGACCATCTCTAGATGAAGTTCTCAAGTGTTTTCTCTGTGTTTTTGCATTTGTCTCATGCATATTTGTTTCCGCTTTCAAAAAAAACTTCATCTAGATTTCTTTCTTTTCCTTTTTGTTTGCTCTGCAATTTCTTGCATCTAATTCATTGCATATCATTCAGTAAACTCCTTGCAAATCTTTGTGAGATCCTACTAGTCTAGTGAGCTGAGGTGACAAGTGTTTTCTCTGCGATGAACTCGGTTTCACCGATTTGTTGTTTTCGGCCCAACCGAATCCTCTCGGTGCAACCGAAGCATACCACTCGGTGCCACCGATTTCACAACAGGAAAAACAATTTGCCACTTATTCTGTGTTTCTTCTGATCCAGCTCCACTCAATGAATCTTGTCCTCTACAAGCATCGCATATTTATAAATGCTTTGTGCTGTGACTCAAGGATCAAACCCTTCTTGTAAATTGATGTCAAAGGGGGAGAGAGAGAGCACATCAAAGCTTATCACTTCCAAAGGGAGAGAGAGTATCACTTCCACGGGGGGAGAGATAGATCTCCAGGGGGAGAGAATACTCAAGTAGAAAGTATTTCTCAAGGATCCCAGATGCTTGGTGTTCAAGAGGAGAGATGCCACATGTCTTATTGTGGGGAAAAGACATGTTCATGTGTGCTTATTTGCATTAGCTCTGTTCATTTATATCTTTCAGCTCTGATTTTCTGTTCCCTATCTTCTCCCAGTATCCCATGCTAGATTCAGGGGGAGCAAGACATCTAAGGGAAAGAAATCATTTAAATTCATTGCATATCTTTACTCTTGGGGACATGTCTAATCAAATGTGGTACTTAGTACTCACTCTCTACATGTCATCCCAGTCTTGGTATTCTTGTGGTTTCTTCTGTTTGCTCTGGCTAGTAGATGTATCTGTGTTATCTAACCTTGTTTTAACCTTGTTTGCGCAGGTTCATTCCATCATAAGCCAACTCAAGACTACAAGGTAAGTATATGCATCACACTCATGTGTATGAGGAATTCCTGCTGATGTACATACTGTTTGCAAGAAGGACTCATGAGCATGAAGGTATTTTCTTTAATATTCTTTGCTCTGATGCATATGGCCAAGATACATGTAACACATTGCCAACTCCATCATGGTTATGCTCTCACATGCTTCTATATTCTATATTCACGTGATTGCATACATGTAGGGGGAGCCTATGTTTGTTACATGTCTTTCCAAAGCTTTACTTGCTATTCTCTATATCTTTATCTAAAAGCTTTGATGTATGTTGTCATCAATTACCAAAAAGGGGGAGAATGAAAGCACAAGTGCTCCCTAGGTGGTTTTGGTAATTAATGTCAACATATCTTTTGTTGGACTAACACTTTTACCTAGTACATTTCAGACAAGTTCAACAATGGAGTGGCATGGACTAAAAGATGTGGGAACTCCTTCAAGATGCTAAGGACAAAGGATTGGCTCAAGCTTCAAGCTCAAGACTCTTCATTTTATATTTTAGTGATCCAAGATCACACTGAGTCTATAGGAAAAGCCAATACTATCAAGGAGGGATGAGGTGTTGCTTAATGAGTTTCTTGCTTCATGTGCTTAGTGATATGCTCGAAAACCCTCAACTACTTTCCCACTTCCACACATATGACCTAAACCTAAAGTCAAACTCGGCCATACCGATTCTTTCTATCCGGCGCCACCGAGTTCAAATGTCATAGCCACTGCCACAAACCCTAGGCAAATCGGTTTCACCAATAGGGATCTCGGTCTCACCGAGATGGGATTGTAATCTCCCTGTGTATGTCCATTATCAAAATCGGTCTCACCGAGTTTGAGCAATCGGTACTACTAAGATTACAATGCAAACTCTCTGGTTAACTTATTACCAAAATCGGTCCCACCGAGTTTGAGTAATCGGTCCCACCGAGTTTACCTGACCAACTCTCTGGTTAGCTAATTACCAAAATCGGTCCCACCGAGTTTGTGTAATCGGTCTCACCGAGATTACGTTATGCCCTAACCCTAACCATATCGGTCCTACCGAGTTGCATTTCGGTCCCACCGAAAATCCTAACTGTCACTAGGTTTACTAAATCGGTCCGACCGAGTTTGTTGATTCGGTCCCACCGAGATTGGTAAATTGTGTGTAACGGTTAGATTTTGTGTGGTGGCTATATATACCCCTCCACCTCCTCTTCATTCGTGGAGAGAGCCATCAGAACAAACCTACACTTCCAACTTACCAGTTCTGAGAGAGAACCACCTACTCATGTGTTGAGGCCAAGATATTCCATTCCTACCATACGAATCTTGATCTCTAGCCTTCCCCAAGTTTCTTTCCACTCAAATCTTCTTTCCACCAGATCCAAATCCTATGAGAGAGAGTTGAGTGTTGGGGAGACTATCATTTGAAGCACAAGAGCAAGGAGTTCATCATCAACGCACCATTTGTTACTTCTTGGAGAGTGATGTCTCCTAGATTGGCTAGGTGTCACTTGGGAGCCTCCGACAAGATTGTGGAGTTGAACCAAGGAGTTTGTAAGGGCAAGGAGGTCGCCTACTTCGTGAAGATCTACAGCTAGTGAGGCAAGTCCTTCGTGGGCGACGGCCATGGTGGGGTAGACAAGGTTGCTTCTTCGTGGACCCTTCGTGGGTGGAGCCTTCCGTGGACTCGCGCAACCGTTACCCTTCGTGGGTTGAAGTCTCCATCAACGTGGATGTACGATAGCACCACCTATCGGAACCACGCCAAAAACATCCGTGTCTCCAATTGCGTTTGAATCCTCCAAAACCCTTCCCTTTACATTCTTGCAAGTTGCATGCTTTACTTTCCGCTGCTCATACACTCTTTGCATGCTTGCTTGCTATATGTTGTGTATGTTAAACTTGTGCCTAAACTCCACTTAAACTTAAAGAAGTTAAAAACTGCAACTTTGGTACTTAGTGTCTAATCACCCCCCTCTAGACACCTCTTCTCAAGGTCCTACAACAGGTCACTATTCCAATCCTTGATGTATCCTTCTTGGCTGGCACCTCAAAATTTCCTTTCCTCCTAGTTGTCTGCTTTTTACCCTTCTTTTCTTTGAATACTGGAGGAGATATGTCATCCCCCATGGTGTGTGGCCAACAATCAGGGCCAGGAACAGGGTATATAATATGCTTGTAGGTTTCACAGTAGAGGGGCTTCTTGAAGAACTCATGGACAAAATCTTCAGGGTGTAGCTTCACCTTCTGCATTGCTGCTACAGCATGACTACATGGAACAGCTGTCATATCCCACCTCCTGCAGTCACAAGTGTAGTTGTTCAGGTTTACACAGTAGGTATTTTCTGAACTACTTGTAACTTGCCAAATCCCTGGTCCAGCCATATATGGATCACAATATTTTGCCCACTTCTTGGCCTCCTCTAATATCTCAGAGTATGTGGGTGTAATATCCCACCTACATGTCTCTGTCTTCTCCCTAATCTTCTGAAACTTGATCATTAGTTTTGTCCGTATTCCTTCAAGCATTGTCCTTATGGGCTTGTTCCTAACATCCAGAATCATCCTGTTGAAAACTTCACTAAGATTGTTCACAACCAGGTCTGTCTTGCATATAGTATCCATCCTATGCCTGGCCCAAGTAAGGACTGGTATGTTGGAAAACCCCTTCCATGCCTCCTCACTCTCTTTCTTCAATGCTTCCATGCCCAGATCATGCCCATGCTTAGTGAAAGAATAATCAGCCTGGTCTAGATGTTTTTTCAATTCATCCCCTCTAAACCCAGCTGATTGGAAGTTGGCATATATGTGTCTTAAACAAAATCTTTGAGGGGAATCGGGAAATACATCCTCTATTGCATTGAGCAGACCATGTTCATTGATTTTGTATTAATAACTAGTGAAGTATTACAAGGAGTAGTACATAGTGCAAGGAGTAGTTGTACCTTTTGCCTGTCTGACATAATTGTGTAGGGCCCAAACTTGTTGCCACTACCAATTACTGTCCTTAACTGTGTAAGAAACCAAGTCCAACTATCTGTCTCCTCCTTGTCAACAACACCAAATGCAATAGGGAAGATGTTGTTGTTGCCATCCCTCCCTGTTGCTGCTAGGATTTGCTGCCCAGTGCTAAGTTTGATGAAGCATCCATCAAGACCTGCATTTTAAGCCATTAGTAAGCAGCAACTGTTATGCAATCCCTATTTAAGCACTATACAGACTATATTTACCTATGAAAGGCCTGCAACCATTTAGGAACCCCTCCTTACAAGCAAACAGATAGCAAAACATGTAATGAAACCTTGGGGTAGGTTCTGGTTGAGTTCAAATTCCTTTGTTGTCACAACACACCTACTACCAGGGTTTGTATCCAAAACACACTGCAGATAGTCTCTCAACCTGTAGTATTGTGTCTTGTGATCCCCTTGCACAACATCAACTGCAAGCCTCCTTGCCCTGTAGGCCAAACTTTTTGGTACATGTACTCCAAATTTCTTTTTTGTATAACTCAGTATAGTATCAACACCTGCACCAGGATTGGATCTTACAGTATCCTCAACAGCCTTTGCAACCCACTTCATGGTAACCTTTGTGTTCTCTCCACTTGCTCCACAGGTGTGGTCAAGATTCATCTTCTTGATGCTAAAGGTTGACTCATGGGCAATCTTAGAAGCAGTAATATAAAAGTCACAACCATGCATGCTTTCTATCTGAGCACCAGGATATGATCCTACTTGGATCATTCCTATGGTACTCAAAGTTCCTTAGTGTCCTAACATGGTAGTTTCTCAATGCTTCTCTGAACTCTACCACATTCAGAAAGCATAAATGAATCCTAAATTGTTCATGTGCATCAGGCCTAGAGGCATCATACCATACTCTCTCCTTCTTCTTCTTCAATTTTCTCTTCCTACCACAAAGCAACCTAGGTGCATCATCTTCTTCATCAGAAATGCCTTCATCACCTGGAAAGCAGTACTCATCAGCTTCTGGCATGAAATCTTCAAACTTTATGTGATCTGCTTGTTGGGCCTTGTTTCCTCATAGGTATCAATTTTTGTGCCACGCTTTTCACATGATCTGTAGCTTCTTCTTCATCATCTTCTTCAGAACCATTTTGCTCCTACCAAAACTCTGAGGGTTCAGAAGCAGCCCCAAAACAATGCTCAGCCATCTCTTCCTCTTCCCTGTAGTGCTGACTTGTTCCTTCACCACCTTCATCTTCTCCCCTAGCCCAAGACTTGTATGAAATTTTTTTCCCTCTATAATCACCCCTGAAAAACTCAAAATCTGATGAGGATTTGTCCAACTCATCTTCATCTTCATCTTCTGCTTCAACATTCTCAATTTCCACTGCCTCTTTTCCCTTGTTGAAAATACAGCTCTGTTGTGCGTTAAGATATGCTTGAACAGGCACAACTGGAGGCTCTGAAGAATTTGAGACAGGGAAAAGGACACCTTCTTGGGAAACACTATAAACAATGGGATCACCAACTTGACTAATTGGAATCTGCTCTTCAAGCAAGGTGTGGTCCATGTTTGCATCTGCTGGATTTGGGTCACTAGCCTCTCTCACTGTTATGTTCAATACCTTCTTCTCAACAAACAAATCTAGCATCTCCTCCACCTTCTCATCACTGTCCAAAACCTCAATCCCCTCCAGCCCCTTACCCTCATCCTTAACATATGACAGATAGGCATCCAACCCATAGCCCTCAAGTTCAATCAATGCTAACAATAACAGGTAATTCATTTTTGATAAGGAAAACTTCATTTCCACGTTATCTCTACCCTGAAAATGCAGCCTCAATTCCCATAATTCATCATCCAAACTATGCAAAAAAAGAAAGAACAGATTCAGATTCCTTCAGACTTTGAAGTTCAAAAGTATGCAACAGTTTCAATTGCACAGCATATCATCCAAACCTAAACCCTAATTGATACATAATAATATACCAAAAAAATTCATTAACAATCTAAGAAACAAATCCTAACCCTAGTTCATAAAATATACTAACAAAGATAACTAAAACACATCATAACTTACTCCACGCCACCAAGTGAGGAGGCCCACTGGTGCCCGCCTTATGGATCCGCGTGGATGCATTTGGCCACTGCCCTGGCCGCGCTGAACGCCGGCGAGATCTGGACCTCCTGCGTCGGTGCCCCAGGCGAGCGCTGGGTCGGGAAACTTGCGTTGCCTAGCCACTTGTTGACCTTGGAGTGAGCACCGCCCTCGCCGCCGCCCTCGCTGCCAGCTGACGCCCCAAGGGCCCAAAGGCTCGCCGTTGTCCTTCTTCTTCGCCGCCGCCATCGTCGGGAGAGGAGAGGGAGACAGACACCAAGGGGGAAAGGAGGAGCGAGACAGAGTTGCTGCCGACAGAGAGAGAAAGGGACCGAGCGAGCGGGTGCGGTTCGACCGCACCGGTCGGTCCGAGTAACGGCCGTTAACGGCCTCGCCGTCACGCGCGGCGCTGACGTGGCCTGACAGGCGGGCCCGAACCGTCAGAAAACGGATTAAAACGCTAGCAACTGGCCATTTGGGTTTTTTGAGACAACCAACGAGAAAAGTGGTAGGTATCAGTCACAAACAAAAAAGTGATGGTTTTTTGGAACCCTAGCACGAAAAGTGGTAGTTTTATGCTATTCACTCGTTATTTTCGTTACTGCTACTTTTACAATTACTACAAAATTGCTATTGTTACTGTTACCGTTACTATTGTTACTATTACCACTGTTGTCAAACTATCATAGTACTGTGCTACTAAACACTTTGCTGCAAATATTTATTTCTCCATGTGTGGTTGAATTGACAACTCAACTGCTAATACTTACAAATATTCTTTGGTTCCCCTTGTGTCGAATCAATATATTTTGGATGAAATACTACCCTCGAAGACTGTCATGGTCCCCTATACTTGTGGGTTATCAGCGGGTCTAGGGTGACTACTGGCCACTCGGGTCCAAGCTCGGCGGCAAGCACTTCTGTCTACCCACGAGACTCATATGCTAGGCAGCTAGAGTCTCGTGCGCTCAAAAAAAAAGCTAGGCTCACGTACCGACTACTTTTTGTCTCAAAAAAAAAGCAGCGACCACTTCTGTATAAAAAAACGTATCCACCAGCCAGTTTCTTCTTCACACAGACGAAGCGGCGGCGTGACCCTTTGCCAATGCCCAATGGTGAGCCACGGCCAGGTAAGGGAGCCATCGGCGCCGCAGCAACACGTCGGGGAGGGGAACGTGTTCTAGTGTATCAATTTACGAACTTCTCAAATTGGTTCTAATCCTACCTGCAGTAATAGCCCAGATTGCGAAAGTAATCTCTGCAATGACTTTTGTGAAAAACAAGCTACTGAACAATTTTTATATTTTATTTCTGTTGCCATGAACCAATTGGGTTCTCTATTAGGAAGCAGAAAAAATGAACACCCAATGTTGAATTCCTGGATCCGCCACTGGTGCTGATCCACACCACGCTGGAGTTCTGACGCAGGGGTCTTGGTTGGACCTGCGTGAGCAGACCATCGGCAACCTCCAGACCTTCTTCTCCTGCTAGCCATTGCTCACTCCCGTGCCCTGCCATTGTGCCTAATGTTTTGATAGCTTGCAAGTTTTCATAACCAGATGACAGTCGTGGAAAACGTGGCAAAAAAAAACAAAACCAATGATCCAAAATGTTATTTTTAAACGCATTTTGGAGCATTCATTTTTTTTCTTTTTGCCATGTTTTTCATCAATGTCATTTCACGATGAAATTGTGCAAGCTATCTGAACATTTCTCAATGTTTCACAAAAACAATCAGACATCTGGATCTACATCTCGATCTGGTGCCCCGAAGCGGCTCACTGGCAGATTGGGACAAGTCGTGCTTGTTGTGCTAGTGGCATCTGCAGGCGATGGGTTCTATTCAGCGTGTTGTGGCTGTACGACATGCATAACGGGCGTCATGCGTAGCCCTGCTTGGTGGATGTCTGTGATGGCGCACGACGGCTGCAAGGTGTAGATCCATCCCCATGGCATCCCCTGGGCCGATGGACCTGGGTAGGGCTCTCTCTGATGAGGTGGCAGTCAATTGTGATGTGCTCCACCGTCAGTGTTGGTTCGTGTAGGACTAAAGCGGTCCCCTCGCCGCGGATTACGGTGATCACTAAAAGGTCTTTGTACCCCTCAAAAAAAAAAACTAAAAGGTCTTTGTTGATGGTTCCTCCCTCCAGATGCAAGCAGAAGGCTCCTTTATGGATTTTGGTAACTCTCACTCCAGTTAGTTTGCCTTCGGAAGTGAATTCAGTCTATGAACGATGGTTTGACGCGGAGGGAATAGTTGTCCAACGATGATGGTGTTATTTCTAGCCTAACGCATGTAGTTGTTGGGATCACAAAAAAGTGTTGGCAACAACACATGTTGACTTCGAGTGGTTCTTCTCGAGTACCCGGTTTCGAGCTCCGAGATGAAAACCATAGGTATGGCCCGAGTTGGTTATACTTGGCAATGGCGATGTTTTTGCGTCGTTACGCTGTTGAAGGCATTGCTCGGCCGGGTATGCTCACACTTGTTCTTTTCAAGGTGAAAACCTAGAATTTTGCCTTTTATGGTCGAATTTGGCAACGGTGGTGCTTCCGCGTCGTTTCCTTCCTAAAGGCGTTGTAGTTCAAGAACCTCGTGGTCCTTGTGGTGTTAAAAAATGATTGGTGCGGTATCGGCTCATATAACAAACCCAAATTCCAAAGGATAGACCACGTGGGCATCCCGCAAATCAGTGGCATGATCTTATATATTGCAGTCTCAAGTTACATATTAGTACTTGAACAACGGCTTGTGTGGTTTTCAACTTTGAACTTGGAGCTGTCATCTCAGCCCCTCTCCTACAAGTTCCAAACAAAGCAAACACATGGCTTTTTTATTCGCGCTGAACTGGCCCTCACCTGGGCCTCGCCCAGTCTCCTAGCCCTAATTTCGGTATCTTCTTTTTTTCTTTGCTGACACAATTCTAACACCTACGAGATCGCCATCACATCGCCGAATTATGATGTGCGATACATAATTACATACACATAAAAATTAATTGCTTCTTCGCGTTCAGTATGTCGTTGGCATGGCACGAGCACCAATGCTTGGTTCCCTGCCTGTATATATGTATACCCTACTGTGTCTTGTGTCTTGTCAAAGACTGAAATAGAGGAGTTGGATGCCGACGCTGCAAGCACCACTTGGACCAAATGGACGATAGTAGTAATTTGGTTAATCCTCAAGCACAGGAACAACGGCAGATGATAGTTCTATGTGCGACATCCGAACCGCACCAATCAGTCGTTCCGGGAGCTCCTCGTATGTGTGGCCCTGCCAACAATAGTCAGTTTAGCCAATGGTTTAGTCCTGCATCAACGACGAGCTTGAGAGAGTATTTCTTAGATGGCAAACGTATGTGTACCTGGACAAGAAAAGCCATGTCGACAACTAGCGTTGTGATCACACCACACACAAGCCCCAAGACTCCATTTGCCACCGTAGACGAACCAATGTCCACGTCTATCTGCACGAGTCAATCATCATACTGTACCGTAAGACACCGACCAATTCAGCCGGACCATGTTCTAGTTCTTTATCTGCTCTTTTAAGAAACATAGGGCAAACCCGCGTCCCCATTTTTACTCGGAAAGAAAGGAACTCCAAGGGAGAAATAGAAGATACACTGCAATCTTACTTCCAAATAATTTGCGCCACGGATATAGGTGATGTCAACTGCTTTGCCTAACAGACACGGGGTGCTGCCAACACTTTGGCGGACAATCCATGAGCCCTGAAATGCAAGATGTGTAGTTAGACACAGGGACTATAATCCACCCCACCAGCAAGGGGTCAAAGAGACATCTTACCCTTCCCTCTGTTCTACCAACTCTTCTACCAAATAGAGCATTTCTTATTTATATTTCGCATCAAACCTCATAGAGCGTTAAGGATGGCGAGACCCATACCTTCGGTACAGAGGGGATCAGCTTGAACCTACTATTGCGGAATTCATCATCGCCATCAACAAAGCGTTGCAACAAGGAGTTCGGTATCAGTTTCTTTGATACAAAGTAGAAAACCATACTATAGTTAGTTGTGCCAGGAACCTGCAATAGCAAACTTAATCAGCAACAGACTATATACGATATGCAACAGTACGCAGCAAATTGGTATGCAGTATCATCTACAGTAGCTGGGTCACAGCAAGGGCCAACAATGATGGTACAAGACATCAGTGGCAGTGCCAGGAGCAAGGAGATGTGGTGCCACTCCCTTTAAGGTCCATGATCTACTGAGTCCGAAAGATATTTATGTTTTTTTCCCATGGCGTACTAAAACAAACTGTGGTGAAATTCCTGTGGTATTCGATCCTATAGGATTTGAGATGACATGATTTTGCAATCTATGTTTTTGATATTCCTGCATTTTCAGAATCATGTGAATCAAAGAGGCCCTAATAAGAAATGACCATGCATACCTCTATTATATTGCATACTATATCAAACTTAATCCATCTGACAGCATTTAGGCAAGAATATATGCAATAAGCTGAACTCTTGGTTCCGTCGATACACAGGTATTCTGAAACAGACTGCTGAGGGTGTGGACAGTTATAGTGAAAAGGGAGGGGGCAATTTTATAGGAATGCTTACTTGTAGATTTATTGCCAATGAAAAAAGACCCTTCTCAGCAGCAACCTACAACAGAAGCAAAAAGGTTATAAAGAAGAAAAGGATCAACTAGCAGGTTATAAAGAAGAGCATCAACTAGCAGGTGACTGGTGACATGCTTTCAAACATATTCATGGTTAGACAACATAAGACATCTACAAAACGAAGAGTCTGCAACAGAAAATCTTTACCATATACATACGAAAAGTATACATTTGTACCGTATTATAGTAATGAACAAAGCATGGCTCTTTGACTTGGTGTTCTTATTTTTTAACCTTTTTCGACAACATGCAAATCTGTTACTTCATTAAAAAGAAGCAACCACAATAGCGTTTGCCACCGAATAGAAAAGGATGAAAAAAGAACTCCTGGTGTTAAAAATGACTCCCGTGTACAAGCCTGGCACACAATATGCACAATATAACCATCAAAGGCTGCAATGTTTTGTTCTTGACATACTAATCACATCAACAATTCAGTTTCACAACCATATGGTTATTTACTTTCTTTACTGTGGACTGATCAATAATATCAAGCCCCAAATATGAACTCACTTGAACAGCGCATCCTTTTCTTTTAGCAACATGATCCATTCGTTTCACATCTTTAAACCAGTCAACAGCAACAAGCTCCATAAGAGGTTTTCCAGCAGGAACCTATAAATAAATTGTAAATATTCATAACAATCAGAGTCTAGAAAACAGCCAAAATGACTATGGAACGTTACTAGCAAGATGATGAGTGCAGTCAACTGCTGGGAAAGATCAGAACCTTGCTTTTATCATATATGAAGTTCTTGCTTCGCACTCTGAAGTTATTTCCATCAGATATTCTCCAACAATCACGACTGTTATCACGGTCATCCCGGCGTAAATTTCCAGAAAATCCAGAAAAATCAATCTCACCTGAATCCTCCTCATCTAACCCTATAATTAAAAACATGTTATATGCAAACTAGTCCTGTTGTATACATAACCTCACTGAAGATGGAATTACAGTATACCTAGTAGTTTACCATCTGCATCAAGCTCACGAGTTGATGGCTGCATAGAAAAATAAAAGACTATTTTAATATTGCAAGGAGAGAGGAACCAAAAAAATTATAACCAAGTCATCAACCTCTAGCTCAGATTCAGGTAACTGGAATTCTTCATCATCTTCAGACTCCTCCTCAACCGTTGAATGTCTACTTTCATCCGCCGGAAGGCTGGTTTGCACAGTATTATCCTGCGTTTTTGTGCCTTTCTTAGAAGAAACCGATAGTGCCATATTGTCCATAACAGGAATCCTAGGAAGTATTTGACTTTCATCACTTTGTGAAAACCATTCCCTGAGCCCTGGCAGCAGTAAAAAGGAGGCCAAATGTAAATCATATATCAACTACCCAGAATATCATAATTCATGTTGGACATCCACAAATGTATAAAAACAAGTGAAAGGGGTACCCAAAGTAGCACCAGAGACAATAAAATATATACAGAAATCTCTTCAAAAAACATATACCAAGGTACATCTGGGGAATTATATGCTAAATGGTTGCAGGGTTAGACAACAATTCAAGTTAAGCATACAGCAGAATACATGGAAGATGTTTGTGTGTCATTGCACAAGTTTCTTATTGCAAATATCTAGCAAGCAATAAATAGTACTTCCTCTGTTCATTAATATAAGACGTTTTAGAGACTTGTATGGTCAGTCTAAAACGTCCTATATTGGTGAACACAGGGAGTAGGCTAAATTCTTGGTTCTCGATATAAAGAAAGGGGCCATAGATGCCATGGCCGGCAAATTTTTGTCTACCACATGATGCAGAATGAGAAGGCTGTGAAAACTGTAGGAATCCTACAGTGATGACCTGGTAAGACCTAAAGGTGGAAATGGACTTAACATGATTTATCGCAAACATCACCTTCATTCACCCAGGACAGAAGAGATTTTCTTGACACCTTGCACTCACTTAAGTAGCAGGGATTATAAGTTAAATATAGCCATCCATACAAGGGGTATTATGGGGAAAGTAATAGTGTGGACCAGGGCACGTGTGCTCCCAGTTCTTTTAACCAAAGATTAAGTAATATAGATTTCTCTAAACTCTAAAGAAACCCTAAATCATCACTAACCTAACAAAAAAATCACATTTTGCTGTCATCTAACTTTACCGTGTTTCATGGAATACATTAGAATGTCCCCTATGTAAAAAAAAAACATAACATCACAGAAATCTAACTTCAGTCTAGCACAGGACAAGCAGTGGTATATCCACACTAGCGTGAAAATTGGTACCCTAGAACAAATATTCAATATTTGACTGTAGCGTGAAATTTAATACTGATTCTGCAAGAACTAGTCCTACTATAGAAAATGGCATTTCCTTGTGCCAAAATATGCTTAACATGATGACGTGCGTACACAGCATCAAGGAATTAGTGCAGGGAGGAATGCATGGCGTCATTTAGGCAGGATCTAAATTCAAGTGTTCTTGATAATCTGATAATTGTGAGAGAGACGGCTCGCTCAACTCCAAGTCAATTAAAATTTAAAATGGATGACCCAAAAGTCTGGACACCACTAGCGGCCTAAGATAATAATACCATTCCAATCAAATGACTCACTCAGATTTATTTGGGGACTGCACTAGTGCTTGGGAATTAAGGCACAGAAAACAATAGGAATATCTTAGAAATGTTGTTCAAAAGTTTACTCCAAAGACAAAAAATTGTACCGGCAACGCTGTTCAGCATATGAAGGAGGCTATGTTGTTGAAATGAAGGTAAGTAGCCAACCCCCCAACCCTTCAAATCAATCTGCATAAGATGCTGTACTTGTGTTCGGACTCTCCCATTACGGGATTTCAGTGGAGAAATGTTGAACCCACCACCTAAATTAAAATTAAAAAGAAACTGTTACACATAAGAAATTTGATACCTACAGTAAATCAACATACATGCAAATGATGTATTGAATTCATCTGAGCCGGTTCATTACTCTCAATGTGTGCCCTCACAAATCCTGGTTGTGGACCACAGTTTGGGTGCTCTCTGGATTGAAACAGCACAACTGCAAACGAAAATTACAAAATGCAATCATCAATAGGACTCATGAAAAAAGGTTAACATATGTCCAGAGCATGTACACATGATGAGATGTGTAAAACTACAAGAATACCAACCATAACTTCCGTCGTCATTACGCCGCCAATATCGTACATAACAAAGATCACGAGGCCAGGTAAACCTGTTAAGATGTTCATCAAAGACATGACTTCAGTAATTAAATAAATGGCTGGAATTCATCAAACTGAGATATATGGTTTAATGATGAAAAAATAATAGTTACTCTGTATATTCAAGGCACACTATCAGAAAATGTTAAGTTGTATTAGTTTGTGTTCCCCTGGGCTACATTTCAATTAATTAGACCAATAAATTGACATAATTAGCGTAAATAACAGTTACAAGTATCAGCTGCACAACAAAGTAAGTAGGCATCTGTTAAGAATATACGATAATGACATCTGTGTTTGTAAATCATAGAAAGATATCTTCTGGCTTCCATCTTTCAGATGGGTTCACACTTATGCAGCACAGAAAGAAAGAAGATTCTAACAAAAGGTAAAACATACGCTGAAAACCAATCCAGTTGTAGCCTATGGTACAGTATTGCTGTGTGGCCATCGACCTCCTCTACTAGACTGCCATACTGGAAGCTGCAGTCCCACCTTAAATAACAAGAGAAAAACAGTAAGGAAAAATTTGTAAGGAAAAAGGGAACACATAATTGATGAGTTGATTTGTCAAAACAACAGAAAATGTACTCAAAGCGGGTGGTGTCCATGCTCATGACAAGCTGAAATATAGCCTCACACGAAGCCTCAACCACTCCAACAGCCTTCATTGCTCTGCTACAGCTCCTTGCCTATAAAAGGTACACAAGCATCAAGCACGAATGGTCAAAGCCAAAATATTCAAACTACCAGTTCATGCCCTTACAAGGTAATCAACATCTTGGAGCTCCTCAAAAATGCGGAGACCTGAAGTAAAGTTCAAATTTAACACCCCATTGAACAAGCAGCCCAGTTACAACAGAAAACCAAAGCAAGGGACAAAGAAAGTTCTTGCCATTCTGGCATCTGACAAGGCGCCAATGTCCTCTGGAGAAAACTTGGGCAGGGCTTCCCTGATCAGATATTCCTGTATCGTTTCCACGAGTCCAATCATGCAATGATTCCGGAGGACCTACAAATGCCAAGAATATAGAAATCCTTTAAGCACTGGAACAAAAAACATACATGGAGGGAACAATCAACAAACAGACCATATCACTGACCATTCCCAATTGTTGTTCTTCGCATCAATGATCGGTGATTATCCTCCTCCTCTTCTTCCTCTTCATGACTATACCTGATAAAAGAAATTAAGGGAACTGTCATTTTACAACAAACAATATTCTACCATGTTACAATCGAACAAATGTAAACAAAGTTACTCAGAAGCATCACCACATATGCATAAGGTGTATCAGGTACACAAACTTGAAGAGTTCAGATTTTTTTAGAACGGGGCTACAAAGGGTTTATCGCGAATTTTTTATAAGCAAATTACTAAGGCATTTAAAACGGTTCCAAGTCATGTTCCCTTCTTTCTTCAGTCTCGATCAAATCCTAGGTTCATAATGTCATAAGTTACAGAAATAACCAAATGGTCCCTCCGTTCCAAATATAAGGTATATTTTGACTGTCCAAATTCATGCCTTGACCGTAACTATCCCATACAATATTTAGTCAATGGTTACCGAATCACTATCATATGAAAGTGCTTTTGAATACAATATAATTGTGCCAATTTTTCTGGAAGATAAACTACATATTATTGGACTAGTTGGTCAAAAGCATGAATTAGGACAGTCAAAATAAACCTTATAGTTTGGAAGGGATGTAGTAGAAGAGATAAAAGATATAACAGTGACTACAACCACGTAAAATGTTGACAAGGTTAGAACATACAATAGGATTTCAAAACAGGTATCATGTAAATATACCAGGGAAGTACAGAATCAAATTCCTCAGCCACTAACAAAAACTATTAACAAAGAAGAAAACCATCACAGTGAATCATGCTCTGGCTAGAATACTGCTCCTTCCGTCATCAAAATATAAGACGTTTTTGAAGGCTAGTTTAGCCAATATAAATGTCTTATATTTTGGTAGAGGTAGTAGTTGTCAACTGACAGGAAGACAAGTGACACAGCCACAGTACTTATAAATTAATAAGAATAAAATGCTGGCAAATTTGTATAAGAATTATCAACGCATGAGTTCTCATGATGTCGCTAGTGATATTATAACAACAGAACCTATACATGGAAGTGCACATAAAAAACTAAAATGGACAAAGTGTACAACATGTAGAGTACAAACAGAATGCATAACAGGAAAATGAAATGCGGTAATCTGCCACTTACTGACTGTCACGATCAGAAGAAGAAGATTTCCTTCCATTTTCTACACTAGTATTTTGCTGCGATGAGCTGAAGGCTGTATTACCATCGGGCGATACTACACCTTGTTGCTGCATCAGTTTAGATTAGAAGAATCAATTTAGGTGCAATTGTGCATATGCAATGAAATGAAAGGTTTTCAGTCTGTGAATGAAAAAAGAAGTAACAAAAGTAGCCTTTGTCACAGACTCCTGATTGATTTCATAAGCACTAATAGGGGTGCCAATATTGTGTATGTTTGCAAATCTCAGAGTGATTACAGCAACCATTTATATGCGAGATTTAGGATTTGCAAATGTTAAACCTGATCGATGACCATCTCAATTTTCTCCTTCCAGATTAGAGCCTCCTGGATATTGAATGCCGCCATCTGGTATAAGTTACAGAAAGGTAGCATCAACTTGACATCAAGGGCATGACTTGTAGGATTATTAAGGATTCACATTTGGAAAACTCAGCAGACTTGCAGAACATGTTTCTTTTTCTCGCCAATAGAAGAAGTTCCTCCAAATGAATAAATCATACAGCAGTGGCAAATAAAGCAGTAATAGTCTATCAATTGCAACATCAGTAGGTTGATAGCTTAACTGGCAGTGCAGTAATAAAACAAACTGATTATTGCCGTTTAAGTGTATGATGAGAGGAACAAGGAATAGAAGAATGGATGACTTTGGTACCGTGATGCGATGGTGCTTCTCCCTTTTGTTGTAGACACTCAAGACATAAAGCATCTGCGGTAGAACAAATGATCAAAGGAAATAATCGGAGCGCAAGGCCAAAGACCATGCTGAGAGGAAGGATCTGCAAGCATGTGACAGAGGAGGAGATACGTACATGGCCATGGTGCATCTTGAGGCCCCTGTCCTCGACCCTGCAGTTGCCATCGATGTGGAGGGACTTGATGGGGAGCTTGGGCATCTTGTGCTGAGGCTTACGCTTGAAATACGACAGGAGCCGGGTCTCCAGCACAAAGTAGCGCATGTGGATGAAGGAGCGGCCGATCTTGCGGCGGCCATGCCGGACCATCCACCCCTCGTAGACCACGGTCGACGAAGACGACGACATCCCTGCCACCCTCCGAAACAGCACTGCACAGACAGACACAGAAGAGCATTCCATATGTCAGTCAGCAGTAACATCGGTGAATTGAGCCCACCTGGATGAATCACCGGCCTAAATGGCTTGCCCAGTATTGCATAATTCACCTTGCGCGCCATTTACTTGCAGATACTATGCTATAGAACCTTGTTCCAGATCACCCAGGCTGATCAGAATACTACGATTCACCTTGACCATAGTCCACTACTGTACTTTGTAGCAGTATTAAGCATTTCAACTAATATGAACGTAGTGGATGGAAGTGGTCACACAGCCAAATTGGGAGGCAGTGGAACCTCCAGCCACAAATCGATGTGGAACCGGGAACCGTCCAGCACACACGTGGTACGGGTGGAGGGAGCATACCTTAGCTTGCAGCCCAGCCGCGGCGAGGCGAGGAGCAAAGGGCCGGCCCCTGGGGCACGAGGACGGCGAGGCGAGCCTCGAGGACGAGGGCGGCGGGGCGAGGGCCCGACGACGCCGGGGCAGCAGCGCGGCGGGCGGGCGGGCGG
>NC_041393.1:733965739-733983911 GCF_002162155.2 Triticum dicoccoides | reverse complement strand
GGGGATCCGAGGCAGCGGCGGGTGGGGCGGGGAGGCGGGCGCCGAGGTCGCCCAGATCCGGGAATCCGAGTAGGTGGGGGGCGAGGCCGCGCGGCGGGGATGCGGCCGGCCGACGGCACGGGAGAGGAGCGGGTGGGGGGGGTGGAGAGAGAGTGGGCAAGTCCAACCCGCCCGGGAAAGGCCGGAGAAGCACGTGCCGGGCGGATGCCTCCGCTTTCTCGGCGCTTCAACGGGGGCGGCTTCGGCTCGGCCTTTTTCCGGCTTCGGCCTGCTGCGGCGACAAAACTGATGCGCCAACAAAGCGGTTCGTTTGGCGAGAGCGGCTCTTCTAGGGGAGGAAAAGTCTGAAATGCCCCTAGAGTGTCAGAAGATAAAAGGTCTGAAATGCCCCTAGAGCCGTAGGGCGGCGGCGGCGGCGGAGCCCTATTTACAGAGGCGTGTTTAGAGAGGAAGGGGGGAGAGGAGCACGCCGGTGCTTGTTGCGCACTCGGCGGTGAATTTGCGGTGGTTTTCCTTTTCCACGAGAGGTTAGGGGCGACGTTGGAATTAGTTGTGGCTCGGGTACCGAAGTGCCTTGGGAGACGGCCGTGGGCGAGGTAACTAGGGCGGCTTTACATTGCGGCCCCATAGTCTGGTTGAACGGGTGTTTCGTTGGGCTTTGGCTTCTTAAATTAACTTCTCCTTTGTCGGCCTCAGGATACGATGCGTTGGCGGGGCAAAGATTGTGGGGCAGACGGGGGCGAGTCGTGAAAGATGGCTGAGTGTGGTGCGCCAGGAGGTGGGAGCGGTAATCAAAGCTCGTACTAGAAGATGATGAAGACGCGGAGGCAACAACCAAAATTGGGGACAAGCGGGCGGCGATGGAAGGTAGAGGATATTAGGGAGAGGCTTCAGGGCAGGGTGGTAGAACGTTCGGGGTACCGTGGCATTTGGCTTGTAAATTAAGCAGAGAAGGGTATTATTTTTCTTTTCAAAAAGGGTGCGGCTATGGAGAATCTCAGTAAGTTATCTTTCCCCTTAATAAAGGGGATCTTCGAAATTAAGCCGAACTAAAGTTTAAAAAAAATTGCTTTTGATTATTTTCAAGAAAATTCTCAAAAGAACTGACCTTTAGATAGAAGACAAGCTCATTGTCTCTTCTTTGTCAATGAGATCAAACTCGGCTAAAACTTGGCACAAGTAACTCGGTGTTTGGTTTGGGTTCGTGCTCCAGATTTTCACCGAAAGGCTGCCCTCAAAACCCAAAAGCATGGATATGAAATTGAATTTTATTTCCAGAACCGGAGCATTTTTCTTCCAAAAATGGTTATGCTAATACATTAAAAATAAAAAATGATGTTTTTTCCTGGACCACTACAAGAATTATGGTGATTCATGATGCAAAAATTTCATCACGCATCAATTGAAAAACGTCATATAACATGCATCCATGAGGGACAAAAATGCATCATTTAATATGCTCCAAAATTTGTCTAAATTGGCATGTGCTCAGATTATTTTGACTTTATAAAACTTGGATTGTACATCGTTTTGTTGTTTGATACATCTCCAAAGATGCATCATCTCTACTATTAAAGGATAGTTAGTCATTGTATGGTCGCCTTCGTCTCCAATCACCTCCCCCCCCCCCTTCCCCACCCACGTCCCCTCTCCCTCACGTCCTGCACTAGTTCAATCAAATCAAATCTTACAGAAACCTCAACTAAATTCAAAAATTACCTTCCCCTACTCTGACCTAAATATATAAATAAATTAAATGGGCTAAGCTAGCCCAACTCAGATGCGTTCCCAATTGTAGGCCTCATTCCTTCATATGGTAATACGTGGAATGTTTTTTTTTCTGGTTCATTGTTGCTTTGACTGGTTTTTGTGGTCTGGCCGGTCCATCGTCCTTTTTCCCAAAAAAAAAATTTGATTTATTCATCTTCAATCGTGGCAGCACAAGGAAAACCAGAAATAACAAAAATTACATCAAGATCCGTATACCATCTAGCGACGACTATAAGCACTGAAGCGAGCCGAAGGCTACCTCACCGGAGTCGGGCAAACCTTGTTGTAGTAGACAGTCGGGAAGTCGTCGTGCTAAGGCCGCATAGGACCAACGCACCAGAACAGCAACCGTCGCCAATGAAGTGTACCGTGGAAGTATCCAACTTGAAGACACAGCAATTTAGACGAACGATAACTAGATCCGAGCAGATCCACCAAAGACAGTCAGGAAGTCGCTGTGCTAAGGCCCCATAGGACCAGCGCACCAGAAGAATAACCGCCGCCAATGAAGTGTACCATATATTGGAAGGATCCAACTTAAAGACACACGGACTTAGACGAACGATAACTAGATCCGAGTAGATGCACCAAAGACAGATCTACCAGAGACATACCTCCACACGCCCACCGATGATGCTAGACGCACCACCGAGATAGGGGCTAGGTGAGGAGAACATTGTTTCGTCTTCAGGGGACCGCCGCCCTCTCGCCTTCCTGAGCAGGACATCCTAACAAAACTCAAAAAACGTCTAACAACGGAGCCCTTGCCGAGAAGGGTTGGGATCCGCTGCACCCCCATGGCCCTAAGGCCACCGGAGATGAGGCGGGCAGCGCCAACGTCAGGCAGAGGAACTCTAACTTTTCTTGGGTCGGGGCCGGTCCAACGTATAACTCCACCTAGACATTTCCACATTCCCTACGTGTCCAGCCTCCTCTTTCTCGATCCCCACCGGCCGCTGCCTCCCTTCCTCTTTCTCTATCCCGTCGGGAGCTCCAAGATGAGCGCGGCGCAGCGCGGCGCTTCCGCCTGCTAGTTAAATAAAATCTTACGAAAACCTCACCTAATCAATACTTTCCTTCTTGCTCATACTCAAATCAAATATATCTAGAATATGAATGATGTATGCCGGACACGATTGATGTTGAACCATTAGAATATGTATGCCCTTGTTACAATGCACGAGCAATTAGCTTCATTTAAGGCAAACTATGAAGTTTACACTTCATAAAATATTTTATTTATCTTTACTAAAATTTAGACTGCAACTTTCTTGATCATCAACATTTACAAATACACCTTTTTATTCTATCTTGGTATGTACTATTTTTTCCCTACTCCGATGGTTTGGAGAGAAGTGGGTTGTAGTTTGAAAGAAAACAGGAAAAACACATCATACATATTCTAGTGGTTCAAATATGTATATATGTCGGACATGACTGATATTGAACCACTAGAATATGTATGTTGATGCAAACTACAACCAAACTCATCAAAATAGTATGCTGCAATAGATCCCCGCACATTGTTGCTGCAACGTGTGGGGTATCATCTAGTATACCCTTTTTGCTTCATGTCATTACAAGTGTAATTGTCTACTAGCAAGGCTTGGCCACACGACTGGTGGCGGGTTCAAATACAACATACCTCATTTTATTTTCTTCTGTATTGCTCTCCTACACTGACACATGGTCCCACAGTTCAGCAGGCCTCGCATGCCAGACGAAGAGCATCTGAGCGAGGCTCCTATGTCAGCATGTAATATTTATCATTTCTAGCCTACAATGGTTGCGGAGAGTTCCGTCATAAAATGTCACTCCTCTGAAGCTTGTGAGCTTGTCGTTCATCCATG
Source organism: Triticum dicoccoides (assembly GCF_002162155.2). Lineage (NCBI taxonomy): Eukaryota > Viridiplantae > Streptophyta > Magnoliopsida > Poales > Poaceae > Triticum > Triticum dicoccoides. The sequence continues at coordinate 733,980,291 of NC_041393.1, read as the reverse complement.
ACAAAAATATGGGGACCTTCATAGATGATAACATATACATGACGTCTTTTGAAAATGCTACTGATATTCCATCATGGATCACCATTGTTGTAGTGGCTTGGCATTTCAAGGTTGGGCTTACCATTTGTGTGGGTGAAACGCAATTCATCCCAAGGTATGCCCATTTTTAGTTTGAACAATGGGTGCATAGAGTGGGAGTGCAACGTGCGTGTTGCAAGCAAAAGGCCCAAAACCAGCATCTATGCTGCCAGATGTCAAAAGAAAAAAAATCGGTTGAGGGAAATGTGTCTACAATCTTTCAACTTGTGCTTGATGTCCAAAATAGTCCAGCGGCACAGAAATTGCACCACTATTGTCTCTAAACTCTAGGGGATCCATGGAGTCAATTTAGTCTGGCCACGATATTTGATTACATGGCAAAATGCGAGCTCCAATGTGACGCGTCGACTTGCCCAGCTCAGCATAGGTTGCTACACAGGTCACTTGTTGGTCAAAATTCCTTGACACGGCAAAATCATCCTTCACATCATGTGTTTTGTAACAACATCATTAATATTAATAAAGATGACAAATTAGAGCCAACAAAATTGTAGTTGCATTTGCCCCTTGTTGCATTTATTGCCTTCATCGAATTTTATTGATTTTTGCTTGCAATTAAAATGTGTTAAAAACGTGATAAAATGCACCCCAAAAAAGAGGTCCATGAGACAACCTTCTGGGTTCGAGAAGGGCATCGCCTAGTTGCAAATCAGACAAGGCTACTTATGGGTTAAAGCAGCCCTCGTGTGTTGTACTCCTAGTCAAGCTTGGAGCTTCAACAACTTTGTTTTACTCCATCAAACTCATACATCTCCTTATTCTTGTATGTCAAATTGAAGGTGACCATTATTTTTCTCATGTTTGTTGATGGTGTCAGTCGATCAAGTTTTCTACAATCGACATGCACATCTTTACTCCAACAACTGAGAGGTGATTTTGCATTAAAGATTTTGAGATTTCAATTTGTTTGGGGCATAAATGTGAGGAAGGTTGCAAGGGGGTTGTCGGTGTCAAAACCGGCAGATCTCGGGTAGGGGGTCCCGAACTGTGCGTCTAGGCGGATGGTAACGGAAGACAAGGGACACGATGTTTTACCCAGGTTCGGGCCCTCTTGATGGAGGTAAAACCCTACGTCCTGCTTGATTGATATTGATATTGCGGATGTTTACAAGAGTGGATCTACCACGAGATCAAGGAGGCTAAACCCTAGAAGCTAGCCTATGGTATGATTGTAATGGTTGTTGTTGTGTCTCTATCGACTAGCCTGGCCCCGGTTTATATAATGCACCAGAGGCCTAGGATAACAAGAGTCCTAGCCGAATACGCTGGTGGGGGAGGAGTCCTTGTCTTGATCGCCAAGTCTTGTTGATTCTTCCTTGTATGCGGCAACTGTCCGGACTGGCCCATGAGTATACGGCCATGGGGATCCTCGGCCCAATCCAACTGATCGGGAGACGACGTGGTGAGTACCCCCTAGTCCAGGACACCCTCAGTAGCCCCCTGAACCGGTCTTCAAGTTGGGAACGCTCCTCGATTCTTCCGAACTGTTCTTCATCTTCGGTCATTGGTCTTGAAAACTGGTTCAACAAATCTTCTCATCTTCGATCTTGAGGATCGCCAAAATGCATTCGACGAGTTTACACGTCGGGTATCCGAGGAACCCCTTTAAGTTTCCGGCCTTTATCAAAGCCTTGTTATTTTTATGCCACACCTCGGGTTTGAAGTTGTTCCCGGGCGGCAACGTCCTCTTGCGTCCGAGCTCCAACGCCGGACTGCATTCGAGGTATGTTTTGCAGCCGAGCACCAATGTCGGACTGCTTCCCAGCTCTAACGCCGGACTATGTATCCGAGCTCCAACGCCGGACGGTATCCGAGCTCCAACGCCGGACTATGTATCCGAGCTCCAACGCCGGACTGTATCCAGGTGTCGTAAATCACCTTGGTTTAAAGAAGTTTGAAGGAGTTTAGCCGAGCTTAATGCCGGATGTGCCCTCTATGGAGCCAGCCAGTAGCGCCCGAGCTTTACGCCGGACTGCTTCTGAGGTGGTGCACCACCCCGAATGTGGGCCGATTTTTGTCAATATTTTTGATTGGTGCCAGTAGCCCTCAAGGTAGGTATCGGTCTAAAACCCGAGATGCACATGAAGGATGACATAAGACCGATGATCCCCGTAGCCGCTGAGACTCATGTTGATTTGCAAAATCGGTCTGAGGATCAAGTCCTAGCTCGGCGGAATACTTCGGGACACAAAAAGCGGCGTGCTCAGTCCTCGAGACTCAGGTTGGGTGCGGCCGACCAACCTGAGGATCAAAATCTCCTCGGAAACTGTATTGCGCTTAAAATTTTCTGCATAGAACAGGCAATGCAGTAGCCCCCGAGACACTGGTCGGGTGGCAACACCAGATCAGGGGATTGATGTGCCCCTTTAATATTTGTAAATAATAAGCCCGAAGCCCAGTATCCCCCGAGCCTTAATGCGGGCACAGAGGCCGAATTAAGGATCGATATCCATAGTAAAATCACAAATTATGTGTAATGACTCTATGTATCCAAGTACTTTACGTCATTAATGCTCGGATCCGCATTGTACAAAACTTTGTTGACCGACCATCGGCTTCCACCTCCTCGGCCAATAGCCGAGGAGTGTTTGTCCTACTTTATAAAGCCTTTATGAGTGCAAAGATTGACAACAAACAAGGCAATCTGGCCATACGGTTTTATAAACAAAGGTACGCGGAGAGATATGTTATATTACTGTTTAACAGAAGAAATGTCTTCCAAAGAAAATAGTCCCGCTATCGGTTCCTTTCTTTGGGCTGTCATGCTAAGCATGATCGTGAAACCTCAGCTCTAATGTAAGAGCAAAATATTGAGGATTTAATTTGGGAGGCCAGTTACTAGCCCCCGGTAGTGTTCGGCGACAGTCGAGGTCAAGCCGGAAACACTTCGGCCAATGTTATGAATGGCCCGTCATTTAATATAGTCATCAGATCGCTGACCAGTTTACACCTATTATGACAGTCAGTTTTCGGCTTTCTCCACTAAGGTGCTTGACCATGTGAGCTGGAAGCACAATCGCAGTGGTTCTCCCTTTGCACACCTAGCCGAACAAAGCGGAACGTAGGAGGCAAGCGCAGAAGCCGGGCAACCCAACTATTGACCGAAGATACAATTCGAAACCGATGCATATATAGCAATATCCGAGAATGTTTTTGCCGAATCTCTAAAGGTGTCCGGCGTTGCACTGCGAGACTTGTGCTGAAAACACACAAATAGTTTAAAAGTGCCATGGGCTCGAAAAGCCAAAAATATTAATGTCCGAACTAGATCAAGTGTTCGGTGCCAATCCGAAAATTGGACTTAGAAAAAAAAGTGCTTCTGCCGTGCTTTAACTTTGCAACGACTAAGAAGAAAAACACTTAGTATGAAACGGCTCAAATAAACATAAGATCCCCCAAGCGACTTGGGTAAAAGTTGACTATAAAATGTAAGGTGACATGTAGAATGTCTTCTAGCCGGATTGTAGATCGTTTGTCGTAGCGGACCTTTTCGCTTCAACCTCTGGACCCAATAGTCCGGAGTGTGTTCGAATACCCTCGCGGTTATAAAAACCGGGGCATGCATGGAGACCAGGCGTAGGGGTCATTAGTGCTTTATCAGACAAGTGTCCAACTAGTTATGTTATATTACATGATTAGTAAGAAACATCTTCCAGGGAGAATAGTTCCGTTAGGGGTTCCTTTCCCTGGGAGGCATGCCCTAAAGTGCATGTCCGGACTGCGAAAAGAGCAGAAAAACATCTGGGGGCAGGTAAATAAATAGGTAAGAAATCATCTTTTAGTTCACCGACCGAGTATTCCCTTAAGAACGCTAGCTTTCGGCTTCACCCAGTCTGAGGTACACATCTGGCTGACCCGGCAGTAACAATCGCAGAGGTGCTCCCTTTACCACCTAGCCGAATAATCGGGAACGTAGGGGTAAGCACAGGAGCCAGGCAAATCAGCTTGGCCAAAACTTAAGTCATATCGATGCATATAATGGTGAATAAAAGGTACATGCGGAAGTGTGACACATATGTTGGGCATAAAGCCCGAATTAATAAGCTTCTGTTAAAGAAGCCCCCAGGTATAATGAGCGCGGGTAGCGCGTCAAGTATGTGCAAAAAAAATTTGAAGAGTAAATGACGCAAAACTACCACATTTGGGGCAGAGTTGACACATAACTACCTACTTTGCCTCTTTTGTCTGAAAACTACCAACATTGGGGCAGGTATGTGACACATACCACCGTTCGCTCGGTTTAGCCATTTTCTGGCCGATCGGCCCCACTTTCAGGTCGACGTGGCAACGGACGACGGACACGTAGCTGACGGCGTTAGGTCTCCGCTCGGACAGTGTTTGCCTAACAGTTCAGTCCAGCTCCACTCTCTCTCCCGTGCGTTCTCGGACCATGGCGACTCCTGGCGGCGGCGGCGGCGGCGGTGGCCGTCTTCGCGTCCCGGCCGGCGACAGCGACCCTAGCGGCGGAGGCGGCGATGGGCGAGTCCGACAGAGGCTGTTGTATGAGGGCGGCGAGGAGGAGCAGTGCAGCGTTGCCGTCGATTCAGAGCAGCTCCCGTCGCTACCGTCAGCGTTGCCGTCGCTAGCCGAATCGCAGAGAGTTTGGTCGTCTGCGGGCAACACCTCCAGCGATAATCCGTTCAGCCACTACGTCTCCGATGGCGGGTAAGCCATTTTCTTCCCCCTTCATCAGATTAGTGGATTTAGGCAGTAGGGTTTGGTCTGAATCTATCTGTAAATTTAATGTAGGCAAGAATCTGAGATTTGGGAGTTGTTTATTCAATTTGATGGTGCCAAATTTGTGCAAAAATCAATGGAACGTTCAGATGTTAGATATCTCAATTTGCTGTCAATAATGGAGAAGGAAGGATATGGCTTATGTGATTCAATGTACTATGTTAAAGATGAAGGGGAGGGGCTGCAAGGGGTAGATTTAGTAGATAGCCAAGTTAAAGTGGATGAGATGATTAGGAAGTATGATGGCAGCAAGAAATTGGTACTGACAGTGATGAGGGACAAAAGGAAACAAGCTAATATTGCTAAATCATATCCAAGTTTCATTGATCTAGAGGCAGGGGTGGACCAGTCTATTCCTTATCAGGTTCAGACACAGGACAGTGTGTGCTACCAGCCATTGCACACCAATGATCAGCCCAGCGCTCACCAGTTCAGTACACAAAATAGTGTTATGTGTGAGAATGTGCAAACTCAAACTGATGAAAATCATTTTCCTGAAGAAGATGATGGAGAGGCATCTGATGATAGCTACATTTCCTGGGATGAACGACAGTGTGATCCAGTGTATGCAGAGGAGAAGAGCAGGAAAGAGGAAGAGGAACTGAAGGCAACTATTGCAGAGATGAAGAGGAAGAGAGAAGACCCCATGCTGCACTATGAGGGTGAGACAGATGTTGAGGACATTTTTGTCAATGATGATGAAAGTTTTGAACAAATTCCACCAGAGCAGCCTGTGAAGAAGAAAGTAAAGAGGCCAGGTCCTACACTGAGATCACACTCTCAAGTAGTGATACCTGATATTCCAGATTGGGCTCCTTCTGATGATGAAGCCGAAATTGGTTTTATGAAAGAGGAAGATGATGATGGATTTGAGCCACTTCCTTTTGTGCTGCCTAAAGGAAGAAAATCAAGAGCAAAGAAACAAAAAGAAAGGGTCTGGTATGATGAGAACAGAGAAAGTCCAGAGCAACAGTTCATGTTGAAACTTTGTTTTAGAGATGTTTATCAGTTCAGAGAGGCACTCTCTAGACTGCACATTGTACAAGTGAGGAATTTTCATTTCCATAGGAATACTCCAGATAGGATAATTGTGTGTTGTAAGCAGAAGGAAAAATATGGATGTGAATTCTATATGGACAATCTTAGTGAAACATTCAATAGGTACATCCTTGATGTAAGGAGCAAACCAATTGCTACAATGCTTGTAGGAATTTATGACAAGCTAATGGTGAGATTTGATGGAAAGAGGGAAGGAGAAGCAAAGGCTAGATGGGACATTACACCATATTATACAGAGAGGCTAGAGCTGATGAAAACATATTCTAGAAATTGTATTACTAAGAGGGCTGACCTTGGACTGTGGCAGGTAAAGAGTGGTGATGCAACACATGAGGTAAATCTGGCCACAAGAAGTTGTTCATGCAGGAAATGGGACATGACAGCGTTGCCTTGCAACCATGCTGTCAGTGCAATATACAAAGCAGAGTTGCATCCAGAGGATTTTGTCTCTGACTTCTTTAAGAAACCTATGTATTTGAACAGCTACAAGCCAGTGTTTGCTCCTATGCCACAACAACATGGTTGGATCAAAACAGATACTGAAGACATCATGCCACCATGTTTCAAAGATCACCAGAAGGGAAGAAAGCGGGAGAAAAGAAGAAAAGGCAAATTTGAGGTGCCCAAACCTAAGGAAAATTCTAGGATGACAACAATCGCTTGTAGCAATTGCAAGTTGCAAGGCCACAAGTACACTAGCTGCTCAGTGCCTTTGAGGCCAGACCTTGCGATAAGGAAAAATAATCACAAGGTAAAAATAACTATATCCTCTATTATCTTACTGATTGGACTCGTGTACTAATTGCTTTTAATTTTGCTGCTGTACCAGGCTAGTAGATCAATGCCTCCTCCTATGCCTCCTCCATCTTCCTCCAGTTCTGCTGCTGCACCTTCACCAAGGCCTCCTCCTGCTGCTCCAAGAAACCCTACAGCTGCATTTGCTACTCCAAGGACTCCATTTACTGCTCCAAGACATACTGGTTTCAGGTCATATTTTTCAGCTGGTGCAAATGCCAGTGTTGGTAGAGATGCAAATGTGCCTCCTCTAGCTGGAATTTCTTCTGCACGCCCTAGTTGTTCTGATGTTCAGTGAGCAGTTGCTCTGATGTTGCCCTGTTGCTCTGATGTGTGTGTGAACTTGTGTGGGAACTTGCCTGTGTGTTTGAACTTGTGACAGTTATGCCTGTTATTTTGTGAAAGACTTGTGACAGTTATATATTACTTGCAGTACCGTGGTGTCCAATTTTTGTGAAATTCAAGTCAACTAATTTGGAACGGAGGGAGTAAAAACAAGGGAGATGTTGTTCAAATTTCCTTTTAAACAAAAAGGGTCTCGACATCGAGTCGGCACCTAATAATTCAGCAAATATGAATTTCCTTTTAAACAAAAAGGGTCTCGACAAGCAAATATAAATTCAGCAAATCACTTCACTTCATTGAAATAGCCAACAATTCACTTAACAGATCACTAATAATTCATTACACCTCATAATGGAAATACAACTACTTCTCTTATAATGGAAATACTACTCATCACATAATTCTTTAATCTTCCTCAGCTTTGCCCTGGTACCTTCTTTCTGCTTGACCAAATCTGCAATCATTAACTCCAGTTTTCTCTTCTCTTCCTTGATTTTATCCCTGTCCTTCTCTGCCTTGATCCTCAACACCTTGTGCATGTTACTAGCTGCAGCATCCAGCTTTTTCTTCTCCTCCAGTTCTGCCCTTGCATCAATGAGTGCTTGTTCAGCCTTTGCCTTCAGAGCAAGTGTGATCTGCTTCTCATTCACAGTCTTGTTCACTTCTTCTTGGACAATCTTCAGATCACGGTGGAGCTTGGTTATTTCATCCCTAAATTTGAACTTTTCCTCCATACAGTACAGAGCATCACTAACTCTTCCTTGTTTGGCTTCTCCATACATCTCCCATAATTTTCCAATAGCTTTCTGCAGTGATGATGGCCAATCTCCATCTACCCATTTAACATAATCACATCTTTCCCCAAACTACAGAAACATAGAACATTTTTATTTCATTAGTTCCTAATTGAATTGCTGCATTTACTGATGAATAAGCAGTGATTAAAGAATAAGGACAGGTAAATCACACACCTGCCCTGCACATCCCAAAAATTTCCTTCCTGTCTCATATCCTTCCCAACCTACAAACTTTGCGGCAATGGCTCCACATTTACAACGTGGAGGTGCTGCTCCATCAGCTAACCCTTCCCAATCCGAGTCGTAAAGGGTCTTTAAGCCCTAAGAAATAGAATGTACATTGCGGCTGAGAAAAGATCTAGCTCGAATCATAAATCCCCAATTCCAAAATCCCCAAATCAGAGAAACCCTAACCGTAGAATTCAGAAAAATGATGACTTACCTCGCTGGTAGCATTGCTGTGGTCCTCAGACGATTCCTCACCGTCTCCCCACGATACCATGTCGGGCGGCGAGGTAGAACCCCGGCGGCGGCGGCGACGGGGGGCCTGGCGGCTGCGAGGGTGGCGTCGGGTGAGCGAGCGAGGAGACTGTTTCTGTCTCGAAAGGTGGTTATATCGCCTACCCAAGGAGACCTAACGGCCGTCAACTACGTGTCCATCGTCCGTTGCCACGTCGACCTGAAAGTGGGGCCGATCGGTCAGAAAATGGCTAAACCGAGCGAACGGTGGTATGTGTCACATACCTGCCCCAATGTTGGTAGTTTTCAGACAAAAGAGGCAAAGTAGGTAGTTATGTGTCAACTCTGCCCCAAATGTGGTAGTTTTGCGTCATTTACTCAAATTTGGACAAGGAAAATTTTTACAAGCAACTTTTCTTACAAAAAAGTATAATGCTTGGTCGAACCGAACACAAGTTAGAAATTTAAAACTTTGAGCATGAAGGCAACTTAGCTGGTTAATGTGTTCGGTATTGACGACGCGGTCCGAGCTTGATGCGGGACAAGTGTCCATCCCCCAAGCCGGTCCCGAGGTGGCGGAGCGAAGAGCTCGGCACTCCGAAGTGGTGACATAGCATGGTCAATGCAGGACGGCAGAGTGATACTGAAGTCCCTGGCATGGGGTAATGAAGTGTTGACGAAGCCCCCCGTCCAGCCGAGGTGACGTCAAAGGATATAGTCCGGCTGGATCATTTTTCTGTGCACAAAAAATAGTGCAAACCAGAGATAATAGTAATAATAGGAATTAGAAAAAATGTTGCATAATAAATAATTTATGCAAAGTGAGTAGTAAAATAAATATGGCCTGGCGCCGAAGTCGATGTCGATGCAGGTCGTCGGCGTAATGCAATAAAGGCGTGACAAAGCCTGGATTCACAGGTCGGTCCGAGTTCCGGATGCGACGTTCGCCGGACTATGTACGGAAACTGACCGAACCATCATGCGACCGTTGATAATGCGGCCACCATTTGATAGACCTGTGTGCATATGATGGACAAACCAGAGTAATAATTCCTTGGGAAAAATTAACCCAAACAAGCAAAAAGAAATACTAGGATTAATAGCACCTGGTTTATTTGTTGTAGCAATCCGAAGGAAGGTGATTCCCAAAATTGGGACTCGATTCGCACACCTATCGCCTGATGGGCGATAAAGCAACGGCATGGCGATGCTGGCAAAGGTTGGCTCGGCAAGGCAAAGCCCTCGGTCCAGCTAACGTGACGGAGCTGGACGACCAGCGACGCCGAAGTCTCCGGTGTAGGTTGATGAAGAGATGATGAAGCCCCCGGTCCAGAGTGCGGCCCTGCAGATGCAGGTCGTGACGTGGTCGATGCCGGCTTGATGAAGTGACCGTGCGGCGATGCAGGTGTGCCCGCTCGTGTAATCCGTGGAGTGGCGATGTTGGTGATGATTTATCCTTCGCGATGCCAGACTCTTGTCCGGCTTGCCGAGATGATGATCCAAAGAAGTTGAGCTCGACTCAACAAAGAGACCATGCGTCTAGCGCATGTCGGCCGTCGTGGAGTGATGTTGTCGAGCCGGTTTGACACCGGCGCGATGGTGAAGATCGTATTGTAAAAATACTTTTAATATTAATGGGATGTGTTTGAGAATAAAGCGGAAGTATCTGAATTTCTTCGTCGTCCGCGTCCCAACCATCCTGGCCGTAGTTCGGCCAGGGCTCTCCGGATAGCGAGAGATGCTTCAGCGAATTTAAGATATCGCCGAAGGGTGAGTGCTGAAAGATGTCCGCAGTGGTGAATTCCATGATCGGCGCCCAGTCAGATTCGACTGGCAGGGGCGCAGGAGGTTCGGAGTCCGGCAGAGAGTCCGACACCTCGGAGTCATGAGCTTTATGCGGGACAAGGTAAGTGTTCGGCTCCATCGCCATAGAAGTTGCAGCTCCCGAGGCGGTGTCCAGCCATCCGTCCTCGATCTGAGCGATCGACTCCGGACTATGGGTCAGAGCGGATTCGTGTGCGGCCTCCAAGGTGCTGTCCGGCGGCAGAGTTAGGTCGTGCCCATCGTGACAGCGCGGCACGCTCGGCTGTGGCTCAGATCCATCGAAGATCAAGTCCCCGCGGATATCGGCCGTGAAGTTTAGGCTTCCAAACCCGACCTGACGGCCAGGGGCGTAGCTTTTGATCTGCTCCAAATGGCCAAGTGAGTTGGCCCGCAGTGCGAAGCCGCCGAATACGAAGATCTGTCCGGGGGGAAAAGTCTCGCCCAGGACTGCGTCGTTGTCGATTGAAGAGGCCATCAAGCCTATCGGTGACGACACAGAGGAACTCACAATGAAAGCACCAATGTCGGTGTCAAAACCGACGGATCTCGGGTAGGGGGTCCCGAACTGTGTGTCTAGGCGGATGGTAACAGGAGACAAGGGACACGATGTTTTACCCAGGTTCGGGCCCTCTTGATGGAGGTAAAACCCTACGTCCTGCTTGATTGATATTGATATTGTGGATGTTTACAAGAGTGGATCTACCACGAGATCAAGGAGGCTAAACCCTAGAAGCTAGCCTATGGTATGATTGTAATGGTTGTTGTTGTGTCTCTATCGACTAGCCTGGCCCCGGTTTATATAATGCACCAGAGGCCTAGGATAACAAGAGTCCTAGCCGAATACGCCGGTGGGGGAGGAGTCCTTGTCTTGATCGCCAAGTCTTGTTGATTCTTCCTTGTATGCGGCAACTGTCCGGACTGGCCCATGAGTATACGGCCATGGGGATCCTCGGCCCAATCCAACTGATCGGGAGACGACGTGGTGAGTACCCCCTAGTCCAGGACACCGTCAGGGGTATACAATGGATTTGCTCAAACTCGTCGGTATGAGTTAGCACAAGCCTATGATCTCTCATGTGTCATGTACCAAAAAAACTTTGTGCCATCAAGGGAGAGGTTTTGGGGCCAATGATTAAACAGTATACATAAGCTCGCTAGGGAACTTTTAGTATATTACCATGACCTCGCAAGATATTCCTTCTCGATGAACAAGGTTTGTCAACACTTGCGTTATTCTACTACCTCGCATTGGCCGGTTGTGAAAAGGATCATGAGGTACCCTTCGCATACAATAATACTTGGCATGAAGATCGGGAAATTATCATCAACCTTGGTTAATGCTTCCCCCCCAATCTCTAATTGTATACTTTGGGCCTACGTTGTTTTCTTATTGTGGGAGGAAGAAGCAATCAAACAATCCCATGCTCTCACTTTGATTGATATAAACCCCCTATTAATGCCATAGTCAAAATTATTTCGGTGCAGTAAGTTCTTCGAGGGATTGATATTGCACACTCCATGACCGCAAATGGCTTGACCAAACCTCTTTGAGTCAAGCAACTTGAAGCATTCGAACACAATCGCAATCTAGAGAGTTTTGTTTGAGTTGTGTAGGAGTCGTAAATCTAGAGAGTTTTGTTTGAGTTGTGTAGGAGTCGTACATGGTTTGGGTTCGTAGCTTATCATTAGGTTTAAAACCATGTGTAGATAAACTTGCATCTCACAGTTAGTTGAACTGTACGTATCAATCTATAGAATATGCTTGTAACATCATGTCCCTAGCAGCTCTTGCACAACTGATTGCCTAGAGGTTCCAACAAGGCAATTCAACCATTCACCTTCTACGCTTGCTGGAACGGTCATTCTCTGCATCATACACCATTTATCAAACACGGCAATTGATCAAACACTCCTGCAATAAATACATGATGACATGTCAAACAACCTGTACTTGGTAGGCCCCGATGATTTCACTGTAAAACCATAAAACCTATACATTGGCACTTTTCCGATTGAAACGATTAACCTGGTCGAAATTTTCTCTAAATGATTCTCTCCAGAGATGTAGCTTAGCGTGGACAAAAATACTGGCGAAACAGTTACATTTCGGGCTAAAATAAACAACTCACTTTTATCACACAGGAACAATGCAGTATCTATAATTGAACAAATGAATTAGTGAGGATGGAAGCAATCATAGGATGGCAGATAGAACCGATGCAAGTAAATCAAGAGTGCATATTAACAACCAGATTAATTCACACATGAAGTTTCAAATTAACCAGTAGTATTAATAGTACAAAGTAGAAATTGGTTTTTCAAAGTCTAAGAAAGACATACAGAAGTCAAGCGATACTCTCCAGATCTTCACGATGACTCGGACTGATTACCCTCTTCGCTGCGTCTAGGAAACTGCCGTTCTTCGAGAGGCTCGAATCCAAGCTGAACACACACATACCAAAGCTAATAAAAAACCACATATAAGCTTATATGTGGTTTGAATATATAGTGCCATTTGAAATATCACCAATTATCTTTGCAAAAAAAGAAATATCACAAATTAATTAGAAACTCACCACTACTCGAGTAAACCAAGGAATATATCGAGGCCCACACAAATCTAGCACAAAAGCCCCAAAAAGTGTAAGCTTAAGAAATAGACCGGATGCACCAAGAAGACGCAAGGTAACCCGGTCATATACCTGCGCCCAAATACATTATATTTTAGACAGCAGGTTCGTTCCAGGGAAATATACTAGGCATGCAACAGATTATGAAAACAAATCATACGTCGATAGCTTTCTTCGCCTTCTCCATCGCTTTCTCCCCAAAGGTCATTGGATAACTTACACCGTTCTGAAAGAAATAATTGAACTTACATTAACCAGGGATGTAAACCGGTCCTGTTCAATCCCGTTTAAGCCCACTTATGGTCTAACTGTTCAATTAAATTGTTTTTTCGAGGAAAATGAACTACCGAGCTAGCTATAGCTAGCTAACTAAACAGGACTTGTGGGTGCCGTAACGTTAACACAATAGCACTAATCTAAAAAAAGCAACAACAATAACCCTAACTATTTGGCAGCCGGCTTTGGCTGCTTCGTAATTTTGTTAGGTGCAGAAGTGTCTTTTATATTGTATATACTCCAATAAAGTCATACAGTTGTGGACAATGCTGATTTCTCTTGTCTTTATTTGTTGTATATATTCGTCAAAATAATTGGTGTCTTAGCTTGGTTGCACTCCTTAATTAATTTCTCTTGTATGACTATGAACACCATCTTTATACTAGACCCTAGATCGAGTTATATGGACGCATGATCACAGCAGGCCTAGTCGGGCGAATCGAGGGCAAAACGAGAGAGAGATCTGATTCTCTTTTATACTACGAGCGAATCACTTACATGGTAAGAGGAAAACGGGCGAGAGTACGCGCGCCCTGCCATGAGCAGCCGCCGTTGCTCCTCCTCCGCGAGAGCGAAGGTGCGGCCTGCCGCGGCCGACGACCCGCCGTGCAGCAGCCGCCGCAGTGGCTGCTCCGCGACGGCCGCCCTCTGCATCAACGCCGGCGGCGGCTGGCTTGCAAGCCTCCTAGCCGCGTGTCGCAAAGCCGCCGCCATCGCGAGTCTTGTACGGGAAAACAATCGCCACCACACCAGAGAGATTTTTCTTTTTGAGGGGTGCACCAGAGAGATTTTGGGTCACCGGTCGACTCTATCTGTTTCCGGAATCCGGACTCGTACCGCTGCCGGGCCGTGTACGCGTGTTGTTTGGATCGGAGCCGTACGTGTTGCATGGGATACACGGCCGCGTGCAGGAACTATGCAAACTGTCTCTACGTCGTCGATTGTCTAGCATGCAACTACCTTATTGTGCTAAAAACTACTTCCTCCGTCTTATAATATAAAAGCGTTTGACACCCTCAGTACTGGATCCGGAAGAAGCATGTGGCCATTAATCGCTGCAGCCTGGCAAATTTTCTTACAATTTTAACACTACATGGCAATTTTTTTCACTCGCAAACATGACAAATCATACAGAACAACGTTGCAATTTTATCCGTTTTCATATGGCAAATCTGAACGTTCGCAGGCAAATGCTAAAAATCCAGTGCCAGATTGTTAACTTTAGGTAAAAAAAAATTGTAACAGGCCCGAAAGTGCTCTTGTGAGCACTGAGCTCACATGCACCCTCTGCTATCGGGAAGTCCGGAAAAATTACTAAAAGATTTCTATCAAATCTCAAAAAATAAAAATGAAAATAGCAACAAACATAGATGTGTGCTTCACGTGCGGGTAAATTTTCACAATGGAATGACAGTCATGGAGGTCCGAGAAAAAAAAAACCTCACCAAGAACAACCTCAATGTGCCTATCCTTGTCATCTGCTTGAGAACAGCTCGTGTTCTGAACCATGGTTATGTTGTTCTGATTCTGA